>NC_141874.1:727606033-727909783 GCF_056163025.1 Triticum urartu
AAACCAAGTGTGCCACTGGATAGAGGGGATGAAATCTCTTGAAAACGATATAAAGATCATTGGAATCGGAGCTACGGTTTGGAAATGGCAAGCGTTTTAAGATATGACACCGGTCTGCGATTTACAGCAAGTAGGCATCTAAATGCAACGAAATGAACATGCTACAGCCACCAAACATGAAAACAAAATGCATGGCAGTGATGTACACAAGATGATTAACAAAACACTAGCACTGAGCCATAGGCAAATTCATCCAATAAGAGGTTCAAACAAGCATGGCAAAAATGAATATGCAAAACAGATTCCAGACTTAGTGAAATCAACACTAGCCTGAAATTTTCAGATCACGATGCTCTCTTTGGAGCAGCAAAACAACATGATAGATAACCTGAACATGACAAGTAAGAACATGGCATGGAGCTACTCAACAATCTTAACAAAACACTCAAAGTGACCTGGGGCCAAAAGGGTTCACAAAATACTCTACCGAGCTCACGAACATAGCTCGAACACAATCAGTTTTCAGACTTAGTGAAAACTGAGACATGCTGAAATTATAACTCACGAAGGCATGTAAACGAGCTCGATGCACTCACTACGGTGCAAGTCATGGCAAGCCAAGCATATATCCAGAAAGAAGACACAATATGCTAGCTACACATGGCAAGAACAAAGGCATAGCATGCATGGAACACTAACGGTAGCATCGGCAAAATCGCAAACAAGTTGACGATCTGCCCAGGTTAACAACGAAGCAAAAGTTGAGCTCGATTGAATCAACCTAGAGCACTCCACATATTCAAACAAAGACATGGATGGATAGAGCATAACATAAATATCAAAACTCCCTTACTGATCATCCTCAAAAGAGGCACGGATCACTAGGAAACAAGCTGGACATATGGCATCACGAACTAAAATATCCTAGACTTGCACAAGTTGACGAACTAAAATCACTAAGTCCCTGAAATCAGCAATCTCAGCTACCTCTCTTCGCAAGCTTGCACAAGACAACACACACATCCTAAAAATGCATGGGTGGCACCTCTGGAAATAAGACAAAATGCTTAACAATCCATCCCAAAGGGGCACAGGCATATCATGCACGGATTAAACATGGCAAAAATGACAAAAGTGCATGATGAACTAACGGATCTGCAATTTAACTCACGAAGCCTCCTTCTAACAGCATTTTGGGCATCAAGAAGAACTCAAATGCAAATGATGCAATGGAATAAAATGATGTACATGTCGAGACGAAGATTTTGATATATTATACGCCCAAAACGGAGCTACGGTTGCAGAGATACGGGTCCTCGAACAGGTCAACTTGGATCCAGAGTTTCAGGACTTAGACAAAAAAAACGAGGTTAGGGTTTACTGTAGCACCCGCGGATCTGGATCGGGGCGCGCCTCCCGAGGCTGGATCCGGCGAGGTCGCTCGCCGGCGACGAGGCCGGAGGCGGCCGGAGCGGGGAGGAGGTCGCCGGGGGGGGGCGGCGCCGGCGAGGAGGCAGCGGAGGGCGCGGCGAGGAGGCGGCGGCGGACGGCAGGCGCGGCGGCGGACGGCGGGGCCGCGGCTCGGGGCGCCGGCGACGATGGCGGGCGGCGGCGGCCCGCCGGAGGAGGAGAAGAAGGGCGGCGGCGGCAGAGCTCGGCCACGGGCGCCTCTGGCCCGGGCGGAGGAGGAGGGGGCCGGCGCTGGGCCTCGGGCCCGCGTCGGTGGCGGCGGCGAACCGGTCCCGCCCCGGGGACAGGTGGCGGCGGCCGATTGGCTGGCGGCGGCGGGGCGGACAACGTCCGGCGCGGGCGGACACGTCCGGCCCGGCGCGGGGAAGATGGATCTGTTTTTTTTTTAGGGTTTTGGACGGGGGAAGAGGAGATCCGAATGGAGGGTTGTATATATAGGCATAAGCGGAGCTAGGAGAGTCCAAATGAGGTGCGGTTTTCGCCCACGCGATCGTGATCGAACGCTCTAGGACATGGAGCTGAGTTTGGTGGGTTTTGGGCCAAATTTGGGGGGTGTTGGGCTGCAACACACACGAGGCCTTTTCGGTCCCTCGGTTAACCGTTGGAGTATCAAACGAAGTCCAAATGATACAAAACTTGACAGGCGGTCTACCGGTAGTAAACCAAGGCCGCATGGCAAGTCTCGGTCCAATCCGGAAATGTTTAATCCCACACACGAAAAAAAGCTAGAAATGGCCACCGGAGGAGAACGAAGCGCCGGAATGCAAAACGGACAACGGGGAAAAAGCTCGAATGCATGAGATGAATATGTATGCAAATGCAATGCACGAGATGACATGATAAGAGATGCACGAAAAAGAAAACAACACACGGAGACAAAGACCCGAACCCGAGAAATAAATATAACTTAACGCCGGAAATGGCAAGAGTTGGAGTACAAATTGGGAAAGTTACATCTGGGGCGTTACAGAGACGCATTGCATAATAAAATTCACTCGGTCTTGACGGAAACCAGTCTCAACATGATCTCCTTCAAAAATGGCCACTCGACTCTATCAGAAGCTTTGTACATATCAAGTTTTATAGCGCACAAGCCTTCTCTACCTTCTCTTTTGTTCTTGATTGTGTGAAAGCACTCATAAGCGACTAAAAATATTATCCGTTATCAGTCTGCCAGGCACAAAGGCACTTTGAGTTGGGCTAATAATATCTGGCAGAAAAACCTTCAAACAAGAGGCCACCATTTTTGCAATAATTTTATATACCACATTACACAAGCTGATCGGCCTAAATTGTGTTACCTTTTCTGTTTAATTAACCTTTGAAATCATCACAATTGCAGTATCGTTCCAACCGGCAGGGATAGTGCATGTATTGATCGCTTGCAAAACCTCCTTAATTAGGCCGTCCCCTAACATGGGCCAAAAAATTTTGTAGAAGATAGCATAGAGTCCATCTGACCCTGGAGCTTTTAGATCCCCGATATCGAACAGCGCCTTACAAACATCTTGAGCAGTATAAGGAGCAAGAAGAGCATTGTTCATTTCAGTAGATAATCTTCTACGAACAAGGGACGAGACCTCTTAATTTGGATGTTGAATTTCCAAAGTGAAGAGATTGGAGAAATAATGAGTGATGTGATCCTTCAGTTCCTTATCTTCTCTCTAGATCCCCGAATCATCTAGAAGCTTCTTAATATTATTCCTCTTTTTCCTAGCCGTAGCTGCATTATGGAAGAACGACGTATTACGATCCTCGTGTATCAGCCAGTTTGCTCGACCTCTTTGTAGCCAAAAGAAATCCTCCTAGTCCAAAAGGTTCTCAATAACCATAATTATATCCTTCTGTCGGCAACGGGACTCAGTGTTCGTTGGACCGCGCCTCGGTCTCTCTAACTCTTCTTTTAACTTGTTAATTCTCCGCTACAGGCCCTTTAAAATTTCACGATCCCAGTTGTGCAAATCAGCATGCACAACTCTCGTCCGATCAGCAAGAGAAGCGCCAATGCCTACTAATTTCGCTTTCTCCCAAGATGCCTTCACGATTTCATTAACAGTCTCTTCCTTTAGCCACCTTGCTTTAAATTGTTTTACACGTCCCACTGGTCGTCTCAAGATTTTTTTTCCACATAATCCATGTCCAGAACCAATGGGCAATGGTCGGAATGAACATGTTCTTCGTTAATCACTGTTGCACGGAATTTAAGAGCCCACCCTACATTACACACTACATGATCGAGATGCTCTCGAATATCACCTCTACTCCACGTAAAAGGATCACCAATATAACCTAAATCCTCTAGCCCACGGTCCATAAGACATTCACGAAATTCCCTCATCATACCATTTGGTCTCGCATTACCGCCTTCTTTTTCCGAAAAATATAATATTTCATTAAAAATCCCTAAAATTACCCAAGGATGATCCCCCTTACTGTTCGGACGACCATAAAAGCCCGTGAGTCGCCATTGTACTACATTTTCATTCATAACCAGACCATCAATAAAATAAGGCGATACATAGTTTAACTCAATTTTATTCGACTCATGATAAAACATGACAAGGCCACCGGCCTGACCATCACTCTCCATTACAAACATAGAATCAAAACTTAAAACACGACATAGCTCATCGGCTTTACATTTATTCAAATGGGATTCTGAAAGAAAAACTAAATCTGCCTTTATACGCCCGTGTAGGTCCACGAGCTCGCGAACTGTCGTGTGGGAGAGCATGCCACGGCAGTTCCATCCTAGGATTTTCATTTGGCCTGGCGGACCTCCTCCTCAGAGGCCGCCGATGTGCCATTCTCGCCTTTCTCTTCTCCAAGCGACTCCACCCCTTACGGAACATACTTCTCTTCCTTCCCATCAGTCTCCTTCGTAACGTGTACGACCACACCATCCACGCCCTGCACCGTTTCAACTCGCCGTGGGTCCATAGATAGATACTACTACGGTATAGATAGATAGATAGAAACTACTACGGCATACATAGATAGAAAACTACTCCAACTCGCTATCATCACCATCATCACTCTTGTCGGTGTCGTCCGAGGTTGAGAGCCATATGTCGTCCCAACGTTCATCGTCCGAGGTGAAGAACGACCTCCCACCTGCGGAGAAGATGTCGCACTGCTCGTTCGCCACTGCCTTCCGCTGACGCCGGTCCGCCCGCTCCGAGCGGCGCCTTGCCGTCCTCTCCGCCCAGTAGGCACGCTCGGCGTCGACGTCCTCTGGGTGGCGACGGCGCCACTCCGCCATGGCTCGCTCGTCCTCTTTGGCGACGAGGAGACGGCGCTGCCGCCGAGAGTGGTCGGCACGGTCCATGTCCGTGATGAGACGCGACGGAGGGGCGAGGCGTTGCGCCTCCTCGCGCATGAAGACGTCTCAGAAATTCATCTGCGACCGGGGCCTGTCCAAGCGCCACGCCGCCGCGTCGTACGCGCGGGCCGCCTCGCGCGCGCTCCGGAACGTCCCGAGGCCGAGCCGGACGTCGCCGGACCGTATCTCGGCGGAGTACCAGCCGTTGGGGCGCTCGCGGACGCCGCGAAAGCCCGAAGCACCCCGGCGGCGTGGTGGCGTGGTGGCGCGGTGGTGGCGCAGAAAGCGGCGAAGCGGCAAGGTTGCGAGGAGGAGGACGCGTGGCTGTTCTGTGCGTGTGGCGAAGCGCGGGACTTTATAGGCGCGTGTGAAGCGGCGTGCCAAATCTATCGCGCCCCGTGCCGCTTTCTCCCCCGCGCGCGCAAACGCTTTCCGCGCGCGGTAACTTCCTGCCACCGCTGGAGCGCGCGGAATCAACCGGCGCGTGCGAAAAACTGCTTTTACCGCGCGGGCGCGCGTTTTGCCACACCTGATGGAGATGCTCTAACGTGTATGACCACACCATCCACACCCTGCACCGTTTCAACTCTACCTATGCACACTCTCTTGGAGGGAGCGATGACATGTCCATAATATGCGCTCATAGCTAAGAAAATTCTAAGTCACTACCCGTCGGGCGCACATCAGGAAATAACCCCCTTTTTTACCAAGACTTTTGTACGAGCACCCTCAGATCTCTCTACCTCCCCTTTCTTACTGACTTTCTTCACTTTCTTTCTAGCGACCCTGCATGTGAGTTTTAGCAGCGTTAAATCTGAAATTAGTGATTTCTCTGGCCGACTCATCCCCAGCCGCCGCAAGCCTCGCAGCAACTGAAACAGATAGTGTTTCGAGTACCCCAGGTTGGAAAAGAAAGTTCCCAGGCCCAGCAGCAGCCGAAGGAGCTAGGCTGGTCTCCCCCGTCAATCGTTCGCCCTGGCACACCTGACCTGTTGAATTTTACTAGTAGGCCTTTGGCCTAAAGCCCAATTAAAATTCTAAAATTCTCTTGGCCCATTCATGCACACATGTGAGTGAAATGAATGAGGCTAAAGTTTAGTCCCACCTTAAAAGTTGAGATAGAGTTGCATCTCTTTATAAAGTGAGCTCTTCTACCACTTGTATAAGCATGAGAAGAGGAGACCTACACGCGCGCTCCTCCTCCTCCTCGCTCGCCTCGTCGCGCCGCGGGTTGCGGGACCCGGCCCGCAATATATAGTTAGGCAGACGTCTACCCTAGAGGAGGGGCGATCAGGTTTTTGGGAAGCGCACTCGCGCGACTATCCTAGATGTGATATGTTCATCTGCTATGCTAGTTCGCATGATTAGTTTAATCTCTACTACTGTGATCATGATTTATATTCTATTTATTTAGATTAAACCTCGTAGTAATTTGCTCATATTTACAACATGAGCTGCCCGAGAGATTTGAGCCAAACCAGCGGCATTGGCCTGTACTTTGCCCAGGCCCGGCTGCAACACATGTTTGCCCTCCTGACCGCTTGCAAAACCACCACAAGCGCCCTCCAGTAACGCTAGTCCCCGGCCCTCCTGGCCGAGGCTGGCCGTGGCCGTAGCCGCCCGCGCCACCGCCTGGCCCTCCTGGCCAAGCTCGGCGCCTACAGGAATGAGCGACGAGGCTCCCTTTGCCCGGACCTAATGGCTGAACAGCACCCAACATCGCCATGGCTGCCGAATTTTTGGGACCAACAACCTCCTTCTCAGAGACCGTGAGATCACTCACGGCCAAGGCCACCTTGACGACCTCCATTGCCTTGGCAGCATTGTTAATGTCGATGCCGGTGATTTGAGCCTTCTCACCACGAGATGAGCTCCCAAAACGGAGAACTCTCTTGCTTGCACCTTGGCCCTTCCAGTAGGCTTCTACGCTAAGATTTTTATGATAGCCAGCTACTCTCTTATCACTTGGAATATTACAGAATCTTTCAGATGTATGACCTACAACCCCACAACACTCACAGTACAGAGGTAGTTTTTCATACCATATATCATATTTAGCTATCTTTGATCTACCCAAAGGAGTAAACTCAACTGTACTTTTTAGAGGTTTATGCAACAAAACTTCCACCCGCACATGCAAGAATTTCTCAACAATGATATGGTTTCGGTGTGAAACCTCAAGCACCTCCCCTAGCTGATCCCCGAGAGTCCAACCCATGCTCTCGGTCTAGAGCTCAAAGGGGAGGTCGCGTACCTGGGCCTAGATGGCCATTACTCCAGTCAACCTTGGCCGGGTAGCCCTTGCTGTCAAACTCAGCGAAGACGAGGTCATCCCGCTTATTTATTTATTTTAGAAAAGGAAGAGGACCCTCGGCCTCTGCATCTAGGCGATGCATGCAGCCACTTTATTAATTATTCACAAAAGACCGTACAAAGAAATACAATAGTAAGTCCGAAGCCACCGTCTAGACAACATCTGTCGCTACTCCTATCCAGTTGATGAAGGGATGCTGATAGTCCGGGCCTAATACAACAGACCTCGCAGCCAAGCCTAACATCTAAGACGTGAGACCCCAACCCAGCCACTTGTCGGGTATGGGGCACACACCGGTCCGGCACGCTCTCAGAGGCGGCCGCCGCACACTGCCACCGCTCCATCTTCAAAGCTGTACTAACGCATCATCCTTGCCTGGTGTAGCTGTTGTCGACACCACCACATCGCCCAACGTCACCACCTCCCTGCACGCCAACTGCTTAGCATGTCGCGGTCGCCGCCAGTACATCTCACCACCATGCCACCAAGTACCACCGGCCGACACAGCTTGAAGTCTCTGGAAGATCTATCGTGCGTAGCACCTGCCGACCAGGCATGACAAAACGTAGCACCTGTCGGCCAGGCATGACTTGACATCTCCACCGAAGCTCCATGCAAGAAGAAGCCGCTCCACCTCCTACCTCTGACTTCCAGCTCTGCTCCACAAACGATGCTCCCTAGAGAGAAACGACACCGCAGTGCCGCCATCGTCTGATCTGGAAAACCAGATCATAGGGTTTCCCCGAGAGCAGCACGAGTGGGTCGACAGTAGTTACAGAACGATGCCTTCATCAAGGTAACGACGCAGAACGCCACCATCGTCCGCCATCGGCTCGGTTTTCACCGGGAACTATGTCTCCCTGACTCGCAGCCGGGACTAGATTACAGATCTCAAGATCCGATCATCCAGTCTCAGGTCAACCACCTCCGACGTAGGAGATGACCACCACCGCCACAATCCTCGTGATGCGATGTAGACCCAGAGTGCTTCGGCGAGCCGTCGCCGAATCTGATGAGATGCCAGTTTGAGGACGTAACGGCAGCCGCCCGCCTAGACCCGAAGGTCCTAGATCGAGCCTGGGGCGCGCCCCGGCCGCGGATGCCGCCATCCCGTACTACTCCTGCCAGCTGCAGCCAAGCCCCCCGCCGCGCCCCGGCCGCCGCTGCCCACCATCCTCGTTGGGAAGGAGATCCAAATCAGGTCGCCGCCGCCTTAGATCTCAGGACCCTAGAGGAGGTCCGCCGCCGCGCCACGGGGCCTTCGCCCAGCAACGTTGCCGGCGGGGTGGAGAGAGGGGGTGCACGAGGAGTCGAGGGAAGGTCGGGAGGTGGCCGCCCGGTGCGACCCGGCGGCGGCCGCACGGGGTACTTTCTATTGTAATGGTTGGTGTATGTTTAGTTGTGGCTTTATCTATAAAGCGGGGCAAATGCCTTTTTCATAGAACAATTTCTCATTATCATTTGAGTTATGCTTTAGAAACTACGAGTTCTACACTAAAAAGAGTGTCATCAAATCTGTTGAAATGGCACCATGTGAGATATGGTATGGTAAAACAAACGATTTTGTCTTTTCTTAAAATTTGGTAATATAAGACATGTAAAATGTTTACATGTCTATCCCGAATCAGTTAAGTGCTACTTTGTAGGTTATTCTAGAATACTGGGTATTCCTCTGCACCATGGCAAACTGTTTGCCACTAAGAACAATGTGTTCTTGAAGAAAATGTTTCTTGCAAAAGAATAAGTGGGAAGGCAGTGCAACTTGACGAGATTAGAGAATCTTCGTCATTGGATCAAATGAAAGAAATGTTGGAAGTGGTTCCAAAAGTTTCCCACTACAACTAGTACTAAAATCTCCTCAATAACAAAGGGGAGATCATTACAACCAAGCATGTCCACGAAATCATTGAGGAAGTCATCCTTATCTCTGGGGTGAGCAACCGCACAAACATTGTCCATGTTCCATTTGAACCATGTCCTCTTATCCATAAGACTCGTTCTAGTCATGTAGTTACTTGGTACACATGTATCAGCTTCAAACAAAGTATCACTAAGCCCATAATCAAGTAACCCAAAGCAACAACAGCTAGCCGCCAAAGCCATATAATGGTAAAATGACCACTAACCCCAGATACTTAGGTGGCAATGAAAGCATTTTATCTCTTGATTTGTATAAATTCCAACTTTTACTCGTAGATAGTTTCTTTAAGAAATCTGCTCATCTATTCCCCTAAACTCATAGTGTTCAAAAATACACCAGCCATTTAAACTTTTTTGTAAGTAGCATTACTGGTACTACAATGTACCTTTGGTTTAACAGTGAAATCACCAAGGGAAATCGTTTTTGGCTTAGGTTTAAATGAGGAATATAATATCACTATCTTATCTCTTAGATCATCACCCTCTTCGGAATTAGAATCATAAATTAAATTTGTAATAGCATCATGGTGAAAGCTATTTAGCTTTGCTCGGTATTATATTTTCTACTCTGTTTCCCTAGTATAGTAGTAAACAAATCACATCTAGATTCTTTAGGTCCTAAACAATAGAAATAGAGTATTATATTTATTAAGTTCCCAACCTAAGCTAACACCAATATTGCTAGCAGTGTGGGAGATAAAACTAGGAACATTATCTAGAACAACAGGTATAGACTTTTCTCTAGATATTTTTCCATTGCCCTCTCAATAGCTTTATCCATGGTTTTCCCTTCATCCCTTTTTTGTCCATACCACTCCTTCTTGATGCTTCATCTAAAGCAGCTTAGTCCTTGGTTTCTTTACTCTTGCAATAACATCACTTAGCTTCCTTTTATTATTATCATTTCCCACCCTAATAACTTGTATAGGAGAAAGCCATAGTCCCTTCAGCATTGGATAGCTTTTTCTAACAAATATCTCTCCCTATCGTGTAGCAAATATAGTGGAATCCAGACACATATGAAATTCATTTCTTTATCAGGGTCACTTCATATTTCATGAGATTCTATGGCAAGAAATTTATTCATCAACTTATTAATTGATTTCATCAATCCTTTGTGTACTAACACTCAGCATGTAGCTGGACTTAACTTGAAATTTTGTGATTGAAACTATTAGCAAAAAGAAAGGGTCATGGTGATTGTATGCAAGCGTCATCATGCATGCATTTTCACGAAGGGCTCATGTGTGTATTGGCCAGTTCTCCAGACACTCCTTCGTTTGGGCCTGAAACATGTGAGTGACAAAGAAAATTAAACAAACCAAAATAGGAGCCCATCCACTCGTTAGTGCATTTCAACAAGGAGGTGTGCACGGTTCCTAAAAATGATATCGTCCCACTGCTTCCCTGTTAGACAAAAGACACTCACATTAAACCTAAAGATCATTGAGAGCATATTTTGATGATGCGATGTAAATTTGTTGAAAGGAGTTCGTGTTGATACCTAAGCGTGGTTTCGAAGCAAAATCGTGTTGGATCAGCTGAAAACGACATCCATCAATTGATTCATGATACCGGGAGTTCCACCCAACACTTCACAGTGGTCTTTCAAATAATGCATCGTCAAGTGCTTGCAGGGAGCCCATGATAAGAACAAGCTTACTTTATATTGACCATATCTCCTGGTTCTTGGTCAGCATCAAGTAAAGCATGGCATCACCAAGAGTTCCCCCAAACACTTCACAATGGCATTTGTAATAATGCCTCGTGAAGTACTTGCAAGGAACCCACGGTAAGAGCAAACATGATTTGTGATGATCGTCTCCTTTGGTTGCTAACTGGCATTGACTAAAGCTTGGCATCACTGAGAGTTCCCCCAAACACTTCACCATGGCATTTGAAAGAATGCTCGTGAAGTGCTTGCAAGGAACCCACGGTAAGATCAAACATGCTTTGTGATAATCATCTCGTTTGGTTCTTGACTGGCATTGAATAAAGCTTGGCATCACCAAGAGTTCCCCCAAACACTTCACAATGGCATTTCAAAGAATGCTCGTGAAGTGCTTGAAGGAAATATGCCCTAGAGGCAATGATAAAGTTATTATTTATTTCCTTATATCATGATAAATGTTTGTTATTCATGCTAGGATTGTATTAACCAGAAACATAATACATGTGTGAATACATAGACAAACAGAGTGTCACTAGTATGCCTCTACTTGACTAGCTCGTTGATCAAAGATGGTTATGTTTCCTAACCATAGACATGAGTTGTCATTTGATTAACGGGATCACATCATTAGGAGAATGATGTGATTGACTTGACCCATTCCGTTAGCATAGCACTTGATCGTTTATTTTGTTGCTATTGCTTTCTTCATAACTTATACATGTTCCTATGACTATGAGATTATGCAACTCCCGTTTGCCGGAGGAACACTTTGTGTGCTACCAAACGTCACAACGTAACTGGGTGATTATAAAGGTGCTCTACAGGTGTCTCCGAAGGTACCTGTTGGGTTGGCGTATTTCGAGATTAGGATTTGTCACTCCGACTGTCGGAGAGGTATCTCTGGGCCCTCTCGGTAATGCACATCACTTAAGCCTTGCAAGCATTGAAACTAATGAGTTAGTTGCGGGATGATGTATTACGAAATGAGTAAAGAGACTTGCCGGTAACGAGATTGAACTAGGTATTGAGATACCGACGATCAAATCTCGGGCAAGTAACATACCGATGACAAAGGGAACAACGTATGTTGTTATGCGGTCTGACCGATAAAGATCTTCGTAGAATATGTGGGAGCCAATATGAGCATCCAGGTTCTGCTATTGGTTATTGACCGGAAACATGTCTCGGTCATGTCTACATAGTTCTCGAACCCGTAGGGTCCGCACGCTTAAAGTTCGATGATGGTTATATTATGAGTTTATGTGTTTTGATGTACCGAAGGAGTTCAGAGTCCAGGATGAGATCGGGGACATGACGAGGAGTCTCGAAATGATCAAGACGTAAAGATCGATATATTGGACGACTATATTAGAACATCGGAAAGGTTCCGAGTGATTCAGGTATTTTTGGGAGTACCGGGGAGTTACGGGAATTCGTATTGGGCCTTAATGGGCCATACGGGAAAGGAGAAAAAGGCCTCAAAGGGTGGCCGCACCCCTCCCCATGGGCTGGTCCGAATTGGACTAGGGAGGGGGCGCCCCCTTCCTTCCTTCTCCTTTTCCCTTCCCTTTCCTTCCCTCCTGCTCCTACTACTTGGAAGGGTTCCTAGTTCTACTAGGAATGGGGTAATCCTACTCCCGGTGGGAGTAGGACTCCTCTAGGGCGCGCCATAGAGAGGGCCGGCCCTCCCCCTCCTCCACTCCTTTATATACAGGGGCAGGGGCACCCCAAAGACACAGCAATTGATCTCTTGATCTCTTAGCCGTGTGCGGTGCCCCCCTCCACCATAATCCACCTCGATCATATCGTAGCGGTGCTTAGGGGAAGCCCTGCGTCGGTAGAACATGATCATCGTCACCACGCCGTCGTGCTGACGAAACTCTCCCTCAACACTCGGCTGGATCGGAGTTCGAGGGACGTCATTTGAGTTGAACGTGTGCAGAACTCGGATGTGCCGTGCATTCGGTACTTGATCGGTCGGATCGTGAAGACGTACGACTACATCAACCGTGTTGTGCTAACACTTCCGCATTCGGTCTACGAGGGTACGTGGACAACACTCTCCCCTCTCGTTGCTGTGCATGACCATGATCTTGCGTGTGCGTAGGAAATTTTTTGAAATTACTACGTTCCCCAACAGTGGCATCCGAGCCTGGTTTTATGCGTTGATGTTGTGCACGAGTAGAACACAAGTGAGTTGTGCGCGATATAAGTCATACTGTTTACCAGCATATCATACTTTGGTTCGGCGGTATTGTTGGATGAAGCGGCCCAAACCGACATTACACGTACGCTTACGCGAGACTGGTTCTACCGACGTGCTTTGCACACAGGTGGCTGGCGGGTGTCAGTTTCTCCAACTTTAGTTGAACCAAGTGTGGCTACGCCCGGTCCTTGCGAAGGTTAAAACAGCACCAACTTGACAAACTATCGTTGTGGTTTTGATGCGTAGGTAAGAACGGTTCTTGCTAAGCCCGTAGCAGCCACGTAAAACTTGCAACAACAAAGTAGAGGACGTCTAACTTGTTTTTGCAGGGCATGTTGTGATGTGATATGGTCAAGACGTGATAAGATATAAGTTGTTGTATAAGATGATCATGTTTTGTTGAAGTTATCGGCAACTGGCAGAAGCCTTATGGTTGTCTCTTTATTGCATAAGATGCAAGAGCCAAATAATTAATTTACTTTATCGCTATGCGATAGCAATAGTTGCAAGAGCAATAGTTGGCGAGACGACCATGTGACGACACATTGATATAGATCAAGATGATGGAGATCATGGTGTCATGCCGGTGACGATAGAGATCATGACGATGCTTTGGAGATAGAGATCAAAGGCACAAGATGATGATGGCCATATCATGTCGCATATTTTGATTGCATGTGTTGTTTATCTTTTATACATCTTACTTTGCTTAGTTATGACGGTAGCATTATAAGATTATCTCTCACTAAAATTCAAGATAAAAGTGTTCTCCCTGAGTATGCACCGTTGTCAAAGTTCGTCGTGCCCAGACACCACGTGATGATCGGGTGTGATAAGCTCTACGTCCATCTACAACGGGTGCAAGCCAGTTTTGCACATGCAGAATACTCAGGTTAAACTTGACGAGCCTAGCATATGCAGATATGGCCTCGGAACACTGGAGACCGAAAGGTCGAGCGTGAATCATATAGTAGATATGATCAACATAATGATGTTCACCATTGAAAACTACTCCATTTCACGTGATGATCGGTTATGGTTTAGTTGATTTGGATCACGTGATCACTTAGATGATTAGAGGGATGTCTTTCTAAGTGGGAGTTCTTAAGTAATATGATTAATTGAACTTAAATTTATCATGAACTTAGTCCTTGTAGTATTAGCATATCTATGTTGTAGATCAATAGCTCGCGTTTAGCTCCCCTGTTTTATTTTTGATATGTGTTCCTAGAGAAAATTAAGTTGAAAGATGTTAGTAGCAATGATGCGGATTGGATCCGTGATCTGAGGATTATCCTCATTGCTGCACAGAAGAATTATGTCCTTAATGGACCGCTAGGTGATAGATCTATTGCAGGAGCAGATGCAGATGTTATGAACGTTTGGCTAGCTCGATATGATGACTACTTGATAGTTTAGTGCATCATGCTTAAACGGCTTAGAATCGGGACTTCAAAGACGTTTTGAACATCATGGACCATATGAGATGTTCCAGGAGTTGAAGTTAATATTTCAAGCAAATACCCGAGTTGAGAGATATGAAGTCTGCAACAAGTTCTACAGCTAAAACATGGAGGAGAATAGCTCAAGCAGTGAGCATGTGCTCAGATTTTCTGGGTACTACAATCGCTTGAATCAAATGGGAGTTAATCTTCCAGATAAGATAGTGATTGACAGAATTCTCTAGTCACCATCACCAAGTTAGTAGAACTTCGTGATGAACTATGATATGCAAGGGATAACGGAAACGATTCCCAAGCTCTTCATAATGCTGAAATCAACGAAGGTAGAAATGAAGAAAAATATCAAGTGTTGATGGTAGACAAGACCACTAGTTTCAAAAAAAGAGCAAAGGGAAGAAGGGGAACTTCAAGAAGAATGGAAAGCAAGTTGTTGCTCAAGTGAAGAAGCCCAAGTCTGGTCCTAAGCCTGAGACTAAGTGCTTATACTGCAAAGGGACTGGTCACTGGAAGCGGAACTGCCCCAAGTATTTTGCAGATAAGAAGGATGGAAAAGTGAACAAAGGTATATTTGATATACGGATTATTGATGTGTATTTTACTAGTGTTCGTAGCAACCCCCCGATATTTGATACTGGTTCAGTTGCTAAGAGTAGTAACTCGAAACGGGAGTTGCAGAATGAACAGAGACTAGTTAAGGGTGAAGTGACGATGTGTGTTGGAAGTGGTCGAGTCTCAAGGGCCACGAACCCACACCACTCAACCCACACTGCAGAGTACCGCCGATCAACACCGACCGATGGCGAGTTTCACGCTTCCATCAGACCACTGGGCTCCAGTCCGAACTGCATGTCACTCGCTTTTCCCCCTTGCTGAATAGGCTTCGATTCCCCGGATCCTTACATCGTAGCCCCTCAATTCAGCTCCACCTTCAACATGACTCCATGGTAGATGATCAGTCCACCCTCGCGCCCCGTCAACTTCAAGCTCTCATGTGCGCACCGTCTTGAATCAACCCCGCGCCATAGTCTTGTCGAAGCCACACAAGCCCTCAGGGCATGCGCCACATGTTTCCACGCCTAGAGGTCGGTCACCATCAGCATCACGCACCTATGTCGTTGTCGCCGATCCCACCACCGTATTCTGTACCAACTGACTTGCGTCGATCCCGTCAGACTGTACAGTCCGACCCAGCCGAACTCGTTCGACTGTACGACACGCTCGAGGCTCCCATACCGTCTTCGGCGAATTCCCATCCATCACAATTGACATGACTTCCTGCAACGCCTTCAAGCATCACTGTCATGCCAACAATCTTTCACCCATGTCTGCTATAACCCAAGGTTTTCAGTTCCACGAACTTCTCCACCTCAAAACTGACACCCATTGACACCATGGTTCTTTGTACGGCTGACCCGTGAAAAATATCCGAGCTATCAACGTGATGCCCAAGTACACGAACAGTCTCCATGTACTAATAGCAATTCCAACCAAAAAACACTCTTGGCCTTCACATGGTGTGGCTCCCGTGGCTCAACTCCAATGCTAAGCTAATTGCTTTAGCCCAGCCCTTGCCTTCCCGATGGATGCACCGAACCAATGATGAATTTTCTCTGCTCGAATTAGATATGCAGCCTTGCGTCGTCCATGAGGACTCGATCCTCTTTTTCTTTTCAAAACAAATCCCTGGGTCGATCGGACCTGCAGCGGAGCCCTGCTGTGTAGCATGCCTAACCCCGCTACACAACGCACCAACTAGCCCCGCTGGGCCACCCCGCACGTGCGTCACCGCCTCTGCTTCAGCCGCCTGGCTTCTGCGCTGCGTCCGAGCGTCGCTTTGTGCCACGCGCACCTCCTCACCGCACACGCTAGCTGCGTCACGATCCGATCTCCACAACCCGTCAAGATTGCGAACGTCTGATGTATTCCCAGTCGATCACAACCGCGCGCACCAATTGCACTGCGGCAACTTTCTGTGCAGACGATACCGACCAACACATCAAACCTTCCTCTAGATCAACTCTCACAGCCTCTTCGAATCAAACCTTGCTCATGATACCACTTGTTAGAATAAATTCGAGGAATACCATTGATCATCCGAGGACCAGGCAATCACATGAGCACGACACCGAGATTTGTTAACGAGGTTCGCCGATATGGCTACATCCACGGGGCTTGACTACGGGCGCTCCTCCCCGTGACACCGTCACAATACCGCACACCGGCCACCTGGGCGCCGACACACGCCGCCGGCTCCCCCTTGCGCGCATGTGCTATTATCTTGGCATAGGTTACATCGTGTGTCTACCCCCGCTATGTATGCGAGGCCTAGGATACAAGTGTCCTACTAGGACACGACTCCATATCCTATCTAAACATGAATGACCATCTGCCATCAAAATTATCATTATTCTTCTCATCACGCCTTCTGATGATATTAAAATCACCCCCCACTTTGATAGGAAGTTGTTCAGAACCGCAAATCCTAACCAGATTAGCCAAAAAATCTGGTTTAAGCTCGGGCTGTGCGGCACCATATACCGCCACCAAAGCCCAGTTAAACCCATCGGTCTTCGACCTCACCCTAAACTTAACAGCGAAATCCCCCATGACCATGCTTCGGACTTCTAACAAATCACATCTAACTCCGAGTAAAATCCCACCCGATCTTCCTCGCAGCGGTAGACAATGCCAATCAAAATCAATACCTCCCGAAAGTGTATTGAGAAATTGAGGCGAAAAGTCGGCTCTACCAGTTTCCGATAAAGCGATAAAGTCCAACCTATGCTCAATAGAAGCCTCAACAAGAAACCTTCTTTTAGCCAAGTCCTTCAGACCTTTGCTATTCCAAAAGATTCCTTTCATATATCGTCATGGAATTTTTTAGCCGTTCTTATCCGCGCGCTCCTACGCACTGCGGAGTCTGGGTAGATCTTCCGCTTCCATTTGCATTTAGGAATATTAAAACTCTCCAGCTGGTCCTCACAACCAGTCTCAGAGGCGCGCACCTCTACAAAGTCCACTCTCTCATCCTCCTCCTCAGGTTCAGGAGACGGATGAGCAAGATCCGCACAAAAGTTATCGAGCACCCTGACCCCCAAAGCATCAATCTCGGAGTTATTCATTGGTTTAACCGCAGCTAAGTTCCGAATCATCTCAAGCGCCCGTTTGGCCTCTAAATCCAGCATATCATTAACCGAGTTTGAAATTTCACTATCATTACTACCTAGTGAAATTCCTATCTTATTTGCATTGTTTATAATCTCATCATTTGAAAAATGCAAAATAGAATTAGAGGTATTGATCGACATACCAGTAGTGACCTCCACGTCACGAAGCTTGGCCGCCCTCATAGTGCACCGCTGCTGAATGGCGTCCACTTCCGGATGGTCCTGGAGGCGGCTACTCAACCGTCGCCCCTCAGAGACCGGATCCGGAATACCACCGAAAGCAATCACCTCCTCCCGAGAAGCTCTACTGGAGTGCCCCAAGCCGGGGGAAGGTGGAGCCAGGGCCTCCTGCCCGAGCTCCCCATCCACCCCGGCCCAAGGGCCAACTGGCGCCACTGGCGGCGTCGGCGAGCAAGCCCCTCTGGGCTCCACAAGAGAACAGGACCCCGAGGCCACCTGCCCCGAGTCCTCTTCGAGAAGCGACTCCGGCGCCAGCATCGCCGGCCCGGTAAAAGGGGAGGAAGGTGCCGGATCTAGCAGCCTCGGCCTCCCTCCCAAAGAATCAATCTGCACCATCGGTAGCTCACCCACCGCAAGCCCTGATGAGGGCACCAAGGCACCTGCCCCACGCCCCCATCAGCAGCCGGCACCATCGGCTGCACATGCGAAATCGCGACTGGAGGGGAGGAATCCGAAGTCACCAGCTTCAGACCCTCTCCTGCAAGAACGACCTCCTCCACCTCAGCCCTGACCGAGATCGACGACTCCCCAAGAAGAGGAATCACTGGCTCCTCAAGCTCCAGAACCGGAAGCGAGTGCTCGAACACCTCATCAGACTCCACCCGATCACTCCACAGTCTCGGGGTGCAGATGCCGGCTCGAAAGAACCGAATCTGAGAGTAGTCGTAGGCACTGTAGAAGGAGGAGCCGTCCCATCCGCAGACGTGTGAGAGTCAGCACCCTGCGGAGTGGACAACTCACGTCCACTGTCAGCTGCTGGTGCCTCCTTAAGTGCCGAACTATCATCATCCTCGTGCATATCAGTATTAGACCCGTTGGCCGCCTCGGCAAACAGACTCTCATCCTCGAACTCAATGACAAGGTTATATATGTGGCCTCGATATGCCCACTTAACCACCTCAGGGACGTACTCGATGTTCAGCACACTGACTAGTAAACGGGCAATCCCGTGGGCTCTGGTAAAGTCCATATCCACGCGCTCTGGTCTGCCCACCATGATACTCAAACTGGCCACTACCCGTGCATCCAGCATCTGCTTGGATGGAGCCCTAGAGAATCACAGCCAAACCTGAGTCAGAGGCTTGCCCGTAGGCTCAATCCTCTTCCACTCGTGAAACTCAAGCACGCCATCAGTACCTGGCACCTTGCACATCCTGAAACTCAGTAATCTCTGAATGTCCTCAACTGATGGGAACTCAACCCGAAATAGTTTGTCCTCGACACTAGAAAGCTCCCACCTGAAATCCCCAGGGTCTAACTCCTTGAGCCTCTGAATAATCTGTGCCTTCGAGACCTCTCCTCTAGCAATCTTAACTAACCCAGTCGTCAAACTCAAAGTCTCGTCAGGAGCCTCCATCTCCGTTGGAGATTCAAAGAACGTAAGTTCAGCACAGTACACTCCATACATCATGAGTGATGGTGCCTGATCTCTCAGAAACGGACAGTCCCCCGAATCATGTCCTGGTTTGCCACAAGTGCCACACAGCTCAGCCACACACTCAGCAATAAAATGTCCCTTACCACGACATCGATAACAAAGCATTTTCTCTTTCTTGCGCGCATATTTGGATGCTCTTTCAGACTCGGCCCTAGAAGAATCCTCCACTGACACAGTCAACCCGGATTCATTCCCGGGAATCTCAGCATTGGCAAGCGCCAAGACCACCTCCAACGCTTGGCCAGTCAAAACCTGCTGCTCAACAGCCCCATCAACCACCATCGGATCAATCACAGACGTAGTATGCGGTCGTGGGCGGTACCGGCCACCTCGACCCCCACGCCCACCACGATGACCGCGAAAACCACCCCGCGGCCGGAGACCAGGGCCAGACGCCCCCTCAACAAAACCTCCTGGGGGCCCCATGAACGGGCGCTCCGCCGAGCCATCGCTCTGCCAAGCATAGCCTCGACCGCCGCCAGTCGACAAGGATCCACGGTGCTTACCAGCTCCATACACATTGACCCCATCATCACCCCACTGACCCTTAGGCGCAACTGTGGCTTCAGTCGTTGGAATTGCCTGTTGCTGCACCGTCCCGGCTCTGATTTGTGGAGGCCTGGCGACGAGGTGAGGAGGCAGTGCTGGCCTCGGCTGGCCGGTCTGCAACCCCAGAGCAGGGGGCCGCGGCGCAGCGCCTCCCCGGCCCGCATTGCTAGTTCCTGAAGCACCCGGCGCCAGAGGCCGCTGACCCACCGGAGCTGGCGCCGTCGGTCTGGGACCGGGCAACACGCCGCCCCGGCCCACAGCAGTCCTGACCGGAGCCGAGCCCCTACCAGCGGGCTGAGCGAGAACTCCCCCGCGGCCAGCCCCAGGCGCCGGCAACGCAGCGCCGCGGCCACTGCCAGTGGCCGAAGGAAGCATACCAGCCCCCGCGGCTGGCGGCAGCACAGCGTTGCGGCCTTCGCCGCTGCCCTGCTGCGGCACAGTCCCAGGGCGGCCGGCTCCTTGAGGCACCACCGTCTTCTTCCCCGGTGGCAAGGGTCCTCCGCGACCCGCCATCGTACGGAGCGGTAGAATACGTGTAACGCCCTCGATGCGGCTATATCTCCCACGTGTCGAAGCACGACTTAGAGGCATAACCGCATTGAAAGCAATGTCGCAAGTGAGGTAATCTTCACACAACCCATGTAATACATAAGGGAAAAGGATACATAGTTGGCTTACAATCGCCACTTCACACAATTACATGAATAAATCATTACATCATCCAAATACAATCAAGGTCCGACTACGAAACCAAAATAAAAGAAGACTACCCCAAATGCTACACAGATCCCCGATCGTCCCCACTGGGCTCCACTACTGATCAACTGGAAACGGAACAACATAAAGGACAAGATCTTCATCGAGCTCCTCCTTGAGCTTGGTTGCGTCACCTGCCCGGTAACATCGGCACCTGCAAACTGGTTTTGGAAGTGTCTGTGAGCCACGGGGACTCAGCAATCTCACACCCTCGCGATCAAGACTATTTAAGCTCATGGGTAAGGTAAAGGTATGAGGTGGAGCTGCAGCAAGCGACTAGCATATATGGTGGCTAACATATACGCAAAAGAGAGCGAGAAGAGAAGGCAAAAGCACGGTCGATGAACTAAGATCAATAAGTGATCCTAAAACAACCTACGTCAAGCATAACTCCAACACCGTGTTCACTTCCCGGACCCCGCCGAGAAGAGACCATCATGGTAACACACGCGGTTGGTGCATTTTAATTAAGGTCAACTTCAGGTTTTCTACAACCGGACATTAACAAATTCCCATCTGCCCATAACCGTGGGCACGGCTTTCGAAAGTTCAAATCCCTGCAGGGGTGTCCCAACGTAGCCCATCACAAGCTCTCACGGTCAACGAAGGATATTCCTTCTAGCGGGAAGACCCGATCAGGCTCGGAATCCCGGTTACAAGACATTTCGACAATGGTAAAACAAGACCAGCAAAGCCACCCAGATGTGCCGACAAATCCCGATAGGAGCTGCACATATCTCGTTCTCAGGGCACATCGGATGAGCAAGACGTCGGGTAAGCCAGCCCAGAGTTGCCCCTGATAGCCTCGGACATCGCTCAGTTTGGACCAACACTTAGAGAAGCACTGGCCCAGGGGGTTAAAATAAGATGACCCTTGAGCTGGCCGACTCAAAGAAAAGAAAAAGGCTAGGTGGCAAATGGTAAAACCAATGTTGGGCCTTGCTGGAGGAGTTTTATTCAAGGCGAACTGTCAAGGGGTTCCCATTATAACCCAACCACATAAGGAACGCAAAATCCGGGAACATAACACCGATATGAAGGAAACTAGGGCGGCAAGAGTGGAACAAAACACCAGGCATAAGGCCGAGCCTTCCACCCTTTACCAAGTATATAGATGCATTAATTAAATAAGAGATAATGTGATATCCCAACAAGTAAACATGTTCCAACAAGGAACAACATCTCCATGTTCCAACAAGGAACAAACTTCAATCTTCACCTACAACTAACAACGCTATAAGAGGGGCTGAGCAAAGCGGTAACATAGCCAAACAACGGTTTGCTAGGACAAGCTGGGTTAGAGGCTTGGTTCAACAATATGGGAGGCATGATAAGCAAGTGGTAGGTATCGCAGCATAGGCATAGCAAAAGATCGAGCATCTAGAAAGCAAAGATAGAAGTGATTTCGAGGGTATGGTCATCTTGCCTGAAATCCCGCAAGGAAGAAGAACGAGTCCATGAAGAAGACAAACGGACGTAGTCGAACGGGTCCTCACAAACGAGACGTTACCGGAACCAACCCGAAGAAGAAACACCGGAAAGAAGCACACAACATAGTAAACAACCAACACATGAACATGGTATGATATGCGGGATGCGGTATGCGATGCATATGCATGATTTGCAAAGGAATGATTGAACCTGGCCTCAACTTGGAAATCCAAGAGTGCCACTGGAAAGGTGAGGTGATTTCGGTTGAAATCGATATAAAGATCACCGGAATCGGATGCACGGTTTGGAAATGGTAAGCAAAACAAATATGGCACCGGTCTGCGATAAACAGCAAGTAGCCAACTAAATGCATCAAGATAAATATGCTACAGCACTCAAACATCACACCAAAATACATGGCAGGGATCCACTCATGAAGCTTAACAAGAGACGAACACTGAGCTACGGCTAATTCATCCATTAACAGGTTTAAACAAGCATGGCAAAAGTGCAAAAGATAACAGGTTTCAGACTTTGTGAAATTAACACAAGTCTAGAATTTATCATCAGGAAGCACACTCTAGAGCATGAAAACTACATGTTACAGGAACTTAACATGGCAAAGCAAGGCATGGCATGAAGCTAGTCAAAGCACTTAACAAAAGTCCCTTAGTGACCTTGAGCCAAAAGGGATCATAAAATACTATTGCAAGCATGTGAATATAGCAAAAACATAAACAGATTCAGACTTAGTGAAAAACTAGAGCATGCAAAACAGATTAGCGAGTAGGCATGTTTACGAGCTCGATGCACTCACTACAGAGCATGGCATGACAAACTAAGCATACACCCATCAAGAATACATGGCATAGAAGCTAGACATGGCAAGAACAAGAACATAGCATGCACGGATCAATAGCAACATCCTCGGCAAAATCGCTAACAAGTCAACAATCTGCCAGGATTCACGAAATAGCGAAAGTAGAGCTCGATTGACTCAAGCTAGGGTGCTCCATAAATGCAAACAAAGACCTGGATGGATAGAGCACCACAATATTAAAAAAACATCATTACTGATCATCCTCAAAAGAGGCACGGATCACTAGGAAACAACATGAACATATGGCATAACAACAAAATCAGGACAAGGACTTAGTGAAATTCTAAGTCCTTGAAATCAGCATTACCGATTACGCTACTTTGCAAGCTTGTGCTAGTCACCAAAAATATCACAAAAATACATGGTAAGCACCACTGTAAAGATGGCATGGCATATAACAAAATACATGTAGAGCTCCGGATCATAGCATGCACACATTGATCATGGCAAAATGACAAAATGCCATTTGCTGAAACAGATCTGACAAATTACTCACATAGCCCTCTTCCAACGGCATTTCGGGCATCAAGATGAGCTCAAATGAAAATGATGCAATGAGATGAAATGATGTACTCGTCGAGATGAACATTTTGATATGCTACACGCACGAATCGGAGCTACGTGTGCAGAGTTATGGCATGATGAACAGAGCTAGAAATTATGCAGATCTGGGGACTTAGTAAAAAAACACCCGAGCGTAGAATAGTTATATGACGCATGGGCGAGGAAAAAGGACGGGATTGCTCACCCATGGGCTCAGCCCAAGTGTAGAGGAGGCGAGGCAGGCCTCGCAGCGGCGGAGGAGGTGGGCCGGGCCCACGCGGGCGAACGAGCGGGGAGGAGCGGATCGGGCTCCTCCCGATCCCGCTCGGCGGCGGCGGCGCCCATCGGAGCTCCGGCGACGGCGGGGCATGGCGGCCGCGGCAGGACGCTGGGTCGGCGGTGCAAGTCCGAATCCGGGCGCGGGGTCTTCGTCGGAGCTCCACAGGGCGGCGCGGAGTCGCGAAGCTCGGTGAGGAGGCGGCGGCCGGCGAGCTGAAGCAGCGGCGGCGGCGAACGGAGAGCCTCGGGTGGCGCGCGGGCACGGTGGCCGGCGATGGCGAGCGGCGGCTCCGGCGAGAGGCGCGACTGCGGGTGTGGATCCGCGCCTGCGGGCGGCGGCGGCGACCGGGCCCGTGCGGGCCCGCGATGGGCTCCGCGGGCCGGCGCGGTGGGAGGCGGTGCGCTGGACAGGTGGCGGGCTCCGGTTGGGCGCGGGGGCGGCGGCGATGACGTGGCGGCCTGGTATTGGCCGGAGCGACGTGGTGGCGGCGGCGGACACGTCCAGCGGCGGGACGGACATGTCCGGCGGCGTGCGGGAGTTGGATCTAGGGTTTGGACTGCGGGATTTTCGGAGGGAGACACATATTTATAGGTAGAGGGAGCTAGGAGAGTCCAAATGAGGTGTGGTTTTCGGCCACGCGATCGTGATCGAACGACCGAGATGATGGAGGAGGTTTATGAGGGTTTTGGGCCACTTTGGAGGGGTGTTGGGCTGCAACACACACGAGGCCTTTTCGGTCCCTCGGTTAACCGTTGGAGTATCAAACGAAGTCCAAATGGCACGAAACTTGACAGGTGGTCTACCGGTAGTGAACCAAGGCCGCATGGCAAGTCTCGTTCCAATCCGAAAACGTTTAACACCCGCACACGAAAAAGAGGTAGAAAGGGACACCGGGTGACATAGGAGCGCCGGATTGCAAAACGGACAATGGGGAGAATGCTTGGATGCATGAGACAAACATGTATGCAAATGAAATGCGCATGATGACATGATATGCAATGCATGACACGCAAGCAATGACAACGCAACAACAGCGAATAACTGGAGGACACCTGGCACATCGGTCATGGGGCGTCACAACACTCCACCACTACGGGAGGATCTCGTCCCAAGATCTAGAATGGCACCGGAGGGAAAAACGGAAGAGAAAAAAGAAGAGGTAAAACTAAGTTTCTTCTTTGACCAATGAGTGAAACCAAAGAACCTTGAAAAGGTTAAGCCTTTTCGAGAAAAGAGTACAACGAAGATGAACGAAGTTGAAAACACTCCGTTAGAAGAGAGGAACAAGGAAGAACAACTTCGGGCAGCACTCTGATTGAAAAGAAAAAGGAATTGAATAAGAACTTGATAAGATGAGAAGATACTTGATGAAATCACAAAACACTGCCTCCGTAACTATTAAATGAATGGAACAAGGGCTAAGAAAGATCTCGGACAGCACTCTGGTTTAAAAGAGATGAAAAACTTGATAAAATGAAAGAGCTTGAGCAAAGGGACACAATACTCCAATTAAAAGGATAAGCATGATCAAAACATGGTCCCGACAAAGCTAGAAGATGGGTTGAGGAGAGCAACATCACAATGCCTTCGGAATGGAAGAATAGAAGATAGATAATTGTCATAGGAGAATTGAGAAGAAAATGCCAACTTCTGCCACAAAAGAGCTTGAAGAGGCATCTTTAGGAGAAGGGTCGAACGGAGTTGTTGGAAAAAATAACAACGAAAAGAATAAGCTTGATATGGTCTTATGGAATACATCTCAAAATTATGAGGTGACAACCTGCCACTCACGGGAAGAAGAATTGGATTGGTATGAACGAGGAGATGAGAAAGCTTATTTCACCGGAAGGATGAAAGAAGAACTTGGGTCCTATATGAGCACCATAAATAGCAACAATCCTTAGGGACGGTTTAAGTTGAAATATAGCCCAAGATAATTCCAACAAAGGGATTGATGGATTTAAAATACCTCATTCTTAACAACATGTGGAACATGAAACATGAACTCAAATTATCAAGAATGACGTAATACCACCTCCAATGATACAGAAGAAAGAATTGCACTCCGGATAGCAAGATGAAGAAAACTTGAGCTTCTTAGAAAAGAATCTCGATGAACACTTCGAGAAGGAATTAAATCCTTGATGAATCACCATGTCGAGCCTTCGTGAAAACTCCGGTAAAAAAAGAATGATCAAACGAAATGGAGGATGAAAATAATAAGGTTGAAGCCTTGCAATGATTTAAATGAATCTCTGTGGAGATGTAATTGAAAAAAAGGTTGGAACTCCGGGAAAAAGATAAGATGAAACAATTGCAATCAGGAATTTGATGAGCCTCCGGAATAAGGAATTAAATCACTTGGATGAAACAAAAATAAGAATTACCTTATGCTTATCCTTCATCAATTTAAATTGATGACGAGCAAACGGATTTGGCATACTACTTATTCTCGTAAAGAAGATTAAGAGAGATATGGCGCCAACTTGAGAAGGTCTTCAACGAACCACCGGTAGAATTTGAAAAGCACGAATGCATAGATATGATACACGAAGGAAGAAAACTCTTGAACGAACCACCGTAAGAATTGAAAAAGAATGATTAAAACATGAAGAAACACCGGGAAGAATTTGCAATTAAATGAAGATGCTTGAGAGAATTTAGATCCATGAGAACGAAGAGATTATGAGCTGATAAGAGGATATTTGAAAGAAGCACCGTTAGATTTTAGAGAGAGCTGAAAGCTGAGAATGAATAAATCTGAGATGATGGCCTTTGGATGAAACAAACTGAAGAGACTCCTGAATTACTCCAGATGGGTGAAAAGAATTCTGACAATCGAAAAACAATTATGAGAGGATGGCAATAATCTCGAATGATGAATCTTGAAGAGAATGGAGCAAGGTTGAAAGAAGAATCTTCTTCGGTCTTCCAAACTGAGAATGACGATGAGAAATACCATCATGACTTATTTAGGCACTCCGGAAGAATCAAAACGAATAGGTTGAGCCAACGATGAAAAGAATTCGACAGATCTTGGAGAAAAAATATAAGACTGATGATAATTCATTCTTACGTCAAACTTTGAAAAGAATTTGAGAAGCTCCGGTAAAATAAGAAGAGTCAGGTAAGATCCTGGGAAAAGACCTGTGGGTTAGGGCCCACTCAAAAGATACACCGTTGAACGATTTAAAAGAGAGAATGCACCGGTAAGATTAAATGACTAGAATGAGATAACAACCTTGAAATAGGTTGAACTGATCTTGAATGACAAGACGAGCCTTTTGAGATAGCTTGAGCACGCCGGAACAATAAATAGCGAGAAGTGGAATGATAATAAAGTGCACCGGCAGGAGAAAGCATTGGAACGAGGAAAAGGATATGATCGACAAAACTTGACTTGAAACCACCAGAGATGAAAAGAATGAAGAATGATGAACGTGTAGAGCATCTTCACGAGAACCATCGGGTAAGAATATTGACGGAACAAAATGGGGAGACTTCATATCCATAAGATGGATGCTTGATTAAGACATATAAGTCCTTGAAGAAAAAGGGTGGGTGGGTGGGAAAACAAAGGCAGCTTGGAACGAATGAAACAAACACCGTTGATAAGAACTGATAATTGATCTTGCGAATGTTGAAGTGATCGGATCCACTAGAAGAGAAACACACCGGTTGAAAAGGATTGACATGACAAACGCGATGATCGAGAAGGATTAGTGTTCACATCGAGGTATGAGAACACCATTTGGGGAAGGTATGGAATCAACATTTGACATTGAAGCAAATCGAATACCACAATTCAAAACAAAACAAAGGATTGGCTTGCAGAGTAAGCCGGAACAAACATATGATGGAGATTTCGTCCGAAGTTTTCATGGTGGGGCCTACACGGGCTCGATCGTACAGCACCATCATGTAAAAGGCAGTGCACATGACATACGAAGCGTCCCCGAGTCGGCATAGCCAAGGACTCTCTAAGACACAACGAGACCACTGTAAAACCAACCGTGAATAGGCGGACCACTAGACGTCGAACCCCAATTTCATATCATACATCTGTCGGAAAGATGTCCTAAGAGCTACTAGAATTCCCACTTATAAACTCCCAAAAAAATTCCGGTTATGCAATCAGGTGTTGGGGATAAAGTGGAAGCATAATATCTCACCCAAAACTAGCAAATCCTACATCCAGTTGTATCCATCCTTCAACACATAACCAAGAAACCTTCGGAAATCGTTTACCTCAACCTTCGAAAAGCATCCGTTATACGAGTTATGGCAATACTCCCGAACTCCCGCCCCAGTACTGGGTGGAGTCGAGGTTATCTCACCAACAACTGCATAAAAGAGATTTTCGATGTCGGCGAAACTAAACTCAGGTATTCCAGAACTGCAACGATAAAATTGTGACGACAACACCTCGGAGTTCAACTCCCCGGGACACTGCCACAACCCCTAAATGTCAGGAGGCACCAAGAACAATGTTCTCGTCACAAAACCATCGGAACAATTCCAATATACCCGTGTGATCCTAAAAAAAATTAGTGAAATTTAAGAAGAGAAGAGTCAAAACTCTACGTCAGGATGCCTCACCAGAGCGACGAAGGGACTGAGGAGTAAAAAGAAGTCCTAACTCTCCGATATATATAATTGCTAAATGACTCAAAACATTTTTCTAGACTCAACTACGCCAGCGATTCGATCAAGCAGGGGGCTCCTAAAGTCGGGGAAGGCTCTGATACCAACTTGTAACGCCCACGATGCGGCTATATCTCCCACGTGTCGAAGCACGACTTAGAGGCATAACCGCATTGAAAGCAATGTCGCAAGTGAGGTAATCTTCACACAACCCATGTAATACATAAGGGAAAAGGATACATAGTTGGCTTACAATCGCCACTTCACACAATTACATGAATAAAGCATTGCATCATCCAAATACAATCAAGGTCCGACTACGGAACCAAAATAAAAGAAGACTACCCCAAATGCTACGCAGATCCCCGATCGTCCCCACTGGGCTCCACTACTGATCAACTGGAAACGGAACAACATAAAGGACAAGATCTTCATCGAGCTCCTCCTTGAGCTTGGTTGCGTCACCTGCCCGGTAACATCGGCACCTGCAAACTGGTTTTGGAAGTGTCTGTGAGCCATGGGGACTCAGCAATCTCAAACCCTCGTGATCAAGACTATTTAAGCTCATGGGTAAGGTAAAGGTATGAGGTGGAGCTGCAGCAAGTGACTAGCATATATGGTGGCTAACATATACACAAAAGAGAGCGAGAAGAGAAGGCAAAAGCACGGTCGATGAACTAAGATCAAGAAGTGATCCTAAAACAACCTACGTCAAGCATAACTCCAACACCGTGTTCACTTCCCGGACCCCGCCGAGAAGAGACCATCATGGTAACACACGCGGTTGGTGCATTTTAATTAAGGTCAACTTCAGGTTTTCTACAACCGGACATTAACAAATTCCCATCTGCCCATAACCACGGGCACGGCTTTCGAAAGTTCAAATCCCTGCAGGGTTGTCCCAACTTAGCCCAACAAAAGCTCTCACGGTCAACGAAGGATATTCCTTCTAGCGGGAAGACCCGATCAACTCGGAATCCCGGTTACAAGACATTTCGACAATGGTAAAACAAGACCAGCAAAGCCACCCAGATGTGCCGACAAATCCCGATAGAAGCTGCACATATCTCCTTCTCAGGGCACACCGGATGAGCAAGACGTCGGGTAAGCCAGCCCAGAGTTGCCCCTGGTAGCCTCGGACATCGCTCAGTTTGGACCAACACTTAGAGAAGCACTGGCCTGGGGGGTTAAAATAAGATGACCCTTGAGCTGGCCGACTCAAAGGAAAGAAAAAGGCTAGGTGGACAATGGTAAAACCAATGTTGGGCCTTGCTGGAGGAGTTTTATTCAAGGCGAACTGTCAAGGGGTTCCCATTATAACCCAACCGCGTAAGGAACGCAAAATCTGGTAACATAACACCGATATGACGGAAACTAGGGCGGCAAGAGTGGAACAAAACACCAGGCATAAGGCCGAGCCTTCCACCCTTTACCAAGTATATAGATGCATTAATTAAATAAGAGATAATGTGATATCCCAACAAGTAAACATGTTCCAACAAGGAACAACATCTCCATGTTCCAACAAGGAACAAACTTCAATCTTCACCTGCAACTAACAACGCTATAAGAGGGGCTGAGCAAAGCGGTGACATAGCCAAACAACGGTTTGCTAGGACAAGCTGGGTTAGAGGCTTGGTTCAACAATATGGGAGGCATGATAAGCAAGTGGTAGGTATCGCAGCATAGGCATAGCAAAAGAGCGAGCATCTAGAAAGCAAAGATAGAAGTGATTTCGAGGGTATGGTCATCTTGCCTGAAATCCCGCAAGGAAGAAGAACGAGTCCATGAAGAAGGCAAATGGACGTAGTCGAACGGGTCCTCACAAACGCGACATTACCGGAACCAACCCGAAGAAGCAACACCGGAAAGAAGCACACAACATAGTAAACAACCAACACATGAACATGGTATGATATGCGGGATGCGGTATGCGATGCATATGCATGATTTGCAAAGGAATGATTGAACCTGGCCTCAACTTGGAAATCCAAGAGTGCCACTGGAAAGGTGAGGTGATTTCGGTTGAAATCGATATAAAGATCACCGGAATCGGATGCACGGTTTGGAAATGGTAAGCAAAACAAATATGGCACCGGTCTGCGATAAACAGCAAGTAGCCAACTAAATGCATCAAGATAAATATGCTACAGCACTCAAACATCACACCAAAATACATGGCAGGGATCCACTCATGAAGCTTAACAAGAGATGAACACTGAGCTATGGCTAATTCATCCATTAACAAGTTTAAACAAGCATGGCAAAAGTGCAAAAGATAACAGGTTTCAGACTTAGTGAAATTAACACAAGTCTGGAATTTATCATCAGGAAGCACACTTTAGAGCATGAAAACTACATGTTACAGGAACTTAACATGGCAAAGGAAGGCATGGCATGAAGCTACTCAAAGCACTTAACAAAAGTCCCTTAGTGACCTTGAGCCAAAAGGGATCAGAAAATACTATTGCAAGAATGTGAACATAGCAAAAACATAAACAGATTCAGACTTAGTGAAAAACTGGAGCATGCAAAACAGATTAGCGAGTAGGCATGTTTACGAGCTCGATGCACTCACTACAGAGCATGGCATGACAAACTAAGCATACACCCATCAAGAATACATGGCATAGAAGCTATACATGGTAAGAACAAGAACATAGCATGCACGGATCAATAGCAACATCCTCGGCAAAATCGCTAACAAGTCAACAATCTGCCAGGATTCATGAAATAGCGAAAGTAGAGCTCGATTGACTCAAGTTAGGGTGCTCCATAAATGCAAACAAAGACATGGATGGATAGAGCACCAATATATTAATAAAACATCACTACTAATCATCCTCAAAATAGGCACGGATCACTAGGAAACAACATGAACATATGGCATAACAACAAAATCAGGACAAGGACTTCGTGAAATTCTAAGTCCCTGAAATCAGCATTACCGATTACGCTACTTTACTAGATTGGGTAGTCACCACAAATATCACAAAATTACATGGTAAGAACCACTGTAAAGATGGCATGGCATATAACAAAACACATGTAGAGCTCAGGATCATAGCATGCACACATTAATCATGGCAAAAATGACAAAATGACATTTGCTGAAACAGATCTGACAAATTACTCACATAGCCCTCTTCCAACAGCATTTCGGGCATCAAGATGAGCTCAAATGAAAATGATGCAATGAGATGAAATGATGTACTCGTTGAGACGAACATTTTGATATGCTACATGTGTGAATCGGAGCTACGAGTGCAGAGTTATGGCATGATGAAAAGAGCTAGAAATTATGCAGATCTGGGGACTTAGTAAAAAAAACACCCGAGCGTAGAATAGTTATATGACGCATGGGCGAGGAAAAAGGACGGGGCTGCTCACCCATGGGCTCGGCCCAAGTGTAGAGGAGGCGAGGCAGGCCTCGCAGCGGCGGAGGAGGTGGGCCGGGCCCACGCGGGCGAATGAGCGAGGGGGAGCGGATCGGACTCCTCCCGATCCCGCTCGGCGGCGGCGGCGCCCGTCGGAGCTCCGGCGACGGCGGGGCATGGCGGCCGCGACAGGACGCTGGGTCGGCGGTGGAAGTCTGGATCCGGGCACGGGGTCTTCGGCGGAGCTCCACAGGGCGGCGCGGAGTCGCGGAGCTCGGTGAGGAGGCGGCGGCCGGCGAGCTGAAGCAGCGGCGGCGGCGAATGGAGAGCCTCGGGTGGCGCGCGGGCGCGGTGGCCGGCGACGGCGAGCGGCGGCTCCGACGAGAGGCGCGACTGCGGGTGCGGATCCGCGCCTGCGGGCGGAGGCGGCGGCTACCAGGCCCGTGCGGGCCCACGATGGGCTCCGCGGGCCGGCACGGTGGGAGGCGGTGCGCTGGACAGGTGGCGGGCTCCGGCGGCGATGACGTGGCGGCGGCGATGACGTGGCGGCCTGGTATTGGCCGGAGCGACGTGGCGGCGGTGGCGGACACGTCCAGCGGCGGGACGGACATGTCCGGCGGCGTGCGGGAGTTGGATCTAGGGTTTGGACCGCGGGATTTTCGGAGGGAGACACATATTTATAGGTAGAGGGACCTAGGAGAGTCCAAATGAGGTGCGGTTTTCGGTCACGCAATCGTGATCGAACGACCGAGATGATGGAGGAGGTTTAGGAGGATTTTGGGCCACTTTGGAGGGGTGTTGGGCTGCAACATACACGAGGCCTTTTCGGTCCCTCGGTTAACCGTTGGAGTATCAAACAAAGTCCAAATGGCACGAAACTTGACAGGCAGTCTACCGGTAGTGAACCAAGGCCGCATGGCAAGTCTCGGTCCAATCCGAAAATGTTTAACACCCGCACACGAAAAAGAGGTAGAAAGGGACAACGGGTGACATAGGAGCGCCGGATTGCAAAACGGACAACGGGGAGAATGCTCGGATGCATGAGACGAACATGTATGCAAATGAAATGCGCATGATGACATGATATGCAATGCATGACACGCAAGCAATGACAACGCAACAATAACGAATAACTGGAGGACACCTGGAACATCGATCTCGGGGCTTCACAATACGCCTGACCCGACCAGTCCCAGCCGATCGCAAGTTTTGACTCAGGCGACGACGACGAACCCTAACAGGCGACTCGAGAGAGGACGAAGATGGAAGAAACGAGACCGCCTCGCCCTCGATAGCGATCGGTGTCGGTTGGTTCTGGGCCTCATACCCATGCACTCCCGGCCCACTGACCGCGTCCACCCCTGATCGAGCTACCTCCAGGAAAAAGCCAGTCGGACCCGGGTTAGTCTGGGCCTCATACCCAGCTAACCCTGGCCCAACCCGAGCCGGCCTACCAGCATCCAGGTCCAGCCCCTCTCGGCCTACCAAGATTTTCAAACGACGCTCCCGTTCCGCAGCGATCCCGAGACCCGGATTTTCAGGCGTTACCAGCTCAGGCGCCGGCGGCTCCGATCTGGCCACCGTCCGGCGAGCCTTCCTCTTCCAATTAACAACGATCCACGATTCCGGCTTGACTAGATCAAAAACGGTAAGATTTGGACGACATACCTTCGGTAGAGGACCATTCCATGGCTTGACCGCCGCCGACGAAGTTCTCCGGTGAACTATCCGGTGAACCATCTCCCTCTTCTCCCCCGCGTCAAGCCCCATCCTGGCCGGATCATTGATGGGTAAAATCATTGACGTGATCAGAAGGACTCGGCGATGGCGGTGATGGCGGAGCATCGTCCGCCTCCCCGTCCACGTCGTCCTCGTCCACACCTGCGAGCACCCAAAACCGGCCTCCAACATGCCGACGATCGCCGGAGAGGAGAGGCAGGGCGCGTGCGGCTCCCCCTCCTGTCGCGCCCCTCCCCCCCCCCCCCCCCCCCCCAGTCGCCCCTCGGACGCGTGAGTCCGGCCTGCCGTCGACAATCGCCGAATCCAAGTCAACGATCTCGATCGTTTCCACCGGATCGGGATCCACCTGCACACGTTGATCCACAATCACTTCGTAGACATCAATGCGAAAGCGAAAACCTACCGCGATCCGGACGTCTCTCGTTAGGTAGTCGCCGGCGTGAACATCATTGTCCATATCCATGATCGACGTCCAGCGAGATGCCTGGTTATGATGCATGCGTCCTTGGATCCACCTGCCAAGGCGTCGTATGTCAATGAAATGTACAGCCCACCGTTCTGGGATCATCCCCTCCATCGTCGACCCCTCCTGGATCTCATCCCGATGAGAGGATCCGCCGAGATCCGCCTCCAGCGGCGGCGCGTGAAGCGGCGACGCCGAGGAGAGCCGCGGCTGCAGCGGCAGCACGTCTACAGAGGGCGGCGATGGCGGCAAGCATGCGGGATGCGCCGGCGGCCGGTCAAGCGCCTCGGGCGGGCGCGGGCAAGGTCGCATCTCCGCGGGCGCCTCCACCTTCAGAGACTGCACTGTGGCATGTGTGACTGTATAGTATGGCAGGCAGCATAAAGAGAGGGGAGAAAAGCTTGTGACACTGATGGCAACACACTATGTGAGGTGCCACCACAGAATCGATGACTGATATTCCCAAATCCCAAAGGCCATACAACAGAGTGAAAAGCTAGCTACAAGAAGCTGTCCAGGTTCAATGCACTCGATCCCTGTCGTCGTTCAAAGTTCAGAGACCCAGATGATGACTAGTTTCAAAGCATAGATACTTGGAAAGGGCATGGAATGGAGATGCTTGGGGTATAAGTATCTTTGGAGAAGCATCATTCGCAGAGGCGAGATGATGGCGATGCGGCGGGAGCTTTTCTTCTTCCTCATCATGCCGTAGGAGGAGGAGAGGCCGTTAGCATCTCGCATGGAGTTCCCCCTTTCACACTTCTTGGCTCTCTAGTTCGTCGTTGTTCGTCCGATCAGGTAGGGAGGGTTTTGTTCCTGTAATTCCCTTGAGTCGTTCCTCGTGGAGATGGGGTTGTATCTTCTTCTCTTCTTGCTGCGTGTTGTCGGCGCAGCTTGATTTTATGTTTGTTGTATCTCAGGGCATCTCGTCTCTTTTGGCCACTTCGTGTGTTTCTTTCCTTATGTATTCTGCATGCATGCGTGTGCTTTTCTCGATGCGATGATGATTGTAGATGCGGTGATTTGAACTTCAGGGCGTCTCCATCCAAATGCACGATCACACCACAGGAATGTACTCCGATCCACGCGTTGTCGGTGACATTAAGGTTGCAATGGCATATGCTATGATTCACATGACACGACGAGCTCAGCACGAACTCGACCAGCTCAAGCTAGCAAGGCATGCCATAGGCTAATCAAAGGTTCAGCTAACCCAAGCTACTACAGTGTTTCAACAGAATTTCTTCTCAGGCGAGAGGCAGATGCCCACGGCACAAGATATCCTGCACCACGACCAGCTTCGCTCCATAGGAACACACCCGTCCAAGCTACGCAAACGCCATCGTCACAAGGAGTTTCACATAGCTACCTAATACATGTCCACAACCTCCCGTAAACTTTTTTTTGTGGGTTCCAACCACAGATAAACTTGACCAGCTCCATGTCCATAACCACAGAAAAACTTACCACATGTCCATAACGATACATAGATAACCTGTATACACACACCACGAGTCAATGATGGAGCTCAGTCTAGCAGACCTCCGTCTGAAACTTGATGCAGATGCCCATGCTGAAGAGCTCCTGGTTTGATGTCCCCCGGCCTCTGCATCGTATGATGCGCACAGGCATTTTATTAAACAAAGTATTATGTTCGCAACAAGGTCTTAAACGAACTGCAGAAAAGCTAAAAAAAACTTGCCACAACCGGTGAAAATAGGGTAAGATGCTTATAAACCTATCCTATTGTTGGACCGCCATCCAAATCGGTTGTAAGTATCCCGTGCGATCGTCTCCCAGCGGTTGCATCCAATATCTATAAGCTCCCCTATGGTCCACATGGCTGAGTAACGACCACATACAGATCCAAGCATACGCCTTGAAGATAACCTGTAAAAAATTTGTGATTGTTTGTCTGTTAAAGGCGACACCATTTCGATAATTCTAAATGGCCCAAAGTAATGTACACACTCCTACTCGAATAGGTGCCATTGTCTTAGACTCTACCCCAGATAACCATGTCTCAAATAAACTCGATAAAGTGTTGGGAGGCGAAACATTAAAGGACGCATGAATGGTACACCACAATAACTTGGCGAATGGGCATTAGAGGAAAAAATGTTGTAATAATTCATCTTGATCACAAAAACAACGCCTTTTACTACCCTCCCGTCTTGATCACGCCAGATGTTGTAATAATGCGCATCTTCGAGAAGTCGCTCAGCGTGAAGAGCCACTCTTGGCACTAAAGAGAAAGTGATGTAGATATGAGAAGAAGCTGGCGAGATTGAAGAAAGGGAACAATGGAGTATATCTTAATATTTTATCCGTACAACTAGAGTTGTTGACGTAATCAAATCATGTATTACATGGTAAGATTAAAGATGGCATTGATCAGTTTCTCCCGACCGAGTGGAATCCCCTTCCCTCCCCTCCCCTCTCGTGTCGCTCCCGCGAGTGACCCGAAGAGGAAACCCTAGCCGTCGGCGTAGCTTGCCCCGTCCCCTACCTCCTCCCCTTGACGCCATCGGCTCACGCTGACAGGCAGCCTAGTCAGTGTCGGGACCACTCTTTCCCTTCCCGATGGTGGCCGGCGCGGGCTCGTGAGATCGGGCGGCGATGTGCTAGTTGAGGGCGCGGCGGCGGCGGCGGTGTGAAGGGCTCCGTGGTTTTGGGGGTCTGCATGTGGACCGCTAGGAGACGTTGCGGCAGCCATGGTCGGGTGGCATCTTCTGACTAGCGGTGGGTGGTGGGCACAGTTGTGGGGCTGCACCGCCCTTGGCCGCGTGGGTGGAAGGTCGGCGTAGCGCGTGGAGTGTGCTCTTGGGGCCTCCTCGTCAATCCTTGGGTTCATCTGGAGAAGGTGGTCTCTTCCCTCAGTCCTCTTCCTATCCTGACGGCCGCGATGCTGGTGACCTCCGGTTGGTCAGATCCGGTGGGTGGGTGGAGTTGGTGGTGCTTTTTTTTCGAATACGCATAGCATGCGTATTATCTATAAAAGGAGGAAAAGGCAAAGAAAGCCCTCCACAGGTACAGTTACAGCTTACATCTTACATGTTACACCGTAATCATACTCCACTCCACGCCAACCTAATGGCCTAACTCATGCACCAAACTACTCACTCAAATTCCACGTGCTTAGCCTACCAAACAAACCGTGTACATCACCCTTCATGAGACCTGCACTCCACCAGGCTCTTCCCTCCTGCTCCACCTGTCGCATGACCATGGCTACGCTTGGGGCGGCGTTGTCGAAGACTACTGCGTTTCAGTGTTTCCACAGTTGCCAAAGGCCAAGCAGGATGATCGCCCTAGACGTCTTGATACCCAGGCTGCGCTTAGCTCGGTCTTGGCACCAAGTAGAGAGCACCTCCGCCCCACCAGGAGCCCAAGTGGGCTCCTCCAGGGCATGACAGATGTGCGTCCAAACTTCTCGAGAAAAGACACATGTTAACAGAATATGATTGATGGTCTCCTCCTCCTGGTTGCAGAACGGGCAGGAGTCCTGGTGCGGCAGGCCCCTCCTGGCAAGCCTGTCGGACGCCCAGCACCTATTACGGAGGGCCAACCACGAGAACATCCGGCATTGCAAGGGTGCCCTAGATTTCCACGAGAAATCGGCCATGGGAGCGACCACGCGCCCAGCAAACTTAGCAGCATAGGCCGATCTTACTGAGAACACTCCACCCCCCCTCCCAGGACCACAGAGCCACATCCGGAATGTCGTTCTTAACTCAACGCCGCTGATCCTGGTCCATAGCCGAAGGTACTCTCTGATAGTTTCAGTCTGCAGGTCCGGCCCAATATCTCTTGCCCAAGCATTGCTTTCCAGGGCGTCGGCCACCCTCCGGGTACGTCGCAGCCTGGGCGGCACAGCATCATAGACTGTCGGGGCCAACTCCTGAACGCGGAAACCATTCAACCATCTATCCTCCCAGAAGTGTGTGTGGCATCCATCGCCCAGTTGCATACGGGTGGCCGCCAAGCATAGTTGCATGGACTCCTTTGGCACGGAGATCTTGAACTCCTGCCAACACCTATCCCCTCCTGAGCGCTTCAACCATGGCCAGCGTGCCTGCATGGTGACATTCATCCACCTGAGATCCGGCATGCCGAGTCCACTAGCCCACTTGGGCGTGCACACCGTCGTCCATGCGACGGAGCAGTTGCCACCCCTTGCCTCCTTCCCGCATCACAGAAAAGCGCGGATGATTTTGTTGATGGCGTTAACAGTTTTGGCGGGTAGCTCCATGGCCATCATGGCATGAATTGGCATTGCGCTGAGGACCGAAAGTACGAGGAGGAGGCGTCCACTCTTGGTGCTGGGGGCTATGGACTGGCTGCAACGACCATGATGCCAGCGATGCTCCGGGTGTCGTTCCCCTTCCTGTAGGCGGCATCAAAATTCTACCCCTGCCCTCCACCTCCGAGTCCCGGGTGAAACCCCAAAATCCCCGGATTGTGTAGCGACTACGATCAGGGGTCATTGTACTTCTTGTAGGCGCCACTTTGGGCCTGTGGAGTGTTGGTAGAGGCTTCGTACTTGGGGGTTGACTGCCTGGATCTACAAAGGTGCTCTCGCTTGGCTGCTTGTGGTTGACGTTGATCCTTGCTGGAGGCGGGGCAATGTACAGGGTGTTACTTTGCAAGGTGAGGTAGTTGTGCTGGTCGTCCTCTCCCTGACAATTAACCTGTTGGTCCAAGTCATACGATCTTGGAGTGAGCAGCTCTGCCTCCCGACGGTGTGACGTCCTCCGATCCAGGACAAGAGGGCAGTGGGCTTCTTCGGAGGCAAACATAGATGGCGGATAAGCTATGGTTGGCCTCATGGGAGTTAACGGAGCATGGGTTTCCCCCGATGGCGGGCTGCTACCCTATCTTGCTCATGTCGACAGAACAATCGTGGTTTCTCGAGGGCCTCGATGCCCAAGCTTGTTCTTGGTGCACTCTTCTCTCTTTAGTGGCTCATTCGGTATCATGTATCTTTGCCCTTTTTACTATCTATTGTAATGGCCGTTGTATGTTGGGTTGTGGTTATCTATAAAGCCGGGCAAATTCCTTTTTCGGAGAACAATTTGCCATTATCTTTTGAGTTATGCTTTAGAGACTATGACTTCTACACTGACGAGAGTGTCATCAAATCTGTTGGAATGACACCATTTGAGATATGGTATTGTAAGCCAAATGATATTGTCTTTTCTTAAAATTTGGTAATATAAGACGTATGTAAAATGTTTACATGTCTATCCCAAATCAGTTAAGTGCTACTTTGTAGTTTATCCTAAAATAGTGGGTATTCCTCATTGTACCATGGTAAAAGAAGTACACTAAGAACAATGTGTTTTCGAACTAAATGTTTCTTGCAAAAGAAAAACTGGGAAGACGGTGCAGCTTCACGAGATTAGAGAATCCTCATCATCAGATCAAATGAAAGAAATGTAGGAAGTGGTTCTAAAAGATTCCACTGCAGCTCATATTTATCTCTATTTCTCTAACAATATTAAAATCTCCTCAATAACAAAGGGGGGGGGGGGTCATTACAACCAAGCATCTGCACCAAATCAATGAGGAAGTCCACCCTATCTCTGGAGTGAGCAACAGCATAAACATTGTCCATATTAGATTTGAACCATGTCCACTTATCCATAAGACTCATTCTAGTCAGGTAGTTACTAGCTACACATGTACCAGCTCCAAACAAACTGTCACTAACCCCCATAATCAAGTCACCCAAAGCAACAACAGCTAGCTGCCAAAGCCATATAAGGTAAAATGCCACTAACCCCAACCACTTAGGCGGCAGTAAAAGCACATTTTTTATCTCTTGATACGTATAAATTCCACCTTTTACTCATAGATAGTTTCTTTAAGAAATCTTCTCTTTTGTTCCCCTAAACTCCTGGCTTCAAAAAATACCGGACATATAAACTTTTTTGTAAGTAGCATTACTGGTACTACAACGTACCTTTGGTCTAAAAGTGAAATCACCAGTGAAAACTTTTTTAGATTAGGTTTACATAAGGAAGATAATATCACTATCTCATCTCTTAGATCATCATCCTCTTCGGAATCAGAATCAAAAATTAAATTTGTAGTAGCATCAGGGCTGAAGCTATTTAGCTTTTCCTCGGTATTATATTTTCCGCTCTGTTTCCCCAACCTAGCAGTGAACAAAACACTTCTAGATTTTCTAGGTCCTTAATAATAGAAATAAAATGCTATATTTATTTGTTCCCAACCTAAGTTGACGCCAATATTACTAGGAGTGTGGGAAATAAAACTAGGAACATTATTTAGAACAATAGGTATAGACTTTCTCCAAATTTTTCTTCCTTGCCCTCTCAATAGCTTTGTCCATAGTTTGCCCTTCATCCCTTTTTTTGTCCATGCCAATCCTTCTTGATGCTTTCTCTAGAGCAGCTTTGTCCTTGGTTTTTTCAACTCTTGCAACAACATCAACTAGCTTCATTTTATTATCTTCATTTCCCACATCAATATATTCTAGAGGAGCTTGTTAAAAAGCCTTAGTTCCTTCAGCACTGGAGAGCCTTTTCTAACAAATATCCCTCCCTATGGTGTAGTAAATATAGTGGAACCCAGACACATGAATTTCATTGTCTTTATCAGGGTCAATTTGTATTTCATGAGATTCTATAGCAAGCCTTCTTCATTGATTTCATTAATACTCTGTGTACCAACACTCAACCTATAGCTGGACTTAACTTGAGAAACTATCAGCAAAAAGAAAGGGTCGTAGTTGATTGTATGCAAAGCGCCATCTTGCATGCATTGTCGTGAAGGGTCCACATGCATGTATACTCGCCAATTCTCCAGCCACTCCTTCATTTGGGCCTGAAACATGTGAGTGACAAAGAAAAAGAAACAAACCAAAATAGGAGCCCATCCACTCACTAGCGCATTTCAACAAGGAGGTGCGCATCGATGCTCTACAAAATGATATCCTCCCACCCCTTCCCTATTCGACCAAAAACACTTCAGATTAAACCTAAAGATCATTGATAGCGACATTTTGATGATGCAATGTAAAGTTACTGAAAGGAACTCATGCTGATACCTAAACATGGTTTCGATGCAAAATCTTGTTGGATCAGCTGAAACAACATCCATAAATTGCTTCATGATACCAAGAGTTCCCCCAAACACTTAAGAATGGTCTTTCAAATAATGCCTCGTGAAGTGCTTGCAGGAAACCCATGGTAAGACCAAACTTGCTTTATATTGATCATATCTCCTGGTTCTTGGCCAGCATTGAGTAAAGCTTGGCGTCACCAAGAGTTCCCCCAAACACTTCACTGTAGGATTTTGTAATAATGCCTCGTGAAGTGCTTGCAGGGAACCCACGGTAATACCAAACATGCTTTTTAATGAGAGTCTCCTTTGGTTCTTGACTGACGTTGAATAAAGCTTGCCATCACCAAGAGTTCCCCCAAACACTTCACAATGGCATTTGAAAGAATGCTCGTGAAGTGCTTGCAAGGAACCCACAGTAAGACCAAACATGGTTCACCAAGCGCAACTCTTGTGGTTTGCGACCAGTATCTGGTAAATGCTTGATTATACTGTGAGTTCCCGCAAACACTTCACATAAGCTCTCAAAAAGGTGTTTTGTAAAGTGTTTGAAGGGAACTCCTAGTAATACCTAACGTGATTTGTAGTACATCTTGTGTGGTTTATGACCTGCAATATCTGCTAAGTGCTTGGTTGGACAAAGAGTTCCCCAAAACACTTCACATAATACCTGCAAAAGGTGCTTCATAAAGTGCTTGAAGGGAATCCCCGGTAATACAAAACATGATTCTCAGCCAACTACCGCATCTATCATGGTATGTGGCCAATGTGTACTGAATGCTTGGCGACACCGAGAGTTCCCCCAAACACTTCAGAGAAGTTCTCAAACAGAAGCGTCCCGAAGTGTTTGAAGAGAACTCCTGACGAGGTCAAACTCGATTAATCCCCATGTACCCATGCATCATAATGTATATGGACTCACCACTATAATTTCCAAAGCGCAAATACTCTCAAATCATACTGATACTGCTGGTTGCTACCCAGAGTTCCCCCAAACACTTCACTATGCAAAGCTATATCCCCGCAATTCACACTTTTAAAACAGTGGCAATGCAACAATGGGGTAGTATGAGCTAGCTACTGAAGTGATTTGAGAAGAACTCCAGGTGACAACCAACCAAACTAGGTAGCTAGAACTCTTGTTCATCTCCCATGGACCACACTTCACTGACTTGTTTTATCTGCCCTGCCGCAGCGGCTATTTATAAGTCTAGACGAGAGACTAATGACCTAACAGCAAACTTGTTGCCTCCTGTCGACTGCGGCGTGCAATGCAGTACATGATCTTGGTGCTGGGTCGATGAACCTGGCAGTGCACCTAGACGTGATGCAGCCTAGGTTAGAAGGAAGTAGCTGCTAGAGGTAAGGGAATCTCGTAAGATGTGGCCTTTTCTGGCCAAGATTGGCAGCTCCATATCGTGCAAAAGCTCATGGTGTAAAGATGCGTGCCCAGCCTGCAAATTCCTTATCTCCTGCTAGAGATCAGTGTCGTCGGCGACGTTGCTCGGTTTCTGTCCACGGACATTTCTGTCAGCGCATCCATGCAAAGGGAGTGCAGTGCAGGGATCCGCTATAATTATCATTATCATCCCATGCAACTGGTGCAAAGCTTGAGCCGGCCAGTTGCAAGGACGGGGGATCCCGTGCAATTTTTGCTAATAATTTGCCGCAGGAAAATGCTCCATACATGTCATGGGTGCAGTAACTTGATAAAGTCAGTATCTCAAAAGGATTATCTAGAAGACATAAAGTGATCAGGACTTAGGTAGAAGAAGAGAAAATGTGCTTTTTGAACATTTCACACTGTTATATATTACCTCCGTCCTGAAAATTTTGTCTTAGATCTGTCTAGCTACGAGGGAGTATGCAACAGAGACCGAGGGTGCCACCTCTACTTAAATACAAATCACAGTGTTTATGCACAGTTTTATTAAACAGTGGGTTCAGTACCTTGATGACCTACTAATGTACTAGTGCTAATACTACTTTTCACAGACAGTGGATTCTTGAAATGCGCGGTCAGTCTGCAGGAGAATCCATATTGAGAACATAAACGGAACGAGTGTGGAGATGATCTTGTACTAGTGACTTAGGAGTATGAACTGAGTGTTGGATCCTCACACATAACCGGTGGAAAGTGCATGATCGTCAGTGGTGTTTATATTAAACTAAAAGCCAGCTGGTTGTTGGCCTGTTACACGCACAAATAATGCTAGCAGGACACATTTGGTAACCCTGACGCCAGAGCACATGGACCAAATCTGGTATTTCCCATTAGAAAACCTGTCTACTGACTCTGATCCAATGTGCTGGCTAGTTGGTCTCATTGTGCATGCGTGAGGTGTGACTGTATCGTATGGGCAGGCGGCATAAAGAGAGGGGAGAAAAGCTTGTGACACTGATGGCAATACACTCATCACAGAATCGATGACTGATATTCCCAAATCCCAAAGGCCATACAACAGAGCGAAAAGCTAGCTACAAGAAGGTGTCCAGGTTCAATGCACGCCAGCCCTGTCGTCGTTCAAAGTGCAGAGACCCAGATGATGAGGAGTAGTTTCAAAGCAGAGGAGATACTTGGAAAGGGCATGGAGATGGAGATGGAGATGCTTGGGGTATAAGTATCTTTGGAGAAGCATCATTCGCAGAGGCGAGACGATGGCGATGCGGCGGGAGCTTTTCCTCTTCTTCCTCATGCCGTAGGAGGGGGAGGAGAGGCCGTCGTCGTCGTGTCCTCGCATGGAGTTCCCCCATTCCGGTGTAGATGGTGGTACATTTAACTGAATTTCCGCTACCAGTGTTTTGTTACATGGCGGTACATCAACTGAAATTTCAGTACATAGAGAAAGTAATTTACGGACGTAGACGTAGGTATGCAAATGTTGAATCTCCTGGTCGGTTGAGTCTCGTGATGTATAGGTGTTGGTCTGATTTTTTTTTTCAGTTTTAGTTACACTGATTTGACTGTAATTTGTAGTGTAATTTTGAGTGCATTTTCAGAATAGTTTCACTTGTAGTCCAGTGTAAAATTTTACGGTGATATTTTCTATTGTTGGTACAGTTTATAGTCCTTCTCTGTGTACATTAGTAACCTTGTAACTTATACACTGTCTCCACCATTAATTAACTGTAACTTAAGTGTAACTAACCTGTAAATTAAGTGTAATTAACCAGAATTTTTTATACTTACAGTCTATGTACTGAAATTTTCAGTCTAAATTGTAGCGTAATTACACTGTAAACTCGGTGTAATTAACCTGTAATGTCATCGCACTTTTACGCTGACAACCCTCTATATCCCTGTAATTTACAGTTCTTTATTTTGGTTTCTATTCTATGTAATTACACCGTAATGTCAATGCACTAACACTCTATATCCCTGTGTAATTTTAGTGAATTATATTTGTGACTGTAGTGTTTATTTTTGAAATTTTTACTATGTAATTACACTGGATTGTAAGTGTACCTATCCCTGGTGCAATTTCTGTGATTAATTTTGTAATCGGATCGATATAAATCATTGGTTTCTATTCTATGTAATTACACTGTAATGTTAGTGCACTCACACTCAATATCCCTGTGTAATTTCAGTGAATCATTTGTAACTGTAGTTTTAATTTTGTATATTTTACTATGTAATTACACTGAATTGTCAGTGTACTCACTATGTAAATCCCTGTGAAATTTTAGTGTATTAATTATGTAATCGGATCGATAAAAATCATTTTGACCATGGTTAGTTGCAGTGATGATTTGTTGTGAGTGGTATAGATCATTTGAAAACATGTGAGTAGATTGATGCAGGGTTGTGTGGGATCTGATGTTTTTTTAATTTACCATCAAATTCCTCAATAGTCAGTGTATTGTCAATCCTGAAAATCCTCATACAACCCTTCATTGGCTTGGAAGCAAGGTCATCTCTTTTCCTCTGGTTTTTTCTTAATGTGAAACAAGCATGTTCTATGAGTGCCATTTTGGAAAACCTCTTCTATTTCTCCTTGCATTGCTTTATCTTGATCTGTGATTATAGAGATAGGAAAGTGTCCGTTTTCTCATTGATTATGAATGCACAAGTGAAAAAGTATGTGTTTCCATGCGGTGAGACACCAACAAAGGGTGCAAATGGTAGATTATACTTGTTAGTTAGGAACGATGTGTCGAAGCTTATGCAATCTCCACAAATGTTGTACATCAGCCTCAACCTTGCATCCACCCAAAAAATGTTCCTTACCTTGTTCTCCGCATATAGCTCAAATGAGTAGTAGAAACCAGGGGGGTCAACTTGTTTTTTGTTAAACAAATGCACGACCTCCATCATGTCAGTGTTCGACACCTCTCTATTTATTGTTGATGCATAGTTTGTGACATGCTTCTTTGTGTAAGATAGTTGTGTGAAACCTCCTCAAAGATATCCAAGGACAGCAGCTATGTGTCATGTTTCCACGTTGGTCCTTTTCAATGTTCTGGTCATGCAATTCTCCTCATCCGACATGTACTTCTGTGGTCTAAAAACCTTGTTGTTTGGTGTTAGCTCGTGGTTGTGATCCAAGCTCATTCTTGTTACCTACCACAACCCTCCTCTTTCTGGAAGTACCATTACAACTTTGCAACCTGACTTTGCGATAATTGTGCATTTCCTGATAGGCACTATAGATTATGTTTCTTCCTCCTTTATTTTTTCATGCTTGTTGCATTTCATGGTTATCCTTGTAATTTCATTGTTCCTCTTCTTACTCATTGTCCTAGATACAGCGATAGTGGTCACAAAAAATCCAATAATGTGTGAGTACAAGTTGAAGAATTCTTGCCCCTCTACTTTTGTCTTGAATAGCATTCTTAGTTGAGGTTTTGTCATGCTTTCGGTGTTCATTAAGTTCCTTTTTATTGCTGCCTCTTTCTCATTTTCCAGGAAGTTTTCAGTGTCTTCTTCATTTAGGTACTCCTTGTCCTCTTCAGTTTGAGTTGGCTGTTGCTATACCTATTGCCTATCTGTCTCTTCGCTTCTTTACGATGCTTGGAGGTTTAACCCTCTCTCTATTGCTTGTGTTGCAGATTTATCATATGAAAAGTCTTGTTCTGATTCTTGCATTTATTGTTAGTTAGTTTCAGTAACCTTGAGGAGCATTTTTCATCGGCAGTTAGTTATTAACTATTTTTCATGTGAGATTACCTTGTCCAATTCCATGTTGTAAAATAGATTGAAATCCCATGGGTTTGGGGCACTCATCATCCCATTTTCTTCCAGTGTCAAGAAATGCACCACAAGCATTGTCATTAAATCACACTAGCAGGTTATAGTCATATATACGCAAATAGTCTCATTCAGATTTATTTTTTTAATTTGGCAGGTATGCTTACTATATTGTTGTCTCCTGCAGTTTCATCATTGCTAATTGTAGTGTTCGTCAGACTGTAATTAATATCTATGTTATCCTAGAATCCAAAAGAATGTTCCTGCTAGGTAGGGGGAAATCCATGTGTAAGTATAATTTCTCTATTTCTAGGTTGTGCCCTTTTGCCATGTTTTTGTTTTTCCATTTTACCTTACACATTATCGATGCTTGAAGAAGCTCAGTGGATGTGTACACTCCATTCTGCAATAACATTTTTATCAACCAGTTAGATACAACAACATGATATTTGTTTTCTTTATTTTTATTCAAAAATAAGAAATGTAAATTATTTGTGTCCTTACATGAAGGAGTGATTCTACTTCATCTTCTAGGTATGTCTCATGTCCTCGCATGCTTGCTTCACCTTCTTGATGCTAAATCTTAATAAATACTCCCTCCGTCCCATAATGTAAGACATTTTTTGACACTACTGTAGTGTCAAAAAACGTCTTACATTATGGGACAGAGGGAGTAGTTGAAAGTACTGAGTAGTGTTTCTAGCAAGTGTACTTTATTTATTTTCTTGAATTTCATTATTTTTCTGAGCTATCTACAGTGTCAGCAAAGATGTAATTTACAAGCTAGGTTTGCGTTGGCTTCATCTTACAAGATTTAATTGACAAGATATGTCAGAGTAATTTACAACCATGTCGTAATTGACAAAATAGGTCACAGTAATTTACAATGCATAGCTTCAGAAATTTTAGACCATATATCTAGATGTTTTTTCTAGTATAAGACTTATATTTATGTAGTGTACGGTTACTGGGGTCAAATAGCAAAAGAAGTACGTCAATCATTTTGGCTTCATCTCACATGAAGGAGTGCATCTTCATCTTGCTGGTATGACTTTTATCCTTATTCGTTTGCTTCACCTTCTTGATGCTAAAATTTATGTAGATAATGAAAGCACTCAGTAGTGTTTTCTAGCAAGTGTACTCTACTTATTTTTCTGATTTATATTATATTTATAAGCTGTTTACAGTGTCAACGTAGATGTAATTTTGAAACTAATGTCATCTTGAAAAAGTTGAGACGTAGTTTTACATGCATGATTTTAGATGATTTACTGTTTTTACACTGTAAATCTACTATAAAATGTCATTGTAACATGTCATTTTTGAATGTCTAAGCAATGTAATCCTAGTGTAAATTAGTATGGGGTCACTATAAATTATCAATGTAATCCTGCAGTAAATTACATTGTAAATGTCAATGGAACATGTACTTTTCATTTAAATGTCACTGTTACGTGTAAATTAGCATTGTAAACTTATGATGTAATTCTACTGTGAATTACAATTTTAAATCTAGTGCAATTGCAATGTAACTATAGATTTTTAAATTGATCACTGCTCACAGTAATTTGATTAATCTTAGTAGAGTTCCTTTTTTTTATGTTTACTGTACTATGCAAATGGGTAATTTGATCATGCTTTTTCATGTTTATGTTGATCCCATGACTCCATGCTCCTTCTTTAATCTGCTTTTCTTATTTCCTACAAAGTAATGGGTTTCCCCTATTTTTCATGTGCATGTTTCATGTAAATTCTGAGAAGTAGGAGAGAGAATTGTTCATAGGAGGGAGGGCGGAGAAGATTGTGAGGAGAGGATCTTTCACATGTGCATCCATGATTTTCTGCCCCTAGATCTTGGAGGAATTCCCCACCGTGCTTCCTTCTTGTTCCTCCCCTTGCATGCATGTTCCTGTATGGCTGTGAGATCATTTCCTTTCTTTCTGTGTGATGGGAGCTACCAGGGGCATGTCTTGTAGGCTGCATACAGTCCAACAAGGCCCGCACGGTACAAAAATGGTTTGTTTGGTTGCCTGGGTCACATGAAAATATTGGCCCGCACAAACCTTAAAGCACCACTAGGCCTGGCTCAAGGGGAATGTCTGATTCAACCATTTTTCCATAGCTAGGCCCGAGTGATGCAACTCGGGGCACGTGGGCAGCGGAGGTTGAACACGAGGAGGCAAGCTCGAGAGTCGCGTTGTTTCCTAAAATGCCGACATAATTACGCTCACCGGTCTCTCCCCCTCTCTCCACTCTCCCCACCCTCACACCAGCAGCGGCGAGCGGTGAAGCGAATAACTGCAAGGTGAGCACCAGCGTCAATCACCAGCTTCACCACCTCAGCGGCAGAAGTTTGGCAATGGCAATAAGCCATTTATCCTCTCTTTTGATTTGTGCATCCGATTCACGCTTTAGGGGTCGGATTGAACATCGGGTTCAAAAGGGGATTGACCACCACATCTGGATTTAGGCGGTACCGATGGATTTTAGGGTTCATGCGGGGATTGAGTACAAGGGGCTTGGGGAATGGGGTAAATCAAGCTTACAAGCACCAATACATCCAAGTCGCGACGACCCTGGAGGCACTTGGAGTGGCGAGTGCCCTTAGCCTTGTCTTCATCCACCTTCGGCTCTACCGCACCATCCACCATCTCCTCCTCATCTTCATCCTCTGGAACGATGGGCATTGTACAGTTACCTGGCGCTGGTGGCCTGAAAATCGGCTGCATCGCTTCGTGGTCGTTCTCCAGCGCTACTGCAATGGTCGGTTGTGTATTAAAAGGCCTGACAAGCCTGTACTTGGCACATCTGGCTCTCTAACCAGTATTGCTGGACTCGGCTTAATCCATCACCCAGTGTGGTATATCCATTGACATAGCACCTCTTAATGGGTCATGTATCATCGTCTTCAACCCCTCCTTTGTCGCCTTCAACACCACATCATCTACTTATTTATGCATGTCCTTAATGCTAGTGATCTAGGAGCACACCTCCATGGTTTTGGCGAACTTGGTGTGGTCACTAAGCGAGCGGCCAAAGAGGAAAAATCCCTCCATCCAATGCCATTGGGGAAGGGGATGGGGATGGGATTCATGGCGACGGAGTGGTGGTGAGACAGAGTTGTGGAAGAGGATAGAAGATAGAGATATGTAGTTGAATGTGATGGTGGATAAATAGGGGCTTTGGACTAGGTGTGTGGTATGAATGAATGTTGATCAGCAGCTATGGTGTGTTCCTGTTTGTGCATCTAGTGCCCACTTAGTGGTTTTGGAGTATTGAAGACAAATACGTTAAGGGGCTAATGTGTTTGTGTGTGTACACAGGAGTTATAGTCCTTGAAGATTAGGTTTAACCGATGAAATACGACCCCAAAAAATGTATTGCTTTAAGTGAAGAATTTGGTTCATCCTTTGAAGAAATTGAAGTGAAGAATCGGAAGCTTCAAGAATTTGTTTTCGTAGTTTCTTTCTTCTTATTTTGAGTCATAGGAAATACCGTGTTGTTAAAGGGGTCTAGGTGATACATAATCATATTTCCGAAGTGATGCTCAAAACCTATACACTACCTATTTCTTCGATCTGAAGACTTTAGAAATCTCCCGCAGTGCAGTCAGGTTCATCAGCGATAGAGACAAAGTTCTTCTGGTCATTGAAGAAAATAGTCTGACTAAGGAGTGAGGATTTCTCCAGTGCGATCTGCCTACCATGAGGAAATTGATTGCCTCAGCCAATTTGGGAGTTCAAATTTCCGACTATTGTTGCGCTTAGTGCCATCTGTCCAGTGGATCCTTATCCTAACAACGGTCATGTCCAAAGGGGCATTTATAAGAATTCATGTTGGGTTGCCCCTGGCTATAAATAGCCACCCCCACAACCACTTGTTGGTTGGCTACTCCAAGAGAGAGATTGACACTTGTCATTTGAGAGCAACTCATCCTATGACGACTTTGTGAAAACCCAAGTGAGGAAAACCCCAAGTAGAGCCAAAGTGATCGAGCATCACTGAAGAGATTGATCTATGTGATCCGATGTCTGTTAACTTTGAAGACTGTCATTCTTCCAGACGGTTAGGCGTAATGCACTGAGCACCCAAGAGTAATTGTGGCGTGCCGGTGAACAAGTCTGTGAAGGTTTTGGAAGTCTACCTTGAAGACTTACCATGAATGATTGGGCAAGGTCTACAGTGACCTTAGCTCAAGAGGAATAAGATGAAGACTAAGTGTCTTCGGAGTTCAATCGCAAGCCACATCAACTAGATGTACAGTTGATACAGCAACTGGAACTGGTCTACCAAATCGCTATGTCTTCACCGATCCTATATGGTTTCAAATTCCTCAACTCTTTACTTTCAGTATTTCCTCTATTGAAGAATGTGTGATCTACATTCTGAAAAAATTGAACTAAACACTTTCATCATGATGCCTTTCATTTCTTCAGTTCATATTGTGTATGCATGAATGCTTGTATGATTGCATGTTCTTCACCTGCATCTATCTTGTATGCATGTTTTTCCTTTTTGTGATAATTTAGTTTCGCCTCTCTTAATATGTCTTCACTGTGATCTTCGTCAAATTCATCAGAGTTTGACAAATTTATAAATATCTCCCATTCACCCCCCCCCCCCTCTGGGACTAAACATGCACTTTCAGCTCCATTTGTCCCTTCATTGACCTTCATTCATGATGTTCATAATGTAGATCGACAACGCTCCTTCGGAGAACTCCAAGGTCAAGCAGGTGGTGTCGGCCGAAGAGAAGGGAAAGGAGGTGATGGATCTACCCAGCGCCCCCAAGCGAGAGAGGAACTTCGGCCATTTCCATGAGGAGGCTGGGCCAACTCACTTCTGCAAGGTCATCCTTGCACCAAAGCTGGAGTGCATGTCGATGCCACTGGACTTCACCAAGCACTTCCCCTCCGTCCCTCGGGAATTCAAGCTCAAGACCTACACTGGCTGGATCTTGAGGGTGACGGTCTGGGTGACCAACGGTAGGGTAACCTTTGATCAGGGTTGGGCCCCCTTTGCCACTATTCACTAGATCAAGATCGGGTACCTCCTCACTTTCAAGTTGCTGACTCCCGACACACTCAAGGTGATCATCTTCAATGAAGACGGCGCTGAGGTGGTAACAAAATGCAAGAAGCACTACCTAACCTTCACCATGGATGTCTAGAAAGTTCACTCTTGCATAATTTGCTTCAGTTTAGCGCTGAAGGTTTGTTTAAGACTATGTGATGTGCTGCTACCTCTTGAGCATGCGTTGGTTTTCCCTTGAAGAGGAAAGGGTGATGCAGCAAAGTAGTGTAAGTATTTCCCTTAGTTTTTTAGAACCAAGGTATCAATCCAGTAGGAGACAACGCACAAGTCACCTAGTACCTGCACAAACAATCAAGAACCTCGCAACCAACGCAATAAAGGGGTTGTCAATCCCTTCACGGTCACTTGTGAAAGTGAGATTTGATAGAGATAATAAGATAAATATTTTTGGTATTTTGTTGTATAGATTGGAAAGTAAATATTACAAAATAGTAAACAAGATGCGATAATAAAAGAGATGCAATATAATAAGAGACCCGGGGGCCATAGGTTTCACTAGTGGCTTCTCTCATGATAGCATTGATACGTCCATTTTGCATCATGCTTTTATACCGATATTTATTACATTATGGGTTGTTATTACACATTATGTCACAATACTTATGCCTTTTCTCTCTTATTTTACAAGGTTTACATGAAGAGGGAGAATGCCGGCAGCTGGAATTCTGGGCTGGAAAAGGAGCAAATATTAGAGACCTATTCTGCACAACTCCAAAAGTCCTGAAACTCCATGAAAGTCAGTTTTGGAATATATAAAAAATATTGGGCGAAGAAAGCACCAGAAGGGGGGCACCCACCGTCCATGAGGGTGGGGGCGTGCCCTACCCCCTCTGGTGCTTTCTTCTGCCTCGTGGGCCCCCTGGCAGGCCTCCGGTGCCCATCTTTTGCTATATGAAGTCTTTCGCCCTGGAAAAAATAAAAAAGAAGCTTTCGGGACGAAGCGCCGCCGTCTCGAGGCGGAACCAATCTAGGGCTCCGGCGGAGCTGTTCTGCCGGGAAACATCCCTCCGGGAGGGGGAAATCATCACCATCGTCATCACCATCGATCCTCTCATCGGGAGGGGGTCAATCTGCATCAACATCTTCACCAACACCATCTCATCTAAAACCCTAGTTCATCTCTTGTATCCGATCTTTGTCTCAAAACCTTAGATTGGTACCTGTGGGTTGCTAGTAGTGTTGATTACTCCTTGTAGTTGATGCTAGTTGGTTTATTCGGTGGAAGATCATATGGTCAGATCCTTCATGCATATTAATACCCCTTTGATTATGAACATGAATATGATTTGTGAGTAGTTACGTTTGTTCCTGAGGATATGGGAGAAGTCTTGCTATAAGTACTCACGTGAATTTGGTATTCGTTTGATATTTTGATGAGATGTATGTTGTCTCTCCTCTAGTGGTGTCATGTGAACGTCGACTACATGACACTTCACCGTTGTTTGGGCCTAGGGGAAGGCATTGGGAAGTAATAACTAGATGATGGGTTGCTAGAGTGACAGAAGCTTAAATCCTGGTTTATGTGTTGCCTCGTAAGGGGCCGATTTGGATCCACATGTTTCATGTTATGGTTAGGTTTACCTTAATACTTCTTTTGTAGCTGTGGATGCTTGCAAGAGGAGTTAATCATAAGTGGGATGCTTGTCCATGGAAGGGCAGTGCCCAAGTACCGGTCCACCCACATATCAAATTATCAAAGTAACGAACGTGAATCATATGATCATGATGAAAACTAGCTTGACAATAATTCCCATGTGTCCTCGGGAGCGTTTTCCTTTATATAAGAGTTTGTGCAGGCTTGTCCTTTGCTACAAAAAGGATTGGGCCACCTTTCTGCACCTTGTTTAATTTTGTTACTTGTTACCCGTTACAAATTACCTTATCACAAAACTATCTGTTACCGATAATTTCAGTGCTTGCAGAGAATACTTACTGAAAACTGCTTATCATTTCCTTCTGCTCCTCGTTGGGTTCGACACTCTTACTTATCAAAAGGACTACGGTAGATCCCCTATACTTGTGGGTCATCAAGACTCTTTTCTGGCGCCGTTGCCGGGGAGTGAAGCGCCTTTGGTAAGTGGAATCTGGTAAGGAAAAATTTATATAGTGTGCTGAAATTTACTGTCACTTGTTATTATGGAAAGTAATCCTTTGAGGGGCTTGTTCAAGGTATCTTCACCCTGACCAGTAGAGCAAAGAGTTGCTCCACAACCTACTGAACCTACTGAAAATGTTTACTTTGAAATTCCTTCGGGTATGATAGAGAAACTGCTAGCTAATCCTTTTACAGGAGATGAAACATTACATCCCGATTTGCACCTAATCTATGTGGATGAAGTTTGTGGATTATTTAAGCTTGCAGGTATGCCCACGGATGTTATCAAGAAGAAGGTCTTCCCTTTATCCTTGAAGGGAAAGGCATTGACATGGTTTAGGCTATGCGATGATATTGTATCATGGAACTACAATCGATTGAAATTGGAATTTCATCAGAAGTTTTATCCTATTCATCTCGTTCATCGTGATTGTAATTATATATATAATTTTTGACCTCGTGAAGGAGAAAGTATCGCTCAAGCTTGGGGGAGGCTTAAGTCAATGTTATATGCATGCCCCAATCATGAGCTCTCAGGAGAAATTATTATTCAAAATTTTCATGCTCGGCTTTCTCTCAATAATCGCTCCATGCTCGATACTTCTTGTACTGGTTCTTTTATGATGAAGACTATTAAATTCAGATGGGATTTATTGAAAAAGAATTAAACGCAACTATGAAGATTGGGAACTAGACGAAGGTAAGGAGTCAGGTATAACACCTAAGTTTGATTGTGTTAAATCTTTTATGGATACCAATGCTTTTCATGAATTTAGCACTAAATATGGACTTGACTCTGAGATAGTAGCTTCTTTCTGTGAATCATTTGCTACTCATGTTGATCTCCCTAAGGAGAAGTGGCTTAAATATCATCCTCCCATTGAAGTAAAAGTAGTTGAACCTATTAAAGTTGAGGAAAATACTATCACTTATAATGTTGATCATATTGTTCCTACCGCTTATATTGAGAAACCACCTTTCCCTACTAGAATAAAGGATCATGCTAAAGCTTCAACTGTGGTTCGTAAGAGTAATGCTAGAACACCTACACCCCCTGAGCAAATTAAAGTTGAACCTAGTATTGCAATGGTTAAAGATCTCTTGGTCGATAATATTGATGGGCATGTTATTTACTTTTGTGATGAAGCTGCTAGAATTGCTAGAACCGATACTAAAGATAAACATAGACCTGTTGTTGGCATGTTTGTTGTTTCTGTTAAAATAGGAGATCACTGTTATCATGGCTTATGCGATATGGGTGCTAGTGCGAGTGCAATACCTCATTCTTTATATAAACAAATTATGCATGATATTGCACCTGCTGAGATAGAAGATATTGATGTTACTATTAAGCTTGCCAATAGAGATACTATTTAACCAGTTGGGATTGTTAGAGATGTTGAAGTCTTGTGTGGGAAAGTTAAATATCCTACTGATTTTCTTGTTCTTGGTTCCCCACAAGATGACTTTTGTCCCATTATATTTGGTAGATCCTTCTTGAATACTGTTAATGCTAAGATATACTTCAAAAAGGATATTGTTTCTGTTGGTTTAGGGGATATGTCTCATGATTTTAATTTTGCTAAATTTCGTAGACAACCCCATGAGAAAGAATTTCCTAGTAAATATGAAATTATTGGTCTTGCTTCTATTGTCGTGCCTCCTAATGATCCTTTAGAACAATATTTGCTAGACCATGAAAATGATATGTTTATGAATGAAAGAATGGAAATAGATGAAGTATTCTTTAAACAGGGACCAATTTTGAAACACAACTTGCCTATTGAAATTCTAGGGGATCCTCCTCCACCCAAGGGTGATCCCATGTTTGAGCTTAAACCATTACCTGGTACTCTTAAATATGCTTATCTTGATGAAAAGAAGATATATCCTGTTATTATTAGTGCTAACCTTTCAGAGCAGGAAGAAGAGAGATTATTGAAAACTCCGAAGAAGCGCCGTACTGCTATTGGATATACTCCTGATGATCTTAAGGGCATTACTCCCACTCTATGCCAGCACAAAATAAAATTGGAGAAAGATGCTATACCGGTTGTTGATCACCGAGGACGGTTAAATCCTAAGATGAAATAAGTGGTAAGAAATGAAATACTAAAGCTTTTGGAGGCAGGTATAATTTATCCTGTTGCTGATAGTCAGTGGGTAAGTCATGTCCATTGTGTCCCTAAGAAGGGAGGTATTACTGTTGTTCCTGATGATAAAGATGAATTAATCCCACAAAGAATTGTTACAGGTTATAGAATGGTAATTTACTTCCGCAAATTAAATAAAGCTACTAAAAAGGATCATTACCCTTTACCTTTTATTGATCAAATGCTAGAAAATCATCCAAACATACACATTTTTGCTTCCTAGATGGTTATTCTGGTTTCTCTCAAATACATGTTTCAAAAGAGGATCAGGAAAAGACCACTTTTACTTGCCCTTTCGGTACCTTTGCTTATAGACGTATGCCTTTTGGTTTATGTAATGCACCTGCTACCTTTCAAAGATGTATGACTGCTATATTCTCTGACTTTTGTGAAAAGATTGTTGAGGTTTTCATGGATGATTTCTCCATGTATGGAACTTCTTTTGATGATTGCTTCAGCAACCTTGATCGAGTTTTGCAGAGATGTGAAGAAACTAATCTTGTCTTGAATTGGGAGAAGTGCCACTTTATGGTTAATGAAGGTATTGTCTTGGGGCATAAAGTTTATGAAAGAGGTATTGAAGTTGATAAAGCTAAAGTTGATGCTATTGAAAAGATGTCGTGTCCTAAGGACATTAAAGGTATAAGAAGTTTCCTTGGTCATGCCGGTTTTTATAGGAGGTTCATTAAAGACTTCTCAAAAATTTCTAGGCCTCTGACTAACCTTTTACAAAAAGATGTTCCTTCTGTCTTCGATGATGATTGTGTAGAAGCATTTGAAATACTTAAGAAAGCCTTGATTTCTGCACCTATTGTTCAGCCTCCTGATTGGAATTTACTCTTTGAAATTATGTGTGATGCTAGTGATTATGTTGTAGGTGTTGTTCTAGGACAAAGAGTTGATAAGAAATTAAATGTTATCCAATATGCTAGTAAAACCCTAGACAGTGCCCAGAGAAATTATGCTACTACTGAAAAAGAAATTTTAGCAGTTCTATTTGCTTGTGATAAGTTCAGACCTTATATTGTTGATTCTAATATAACTGTTCACATTGATCATGCTGCTATTAAATATCTTATGGAAAAGAAAGATGCTAAACCTAGACTTATTAGATGGGTTCTCCTACTACAAGAATTTGATTTGCATATTATTGATAGAAAGGGAGCTGAGAATCCCGTTGCAGACAACTTGTCTAGGTTGGAAAATGTTCTTGATGACCCACTACCTATTGATGATAGCTTTCCCGATGAACAATTAGCTGTCATAAATGATTCTCGTATTGCTCCATGGTATGCTGATTATGCTAATTACATTGTTGCTAAATTTACCACCTACTTTCACATACCAGCAAAAGAAAAAAATCTATGACTTAAGACATTACTTCTGGGATGACCCACACCTTTATAAAGAAGGAGTAGATGGTGTTATTAGACGTTGTGTAACTGAGCATGAATAGGAACAGATCCTACGCAAGTGTCACTCTGAGGCTTATGGAGGACACCACACTGGAGATAGAACTGCACATAAGGTATTCCAATCCGGTTTTTATTGGCCTACTCTTTTCAAGGATGCCCGTAAGTTTGTCTTGTCTTGTGATGAATGTCAAAGAATTGGTAATATTAGTAGACGTCAAGAAATGCCTATGAATTATTCACTTGTTATTGAGCCATTTGATGTTTAGGGCTTTGATTATATGGGACTGTTTCCTTCCTCTAATGGGTATACACATATTTTAGTTGTTGTTGATTACGTTACTAAGTGGGTAGAAGCTATTCCAACTAGTAGTGCTGATCACAACACCACTATTAAGATGCTTAAAGAAGTTAATTTTTCAAGGTTTGGAGTCCCTAGATACTTGATGACTGATGGTGGTTCACATTTTATTCATGGTGCTTTTCGTAAAATGCTTGCTAAGTATGATGTTAATCATAGAATTGCATCTCCATACCACCCACAGTCTATTGGTCAAGTAGAACTGAGTAATAGAGAGCTTAAATTAATTTTGTAAAAGACTGTTAATAGATCAAGAAAGAATTGGTCCAAGAAACTTGATGATGCATTATGGGCCTATAGAACTGCATATAAAAATCCTATGGGTATGTCTCCGTATAAGATGGTTTATGGAAAAGCATGTCACTTACCTCTCGAAGTAGAACATAAGGCATATTGGGCCATTAAAGAGCTCAACTATGACTTCAAACTTGCCGGTGAGAAGAGACTATTTAACATTAGCTCACTTGATGAGTGGAGAACCCAGGCCTATGAGAATGCCAAACTATTTAAAGAAAAAGTTAAAAGATGGCATGACAAAAGGATACAAAAACATGAGTTTAATGTAGGTGATTATGTTATACAACTCTCGTTTAAGATTTTTTGCAGGAAAACTCCTCTCTAAATGGGAAGGTCCTTACGTTATCGAGGAGGTCTACTGTTCCGGTGCCATAAAAATCAACAACTTCGAAGGCACAAATCCGAAGGTGGTGAACGGTCAAAGAATCAAACATTATATCTCAGGTAATCCCATAAATGTTGAAACTAATGTTATTGACACCATAACCCCGGAGGAGTATATAAGGGACACTTACCACAATGTTTCAGACTCCGAAAAGGAATAGGTATGTGGTACGGTAAGTAAACCGACTCCAAAACGGTCCTAATGGGAATTTTTCTCCGTTTTGGAATATTTAAGAATATAGGAAAATAAGAAGCAGTCCGGAAAGGACACGAGGCGTCCACGAGGGTGGAGGGCGCGCCCCCTGCCTCGTGGGCACCTCGTGTGCCCTCCTAACTTCGTTTTCTTGCACGATACTTCTTTCGGTCGGTAAAAATTCATTATATAATCTCCTGAAGGTTTTGACTACCGTATCACACAAATATCTCCTACTTTTGTTTCGAGCTATCTCTGCTGCAGATTTAGAGCAAGATGTCATTTCAAGACTCCGGTCGGGAGAGCTATGTCTCACATCTCATTGCTGACCCGAAGACCTATGGGGACTGATCTCCTTACGGTCGAACTACGGATGATGAAGAGGATGCTCCTTTGATGAGGATCGATGATTCAAGTTAGGAGGAGGAGGATGTTCCTCTACCTCAACCTAGGGATATGCACGTGAAGTTCAAGAAGTCTAGCCTCCCTAAGAGGGCTAACTGGTCTTATAATCGATCTATTCCTCCTTGTTTTCGGCAGAAAAGCAAAGGAGATTTATGTGACAAGATCTTGAAGCTGGAGTTGGAGGTTGATAATTTAAAGGAGGAAATTGCTCTCCTCAACTACAATATGAAAAGGCTGAAGGCACAATTGTCACCACCACCACCATCTTCATCACCACCAAATGAGAACTGAGTATCGGGTATGGGCACTCCCCTTGGAAACTCCCAAGCTTGGGGGAGTGCCCCGGTATCGTATCACCATCACACTTTTATCTTTACCATTTTTCTTAGTTCGATCCTTTTGGTAATATATTGATCTAGTAGAATAAAGTTTTAGTATGATCTAGTTTTGAGTTTTGCTTTATGATCCTTCTATGTAATCGAGTCTGTGAGCTATATATAATAAAGATTAGTTTTGAGTCGAGGGCTTTGCTATCTTGCTATGATCTTAAGGGAATAAAAGAGTGAATAAAAATAAATAAAGAGATCATATTAATCTTATGGAGAGTAATGGCTTCACATATAAAGAGTATGATGAATAAAAGTTGTTGAGAGTTGACAAACATAGTTTTGGCCATCATTGCAATTAATAGGAAGTAATAAAGAAAGAGAGGTTTTCACATATAAATATACTATCTTGGACATCTTTTATGATTGTGAGCCCTTATTAAAATATGACATGCTAAAAAGTTGATGTTGGACAAGGAAGACAACGTAATGGGTTATGTTTTCTTACATCCGAAATAAATTATATTGTTATGGATCATCCAACATGTTGAGCTTGCCTTTCCCCCTCATGTTAGCCAAATTCTTTACACCAAGTAGAGATACTACTTGTGCCTCAAAATATCCTTAAACCCAGTTTTGCCATGAGAGTCCATCATATCTGCCATGGATTGAGTAAGATCCTTCAAGTAAGTTGTCATTGTTGCAAGCAATAAAAATTGCTCTCTAAATATGTATGATCTATTAGTGTGGAGAAAATAAGCTTTATACAATCTTGTGATGTGGAAGAAATAAAAGCGACGGACTGCATAATAAAGGTCCATATCACAAGTGGCAATATAAAGTGGTGTTCTTTTGCATTAAGATTTCGTGCATCCAACCATAAAAACACATGAAAACCTCTGCTTCCCTCTGCGAAGGGCCTATCTTTTACCTTTGTCTTATACTTTATACAAGAGTCATGGTGATCTTCACCTTTCCTTTTTACATTTTATCCTTTGGCAAGCACTGTGTGTTGGAAAGATCTTGATATATATATATATCTAATTGGATGTGGGTTTTCATAAACTATTATTGTTGACATTACCCTTGAGGTAAAAGGTTGGGAGGCGAAGCTATAAGCCCCTATCTTTCTCTGTGTTCGATCAAAGCTTCATACCTATAAGTATTGCGTGAGTGTTAGCAATTGTGAAAGACTAAATGATAGTTGAGTATGTGGACTTGCTGAAAAGCTCTTATATTGACTCTTTCCGATGTTATGATAAATTGCAATTGCTTCAGTGACTGAGATTATAGTTTGCTAGCTTTCAATGAAGTTTCTGATTCATACTTTAAATTGTGAATAGATTGTTACTTTAGCATAAGAAATCATATGACAATATATATATATGTTGTTGTTCTAAGAATGATCATGATGCCCTCATGTCCGTATTTTATTTTATCGACACCTCTTTCTCTAAACATGTGGACATATTTTTCGATATCGGCTTCCACTTCAGGACAAGCGAGGTCTAAGCTTGGGGGAGTTGATACGTCCATTTTGCATCATGCTTTTATATCGATATTTATTGCATTATGGGCTATTATTACACATTATGTCACAATATTTATGCCTTTTCTCTCTTATTTTACAAGGTTTACATGAAGAGGGAGAATGTCGGCAGCTGGAATTCTGGGCTGGAAAAGGAACAAATATTAGAGACCTATTCTGCACAACTCCAAAAGTCCTGAAACTCCACGAAAGTCAGTTTTGGAATATATAAAAAATATTGGGCGAAGAAAGCACCAGAGGGGGGCACCCACCGTCCACGAGGATGGGGGGCGCGCCCTACCCTCCTGGGCGCGCCCCCTGCCTCATGGGCCCCCTAGCAGGCCTCCAGTGCCCATCTTTTGCTATATGAAGTCTTCCGCCTTGGAAAAAATAAAAAAGAAGCTTTCGGGACGAAGCGCCGCCGTCTTGAGGCGGAACCTTGGCGGAACCAATCTAGGGCTCCGGCGGAGCTATTTTGCCGGGGAAACATCCCTCCGGGAGGGGGAAATCATCACCATCGATCCTCTTATCGGGAGGGGGTCAATCTCCATCAACATCTTCACCAGCACCATCTCATCTCAAACCCTAGTTCATCTCTTGTATCTGATCTTTGTCTCAAAACCTCAGATTGGTAGTTGTGGGTTGCTAGTAGTGTTGATTACTCCTTGTAGTTGATGCTAGTTGGTTTATTCGGTGGAAGATCATATGTTCAGATCCTTCATGCATATTAATACCCCTCTGATTATGAACATGAATATGATTTGTGAGTAGTTACGTTTGTTCCTGAGGACATGGGTGAAGTATTGCTATAAGTAGTCATGTGAATTTGGTATTCGTTTGATATTTTGATGAGATGTATGTTGTCTCTCCTCTAGTGGTGTCATGTGAACGTCGACTACATGACACTTTACCATTATTTGGGCCTAGGGGAAGGCATTGGGAAGTAATAAGAAGATGATGGGTTGCTAGAGTGACAGAAGCTTAAACCCTAGTTTATGCGTTGCTTCGTAAGGGGCTGATTTGGATCCACATGTTTCATGCTATAGTTAGGTTTACCTTAATACTTCTTTTGTAGTTGTGGATGCTTGCAAGAGGGGTTAATCATAAGTGGGATTCTTGTCCAAGGAAGGGCAGTACCCAAGCACCGGTCCACCCACATATCAAATTATCAAACTAAAGAACGCTTATCATATGAGCATGATGAAAACTAGCTTGACGATAATTCCCATGTGTCCTCGGGAGTGTTTTCCTTTATATAAGAGTTTGTCCAGGCTTGTCCTTGCTACAAAAAGGATTGGGCCACCTTGCTACACCTTGTTTATTTTTATTACTTGTTACCCGTTACAAATTACCTTATCACAAAACTATATGTTACCGATAATTTCAGTGCTTGCAGAGAATACCTTACTGAAAATTGCTTATCATTTCCTTTTGCTCCTCGTTGGGATCGATAGTCTTACTTATCGAAAGGACTACGATAGATCCCCTATACTTGTGGGTCATTGATACATCTCCAACACATCTATAATTTTTGATTGCTCCATGCTATATTATCTACTCGCTCCGTTCGGAATTACTTGTCTTGGATATGGATGTATTTAGAACTAAAATACATCTAGATACATCCATTTCTATGACAAGTAATTCCGAACGGAGGGAGTACTGTTTTGGACATTATTAGGCTTTATTATACACTTTTATATTATTTTTGGGACTAACCTATTAACCGGAGGCCCAGCCCAGAATTGTTGTTTTTTGCCTATTTTAGGGTTTCGAAGAAAAGGAATATCAAACGGAGTCCAAACGGAATGAAACCTTTGGGAACATGATTTTTGGAACGAACAAGATCCAGGAGACTTGGACCCTACGTCAAGCAACCAACAGGAAGGCCACGAGGTAGGAGGGCGCGCCTAGCCCCCCCCCAGGCGCGCCCTCCCCCTTGTGGGCCCCCTGTTGCTCCACCGACGTACTTCTTCCTCCTATATATACCTACGTACCCCCAAACGATCAGATGCGGAGCCAAAACCCTAATTCCACCGCCATAACTTTCTGTATCCATGAGATCCCATCTTGGGGCCTGTTCCGGAGCTCCGCCGGAGGGGGCATCGTTCACGGAGGGCTTCTACATCAACACCATAGCCCTTCCGATAAAGTGTGAGTAGTTTACCTCAGACCTACGGGTCCATAGTTATTAGCTAGATGGCTTATTCTCTCTTTTTGGATCTCAATACAAAGTTCTCCCCCTCTCTTGTGGATATCTATTCAATGTAATCTTATTTTGCTGTGTGTTTGTTGAGACCGATGAATTGTGGGTTTATGATCAAGTTTATCTATGAACAATATTTGAATCTTCTCTGAATTCTTTTATGTATGATTGGTTATCTTTGCAAGTCTCTTCGAATTATCAGTTTGGTTTGGCCTACTAGATTGATCTTTCTTGCAATGGGAGAAGTGCTTAGCTTTGGGTTCAATCTTGCGGTGTCCTTTCCCAGTGACAGTAGGGGCAGCAAGGCACGTATTGTATTGTTGCCATCGAGGATAACAATATGGGTTTTTTATCATATTGCATGAGTTTATCCCTCTACATCATGTCATCTTTCTTAAGGCGTTACTCTGTTCTTATGAACTTAATACTCTAGATGCATGCTAGATAGCGGTCGATGTGTGGAGTAATAGTAGTAGATACAAGCATGAGTCGGTCTACTTGTCTCGGACGTGATGCCTATATACATGATCATACCTATATATTCTCATAACTATGCTCAATTCTGTCAATTGCTCAACAGTAATTTGTTCACCCACCGTAAAATACTTATGCTCTTGAGAGAAGCCACTAGTGAAACCTATGGCCCCCGGGTCTATCTTCATCATATTAATCTTCCAACACTTAGTTATTTTCATTGCCTTTTATTTTACTTTGCATCTTTATCATAAAAATACCAAAAATATTATCTTATCATATCTATCAGATCTCACTCTCATAAGTGACCGTGTAGGGATTGACAACCCCTTATCGCGTTGGTTGCGAGAATTTATTTGTTTTGTGTAGGTGCGAGGGACTCGCGCATAGCCTCCTACTGGATTGATACCTTGGTTCTCAAAAACTGAGGGAAATACTTACGCTACTTTGCTGCATCACCCTTTCCTCTTCAAGGGAAAACCAACGCAGTGCTCAAGAGGTAGCAAGAAGGATTTCTGGCGCCGTTGCCGGGGAGGTCTATGCAAAAGTCAAACATACCAAGTACCCATCACAAACCCTTATCTCCCGCATTACATTATTTGCCATTTGCCTCTCGTTTTCCTCTCCCCCACTTCACCCTTGCTGTTTTATTCACCCTCTCTCTCTCTCTCTATCCTCCCTCTCTTTCCTATTTGCCTCTTTTCTATTTGCTTGTCATTATGGCTAGTCCCTTATCTTCTCCGTTGTCTCCTGAGAATGAAGTTCTAAATTTTAAGCAAAGGGAGGGAGAAAATCTAAAAGACGCTTGGTATAGAATTTGCAATGCTCAAAATAGATCTACCAGGAAGCAATCTACTTTTGTTCTTCTTCGCAATTTTTATGTAGGCGCTACTCCTTGGTACTGATATATCCTTGATACCATTACCGAAGGGAACTTCTTGGGTAGCCATACTTTTGATTCTTATAATGCTATGATAGATTTGTTTGGCTCACCACCTCTTTTGGTTAATGGAACTACGTTAACTTTGGAGAATGTAATGCAAAGACTTGAAATTATTTAGAATAAGGTGGCTACTATAGAGTTAGTTGAAAATTTGGATAAAAAGATCCACAACCAAATCACTCAATATGGATCTAAAGTAGGAGTCACCTTGAAAAAGATTAAAGAAAATGAATCTATAGTTAATGAGAAAATAAATCAGGATTCCACTAGAATCGATAAACTTGAGGGTATTATTACCAACTTGGGAACCGCTTTTTCTTCCGTAAAGAATACTCCAAGTCCTCCCACTAAAATTGCCAAGCTTATGTATGTTCCTAAAAATAAGGGTGAATCTTCTAGTAAGGAAACTGCGGATCTCAAATCTATAAGTATTCATCCCAATCTTTTTGCTATCAATAAGGAACCATTTGTTACAAATGAATTTTTCGATCTTGTGCCTAAAAAGTTTGATAATTAATAAAAATAAATAAATTCCTAAGGATGGTAGATTCCTCATTGAAGAATTTCCTACCAAAGATGGCAATATCTAGATCTATCCTTGCTTGTTATGCCTAGCTAGGGGCGTTAAACAATAGCGCTTGTTGGGAGGCAACCCAATTTTATTTTTATTCCTTGATTTTTTCTCCTATTTAGTAATAAATAATTTATCTAGACTCTTTTTTGGTTGTGTTTTTTTTGTGTTTAATTAGTGTTTGTGCCAAGTAGAACCGTTGGGAAGACTTGGGGAAAGTCTTGTTAATCTTGCTGTAAAAAACAGAAACTTTAGTGCTCACGAGAACAGCTGCCATTTTTATTTGGGTAGTGATATTTAGTTAATTATTTTTGCAGATGATTAATAGATAAATTCCTCACGTCCAGAAATTTATTTTAGAATTTTTGGAGTTCCAGATCTTGCGCTAGCTACAGATTACTACAGACTGTTCTGTTTTTGACAGATTCTGTTTTTCATGTGTTGTTTGCTTGTTTTGATGAATCTATGGCTAGTAACATAGTTATAAACCATAGAAAAGTTGGAATACAGTAGGTTTAACACCAATATAAATAAAGAATGAGTTCAATACAGTACCTTGAAGTGTTCTTTTGTTTTCTTTCGCTAACGGAGCTCACGAGATTTTCTACCTTAAGTTTTGTGTTGTGAAGTTTTCAAGTTTTGGGTAAGGATTTGATGGATTATGGAAAAAGGAGTGGCAAGAGCCTAATCTTGGGGATGCCCATGGCACCCCCAAGATAATCTAAGGACACCAAAAAGCCAAAGCTTGGGGATGCCCCGGAAGGCATCCCCTCTTTCATCTACTTTCGGTAACTTTACTTGGAGCTATATTTTTATTCACCACATGATATGTGTTTTGCTTGGAGCGTCTTGTATGATTTGAGTCTTTGATTTTTAGTTTACCACAATCATCTTTGATGTACACACCTTTTGAGAGAAACACACATGATTCGGAAATTATAAGAATACTCTATGTGCTTCACTTATATCTTTTGAGTTATATAGTTTTGCTCTAGTACTTCACTTATATCTTTTAGAGCACGGTGGTGGATTTGTTTTATAGAAACTATTGATCTCTCATGCTTCACTTAGATTATTTTGAGAGTCTTAAATAGCATGGTAATTTGCTTAAATAATCCTAATATGGTAGGTATTCAAGATTAGTAAAAACTTTCTTATGAGTGTTTTGAATACTAAGAGAAGTTTGATGCTTAGTGGTTGTTTTGAGATATGGAGGTAGTGATATTAAAGTTGTGTTAGTTGAGTAGTTGTGAAATTGAGAAATACTTGTGTTGAAGTTTGCAAGTCCCGTAGCATGCACGTATGGTAAACGTTATGTAACAAATTTGAAACATGAGGTGTTCTTTGATTGTCCTCCTTATGAGTGGCGGTCGGGGACGAGCGATGGTCTTTTCCTACCAATCTATCCCCCTAGGAGCATGCGCGTAGTGCTTGGTTTTTGATGACTTGTAGATTTTTGCAATAAGTATGTGAGTTCTTTATGACTAATGATGAGTCCATGGATTATACGCACTCTCACCTTTCCATCATTGCTAGCCTCTTTGGTACCGTGCATTGCCCTTTCTCACATTGAGAGTTGGTGCAAACTTCGCCGGTGCATGCAAACCCCGTGATATGATACGCTATTTCACACATAAAACCTCCTTATATCTTCCTCAAAACAGCCACCATACCTACCTATTATGGCATTTCCATAGCCATTCCGAGATATGTTGCCATGCAACTTTCCACCATCCCGTTTATCATGACACGTTCATCATTGTCATATTGCTTTGCATGATCATGTAGTTGACATCGTATTTTTGGCAAAGCCACCGTTCATAATTTTTCATACATGTCACACTTGATTCATTGCATATCCCGGTACACCGCCGGAGGCATTCATATAGAGTCGTACATTGTTCTAGTATCGAGTTGTAATCATTGAGTTGTAAATAAATAGAAGTGTGATGATCATCATTTAATAGAGCATTGTCCCAAATAAAAAAAGGGAGAAATGCCAAATAAAAAAAGGGAAGGCCCAAAAAAATGAAAAGGGACAATGCTACTATCTTTTTTTCCACACTTGTGCTTCAAAGTAGCACCATGATCTTCATGATAGAGAGTCTCTTGTTTTGTCACTTTCATATACTAGTGGGAATTTTTCATTATAGAACTTGGCTTGTATATTCCAACAATGGGCCTCCTCAAGTGCCCTAGGTCTTCGTGAGAAAGCAAGTTGGATGCACACCCACTAGTTTCTTTTGTTGAGTTTTCATACATTTATAGCTCTAGTGCATCCGTTGCATGGCAATCCATACTCCTTGCATTAACATCAATATATGGGCATCTCCATAGCTCATTGATTAGCCTCGTTGATGTGAGACTTTCTCCTTTTTGTCTTCTCCACATAACCCCCATCATTATACTCTATTCCACCCATAGTGCTATATCCATGGCTCACGCTCATGTATTGCGTGAAGGTTTATAAAGTTTGAGATTACTAAAGTATGAAACAATTGATTGGCTTGTCATTGGGGTTGTGCATGATGAGAGCATTCTTGTGTGACGAAAATGGAGCATGACTAAACTATATGATTTTGTAGGGATGAACTTTCTTTGGCCATGTTATTTTGGGAAGACATAATTGCTTAGTTAGTATGCTTGAAGTATTATTATTTCTATGTCAATATTAAACTTTTATCTTGAATCTTTCGGATATGAATATAAATGCGACAATTAAGAAGAATTACATTGAAATTATGCCTAGTAGCATTCCACATCAAAAATTCTGTTTTTATCATTTACCTACTCGAGGACGAGCAGGAATTAAGCTTGGGGATGCTTAATACGTCTCCAACGTATCTATAATTTTTTATTGCTCCATGCTATATTACCTACTGTTTTGTACATTATTGGGCTTTATTATACACTTTTATATTATTTTTGGGACTAACCTATTAACCGGAGGCCCAGCCCAGAATTGATGTTTTTGCCTATTTTAGTGTTTCGAAGAAAAGGAATATCAAACGGAGTCCAAACGGAATGAAACCTTCAGGAGCGTGATTTTTGGAACGAACAAGATACTGGAGACTTGGACCCTATGTCAAGCAACCAACAGGGAGGCCACGAGGTAGGGGGCGCGCCTACCCCCCCCCCCCCCCCCAGGCGCGCCCTCCACCCTCGTGGGCCCCCTGTTGCTCCACCGACGTACTTCTTCCTCCTATATATACCTACGTACCCCCAGACGATTAGATACGGAGCCAAAACTCTAATTCCACCGCCGTAACTTTCTGTATCCACGAGATCCCATCTTGGGGCCTGTTCCGGAGCTCTGTCGGAGGGGGCATCGATCACGGAGGGCTTCTACATCAACACCATAGCCCTTCCGATGAAGTGTGAGTAGTTTACCTCAGACCTACGGGTCCATAGTTATTAGCTAGATGGCTTCTTCTCTCTTTTTGGATCTCAATACAAAGTTCTCCCCCTCTCTTGTGGAGATCTATTCGATGTAATCTTCTTTTGCGGTGTGTTTGTTGAGACCGATGAATTGTGGGTTTATGATCAAGTTTATCTATGAACAATATTTGAATCTTCTCTGAATTCTTTTATGTATGATTGGTTATCTTTGCAAGTCTCTTCGAATTATCAGTTTGGTTTGGCGTACTAGATTGATCTTTCTTGCAATGGGAGAAGTGCTTAGCTTTGGGTTCAATCTTGCGGTTCCTTTCCCAGTGACAGTAGGGGCAGCAAGGCACGTATTGTATTGTTGCCATCGAGGATAACAAGATGGGGTTTTTATCATATTGCATGAATTTATCCCTCTACATCATGTCATCTTGCTTAAGGCGTTACTCTGTTCTTATGAACTTAATACTCTAGATGCATGCTGGATAGCGGTCGATGTGTGGAGTAATAGTAGTAGATGCAGGCAGGAGTCGGTCTACTTGTCTCGGATGTGATGCCTATATACATGATCATACCTAGATATTCTCATAATTATGCTCAATTGTGTCAATTGCTCAACAATAATTTGTTCACCCACCGTAAAATACTTATGCTCTTGAGAGAAGCCACTAGTGACCTATGGCCCCCGGGTCTATCTTCATCATATTAATCTTCCAACACTTAGTTATTTTCATTGCCTTTTATTTTACTTTGCATCTTTATCAGAAAAATACCAAAAATATTATCTTATCATATCTATCAGATCTCACTCTCGTAAGTGACCGTGTAGGGATTGACAACCCACTAGTGCAGAACCGGGCCATAGCACCGGTTCGTAAGGCCCTTTAGTGCCGGTTCCATAACCGGCACTAAAGTGTGGTCACTAAAGCCCCCCCCCTTTAGTACCGGTTCAGCACGAACCGGTGCTAAAGGGCAACCACGTGGCACGAGCCAGCTCCAGGGGCCGGGGGCCCTTTAGTATCGGTTGGTAACACCAACCGGTACTAAAATGTTTGGGGGGTTTTTGGTTTTATGATTTCTTTTTCATTTAATTTTGTGTTTTCCATTTTAATTCTTTTTCGTTTGCTGGTATTTTACAATACTACACATTGTACACGTTATGCATATATATATATATATATATATATATATAAATAGAATTTCTAGTAGACCCAATCATATATATATCATCAATGTCTCACAAACCACCATATTAATTCACACATACACACATGTATAGCTATATACAATTTCTCCTACATATGCATGTTGCCTTCGGAGCTAGTGGCATTAGCCTAATTGGTGCCTTCGGAGCACGATGACAATTGGAAGTGGTTCATGACCTGGTCGATGGGGGCGGTAGCGGGTAATAGTATTCTCCCTTCAGATTTATGACCTGGTCGAGCAAAAATCCCGCTATTTCCTCTTGAAGTGCTTCTACGCGCTCCGTTTCTAGGAGCTTGTCCCGCACCTCTTTGAACTGTTAAGAAGGAGATCAATATGCATGTGTATTAGTTGTGTGACTAGATATCGATAATGGTGTAAAAATTGTGAATAGTGTTCTGACAAGCATACCCATTCCTGTCTTTGAGATCTGCTCCTTTCGGACGCCATCATGTGAATGTTCTCGCAAACGCAGAATGCACACAGATCAGTCCCCTGCGCCTGCTTCAGGGCCTTTATTACGAGAATGGAATTTAATTTGATCAAATAATAATTAATCAAGCATGATAATTAAAGAGATGGCAGCTAGCTAGCTAGCTAGTACTACTTAATTACTTACCTTGGGTCGAAACCATTTCAGCTGTCGTTTCCATTCGCCTTCCGTGACGCTGATGAACCTTGCCCAAGCCCTGCCCGCTGACAAAGAAAATGAATAAAGGGGTTATTAAATAGTTCATATCATGAAATGACGAACTAAATAGGCCGAGATATATAGTTAATAATGATTGAAATTACCTGTTGACTATCCCAAACAAGATGTTATAGTCACTATTTGCTTTGAGTAGTGAGTCCAGTATTTGAACTGTTCCGGCGTCAACTTTAATGATACACAAGATCCAGTGAAATCTGCATGCACACACGTTTGCATGTCTTAATTAAGCGGGCATATGTAAGCAAAAACATGTAGCTAGCTAGTAGGCAAAAACAGAGAATTTGTAGTACAAGAAAGTGTGACTCACTGGAAGTTGTAAGGAAGTAGTATATCTTCATTCTATTTGAGGCGCTTCAAGAACTCTAGCATGCTGTCCTCTACCTGCTTTTCATGATGCTTGTTTATTTTCCATGTGTATTCATTAACGGTGTTTGGGTCAATGAACCCAATGCCATAGCGTCCACCTTTTCTCATTTCATACATCTTCATCCTGCATAATACCACAGAAAAGAATATAGTGAGGATAATTACAGGTAATGATTGATCAAAAGGATCACTACAGCTAGCTTGAGACTTAAATTACAGAAAGAAATCACTTACAGACAATAGCAACTGATGATAGATTTGTCGAGTGCATCTTGATTGTATAACTGAAACAGTTCAGAATACTCAACAGTCACAGGTTTCTCATGGTAGTAATGATCCTTGTTGACTTGCACCATGAGGGACTCTCGATCGGATCTCTTGGTAATGTCCATGTACCATTGATGCAATTCATACATTCTCGTTGGGAGCTTCTTGACCTCGTCTGGCTTGACCAAAGGTTGGCCCCGGGCATATTTCCGTTTTATTTCCTCCTCTGTAAGCACAGGCATGTCCTCGATCTCGAGGAGTTGTCCAACAGTGATGTTGAGAGTTTCAGCCTGCATTATATGCTCCTGGGTTATTACCACATCGCCCACCTCGGGAACGTAAACTGTTTGCCACAATAATATTGGGCGCGCGTACTGTCACGTGTTGTTGGCGGCACAACAAGCGGGGGGATCAATTGCGCCGCCTGTTCTCCTAGTTGGGCAACGGTTTTCCTGCATTTTTTGACAGCTGCTTGTTGTTTGCTCGAGCTCGAGCTCGCCTCCTTCTGTAGACGTTGTCGATGTAACTTCCTGATGTGGCGCTCATAGTCTGTGTCAACAGGCTTAGGAGCTGGTGGTTGAGCCATACGAATGAAGTGGTCAACTACTTCCATAGGCACTTTCTCCCTTGGCGGCGGTGGCGGTTTCGGTCCAAAATGGGCGTCGACTTCTGCCCGCACTATGGCATTGGTTTGCTCCTCGGTCCTGTCGTAAGCCCTCTCAGGAAGAGGAGTAGTGAGGTTTGGACCATATTTATATCGCTTGCCTCCGCCTGTACTTCCTGTACTATGACCTCGACTCGTACTGCTACGCACCATAGCTGCGGGGTGTCTCTTCTGCGATTGCTGAGGCGGCGGAGACGGCTGACGGGGCTGAGCCGGACGAGGAGGAGTGGCCTGAAGCTGTGTCGGACTTGCAGTGGCCTGAGGTTGTGCCAGACTTGGAGGAGGAGTGGACGTCTGACGCTGTGTCGGACTTGGAGGAGGAGTGGCTTGACACTTTTCCGGACTTGGAGGAGGAGGAGTGGCCTCACGCGTTGGTGGACTTGGAGGAGCGGGAGTCTGCTGACTCGGTGGCGGACTTCGACGAGGAGTCGGGTGACGCAGTGTCGGTGGCCTTCGAAAGATGATGCAATCCTTTATCCATAGGATGATACGATGTTTGGCATCTCCGAGTGTGTGCTCCTCGTCACCTCCAGGAATGTCAAGCTCTAGCCCCGAATATTGGTCCACCACCTCTTCAACCACGACACGAGCATAGCCTGCTGGAATCGGGTTGCAATGGAAGGTTGCATCGGGGGAATTTGTATAAGCAACGCCGTTCGCCACCTTCAAGGATATGTTCTTAATTTTGAAGTGTAGCTCGCAGTTAGTGTTCTCCGCGATGTCATCCACGGGGTATCTATCCAGCATTGCGTCAAACAGGGCGGAACCCGCGCTGCTTCTCGGCATGGATGGGGTGGTGGTATCCAATGCTGGATCATCCGCTAGCTGCTGCAGCTGCTGAGACCCCCTTTGCTGGCTAAGTGAGTCGATCTGCTCCTGCTGCCGCTGGAATTTGACTACCAAGTCCGCGTGCGCTGATTCTAGGCCTTGAAGGCGTTCATAGTCCAGCTTCCTCTTCTCCTCCTCCATCTTCCTCTGCTTCTCCTCCGCAATCTTCCTTCTCGCACGGGTTCTGTAGTCGGCGTTCCAGTCCGAAAACCCCTCATACCACGGAATAGCGCCCTTGCCTCGTGTTCTTCCCGGGTGTTCAGGATTTCCCAGGGCACGCGTAAGCTCGTCGTTCTCTCTGTTGGGCTGGAATACCCCCGTTCGAGCTTCTTCTATTGCAACAAGTATATTATCGTCGGCTCCATTCAGACATGCCTTCGTCGAAACATTGCCTGTCTTCGGGTCCAACTCCCCCCCATGCGCATAGAACCAAGTCCTGCACCTGGGGGGCCAGCTCTTAGTAACCGGAGTGACACCTGCATCCTCCATCTCTTTCTCAGACTTATCCCACTTAGGCATTGCCACCGCGTAGCCACCTAGCCCCAGCTTTTGGAACTTATCCTTTTTTTCGGCATTCTTCTTGTTTATTCTCGACCGTTCCTTAGCTAATTCTGAATCCTTGAATTTCACGAAATCGTCCCAATGAGCACTTTGATTCTCTAGTGTTTCCTCGAATACTGTAGTCTTCCTTCCTTCCTTGACGTACTTGTCCCATTCACGATTCTTGTGGTTCTTGAATGTAACCGCCATCTTCCTAAGAGCAGCGTCCTTGACTTTCTGCACATCTGCTTCTGTAAAATGATCTGGTAGGGTGAAATGTTCCATGAGAGTATCCCAAAGCAGACTTTTTTGTCTGTCGTCGACAAAAGTAAGATCTGGATGTGGCTTTGCTGGCTCTCTCCATTCTTGAAGGGAGATCGGGAGTTGGTCCTTCACAAGAACTCCGCACTGACGAACGAACTTGTCCGCAATCTTCTTAGGCCCTAATGGTTCGCCATTAGGTTTGATTGCCTCGATATTATACTTTACGCCCTCCTTCAACTTTTTGTTCGGGCCTCGTTTCGTCCTGTTGCCTGAAGATTTGCTCGATCCGGATGGCTGAAAGAAGAAAGATCGATTCGTTAATATATCTTCAACTCATTTAAAACATGTGATGATCACCAGATGCCTGCTTATATAAATATATATACCTCTCTGGTGTTGTCATAATCGTAGTTCATGACTTCATCAATTCGGTCGTCGCGATCGAATATCATATCACCCTCTCCGGTGTTGTTTAGAAATTCGGAGCCGTCATAATCTTCTTCATTCTGATCATCATCTGGCCCGCGTATTATATCGAACATGGTCTGTTCTCCCTCTCTGTCGGTATTGTCCGCCATAGCTTTTATTTAACTATGCCAAAAGAAATATAAAACAATTTAGTATTCAAATTACATCGTCTCGAATAATAGATATAATCTCGAATACATCGTCTCGAATAATAGATATAATCTCGAATACATCATCTCGAATAATAGATATAATCTCGAATACATCGTCTCGAATAATAGATATAATCTCGAATACATCGTCTCGAATAATATATAATCTCGAATACATCGTCTTGAATATTATATATCGAGTACATCACTGGCTAGGTAGCTAATAAAGATCGAATACTACAGAAGAATCTAGGACACTCGCGGTTCCTGTGGCGCGGGCGGTGGACACCCAAAGAGAAGGAACCCTCACAGGATCATAGCTGAAGTGAGATCCCTGAAGAAACTGCCAGGTATTGGAGAACCTGCCACCCTCTAACACAACCATGTAGCGATGGACGTGCTCATTCTCCTCCCTGACACGGTGACGTACCACCTCCGGCGGGGCCGGCTCCCTCCGCACCGAAACTGGCCCGCGCGAACGCCACCAAATGAGATCAGGGTCGACGACGGGACCCGGGGCCGGGTTCCTCATCAAGCGTCGCGCCCCTCCAGGCAGCACCTCCCAGTGCCAGCCCGGCGGAGCCCAGTCCCGGACATGGGTCAGTCGGACGTCGTCGCGGACGGGTCGACGGCGAGGATGCGGGTCGGGCATCGTCAAGAACAAATACTAGCTATATGCCCGCAAAAAGTAACATTTTTTAATGATTGGATTTTGATAACTAAAATTTCTAACATTTCTATATAACACTAATTATGCTATCATTGCATATGTCAAAATTCTATATGCTATTTCATACTGATTAAGCATCTAACACTAAAAACAGAAAACACAACTTTTATACATCCATTAAAAAACTGAAAAACAACATTATATAAAAAAAATTCCATAATAATTAAACACTAATTATATCCATCTAACATGCATTCATACATATATACTAGTGAAAAAATAATAATCTAAAAAATCTAAACTAATTAAACATACAAAATACGTATATACTAATATATACATGCATTAATTCATACATATGTACGTGTGTGTGTGTGTGTTCATCATGCTTGTGTGTGTGTATGGGCTCGGGGAGGGGCGGCGCCCATGGTGGCCGCCTGGGGTGAGGGAGAGGGGTTAGAGGGGGAGAGCTCACAGCGGGGCGACGGCGACGGCGAGGCGACGGCCGGGGGCGGCGACGGGCCGGGGCGTGACGCGGGGGCGGCGACGCGGGGACGGCGCGATGGGGACCGGCCCGGGGCGGCGACGGAGACGAGGGCGGCGACGGGGACGGGGCCGGCGACGGGGACGGGGACGGGGGCGGTGACGGCGACGGCGTCGATCGATCGGGGCGCGCGGGCGGTGCTTCAATGGGGAAACAGAGGAAGAAACAGAGAGAGAATGAAATTTTCGTAAGTGTTGTATATATAGAAGGCACCTTTAGTACCGGTTGGAGCCACCAACCGGTACTAAAGGCCTGTTTTGGCCAGGCCAAGCGGCGGGAACCGCACCCCCTTTAGTACCGGTTGGTGCCACGAACCGGTACTAAAGGGGGTGCGCTAGCGCAGGTGCGGTGCGCAAGTTTAGTCCCACCTCGTTAGCCGAGGGGCGACCGCACTGGTTTATAAACCCCCGTTGCGGTAGCTCTCTCGAGCTCCTCTCCAAAGCAGGCCTACTGGGCCTACATGTTCTGTGCTGCCCTGTTGGCCTACTGGGCCTTTGCGGGCCTGCATCCTGGCCCAACAACAGGTTGGGTTTCTAGTCGTATGCAGGCCGCTCTGGCCTAGTAGGCGGGCTTTTTTTATTTTTTTGCTTTATTTATTTTTGAGTTGTTTTTTTGTGTATTTAGAGTTTCTTTGTGAATATTTTTGCTTTAGGTACAAAAAAATACAAACTTTCTGTTAGTGCCCGTAGTTTTCAAATTTGAATAGTTTAAATTTTGAATTATTTGAAATTAGTGTGAATCACTAGTTTGTGAATAACTTAACTTTAAAAATCAGTAAAGGCATGAAAGAATTTGTTTGCACATAAAATTTCTTCGCGTTTCAAATGCCAAAACACATAATTAACTACCCTAACTATTACAGAGATTTCCCTTCTGGGTGTGAAACACAGAAGAAAGTGATGATAGTGAAGCCGATCACATCCCAGATCTTTGGGTGTGAAACTTTTTCTTCGCGTGTGTCCCTTTGCGCCGTAACCATGGAAAATCTTCATCATTTAACGGGATGCTCGGGTCAATATTCACTGTGAATGGAGCAATTTCATCAAACTTTTCATAATCTTCTGACTTGTCTGTCTTGTCATCCACTCCCACGATGTTTCTCTTCCCAGAAAGAACTATGTGCCGCTTTGGCTCATCGTACGATGCATTCGCTTCCTTATCTTTTCTTTTTCTTGGCTTGGTAGACATGTCCTTCGCATAGAAAACCTGTGCCACATCATTGGCTAGGACGAATGGTTCATCTGCATACACAAGATTGTTGAGATCCACTGTTGTCATTCCGTACTGCGGGTCTTCCGTTACCCCGCCTCGTGTCATATTGACCCATTTGCACCGAAACAAAGGGACCTTCAAACCACGTCGATAGTCAAGTTCACATATGTCCTGTATATAACCATAATATGTTTCCTTTCCCGTCTTGGTTTCTGCATCAAAGCGGACACCACTGTTTTGGTTGGTGCTCTTCTTATCTTGGGCGATCGTGTAAAATGTATTACCATTTATCTCGTATCCTTTGAAAGTCATTATATTCAAAGATGGTAACTGGGACAGCAAGTACAGGTCATCTTCAATAGAGGTGTCATGCATGGTACGTGTCTGCAACCAGCTGGCGAAACTCCTGGTTTGTTCACGTGTAATCCAGTCATCAGACCGCTCCGGGTGTTTGGAGCGTAGCAAATTCTTGTGTTTATCCATATACGGAGCCACCAAGGCGGAATTCTGTAGAACTGTGTAGTGTGCTTCAGTGAGAGAATGTCCATCCATACATATTATTTGTTCCCCTCCTAGCGTGCCTTTTCCATCCAGTCTGCCCTTATGCCGTGATTCAGGAACACCAATCGGCTTAAGGTCAGGAATAAAGTCAATACAAAACTCAATGACCTCCTCATTTTGACGGCCCTTGGAGATGCTTCCTTCTGGCCTAGCACGGTTATGAACATATTTCTTTAAGACTCCCATGAACCTCTCAAAGGGGAACATATTGTGTAGAAATACAGGACCCAAAACGTTAATCTCTTCGCATAGGTGAACTAGGACGTGCGTCATGATGTTGAAGAAGGATGGTGGGAACACCAACTCGAAACTGACAAGACATTGCACCAAATCATTCTCTAACCTTGATATGATTTCTGGATCGATTACCTTCTGAGAGATTGCATTGAGAAATGCACATAGCTTCACAATGGCTAATCGAACGTTTTCCGATAGAAGCCCCCTCAATGCAACCGGAAGCAGTTGCGTCATAATCACGTGGCAGTCATGAGACTTTAGGTTCTGGAACTTTTTCTCTGCCATGTTTATTATTCCCTTTATATTCGACGAGAAGCCAGACGGTACCTTAATACTGAGCAGGCATTCAAAGAAGATTTCCTTCTCTTCTTTGGTAAGAGCGTAGCTTGCATGACCCTGATGTATGTCGTCTTTTCCGTGCATACGTTGCTGGTCCTCTCGTGCCTCAGGTGTATCTTTTGTCTTCCCATACACGCCCAAGAAGCCAAGCAGGGTCACACAAAGATTCTTCGTCACGTGCATCACGTCGATTGCGGAGCGGACCTCTAGGTCTTTCCAATAGGGCAGGTCCCAAAATATAGATTTCTTCTTCCACATGGGTGCGCGTCCGTCAGCGTCATTCAGAACAGGTTGTCCACCAGGACCCTTTCCAAAGACCACCTTCAAATCCTTGACCATATCATGTACATCAGCACCAGTACGGTGGCGAGGCTTCGTCCGGTGATCCGCCTCACCTTTGAAATGCTTGCCTTTCTTTCTTATGGGATGCCTGCTCGGAAGAAATCGACGATGTCCCAGGTACACATTCTTCTTACAATTAGCCAAATATATACTGTCGGTATCGTCCAAACAGTGCGTGCATGCGCGGTATCCCTTGTTTGTCTGTCCTGAAAGGTTACTGAGAGCAGGCCAATCATTGATGGTCACGAACAGCAACGCCTTTAGGTCAAATTCTTCCCCCATGTGCTCATCCCACGCACGTACACCTATTCTATTCCACAGTTGTAAGAGTTCTTCAACTAATGGCCTTAGGTACACATCAATGTCGTTGCCGGGTTGCTTAGGGCCTTGGATGAGCACTGGCATCATAATGAACTTCCGCTTCATGCACAACCAAGGAGGAAGGTTATACAAACATAGAGTCACAAGCCAGGTGCTATGGTTGCTGCTCTGCTCCCCAAAAGGATTGATGCCATCTGCGCTTAGACCAAACCATATGCTCCTTGCGTCATCTGCAAACTCCTTCCCATACTTTCTTTCGATTTTTCTCCACTGCGACCCATCAGCGGGTACTCTCAACTTTCCGTCTTTCTTATTGTCTTCTCTGTGCCATCGCATCGCCTTGGCATGCTCTTTGTTTTGGAACAAACGTTTCAACCGTGGTATTATAGGAGCATACCACATCACCTTGGCAGGAATCTTCTTCCTGGGGCGCTCGCCCTCGACATCACCAGGGTCATCGCGGCTGATCTTATAGCGCAATGCACCACATACTGGGCAAGTGTTCAAATCCTCGTACTCACCGCGGTAGAGGATGCAATCATTAGGGCATGCATGTATCTTCTGCACCTCTAACCCTAGAGGGCAGACAGCCTTCTTTGCTTCATACGTACTCTTGGGCAATTCGTTGTCCTTTGGAAGCATATCCTTTATCATTACCAGCAACTTTCCAAATCCCTTGTCAGATACACCATTCTCTGCCTTCCATTGCAGCAATTCCAGTGTGGTGCCCAGCTTTTTCTTGTCACCTACGCAATTCAGGTACAACAATTTTTTGTGATCCTCTAACATGCGCTGCAACTTCTTCTTCTCCAAATCACTTGCGCAGTTTCTCTTTGCATCGGCAATGGCCCGACCTAGATCATCAACGGGCTCATTTGATGCCTCTTCTTCAGCTTCTTCCCGCATTGCCGGCTCAGCTTCTTCCCGCATTACCGGCTCAGCTTCTTCCCCCATTGTTGTATCATCGTATTCAGGGAACCCATGGCTAGGATAGCTGTCGTCGTCCTCTTCTTCTTCATTGTCTTCCATCATAACCCCTCTTTCTCCGTGCTTGGTCCAAACATTATAGTGGGGCATGAAACCGGACTTAAACAGGTGGATGTGAATGGTTCTTGGCGTAGAGTAATTGTGACCATTCTTACAGCGAGCACATGGACAAGGCATAAAACCATCCGCCCGCTTGTTTGCCTCAGCCGCAAGCAGAAAAGTATGCACACCCTCAACGAAATGGGGAGAGCATCGGTCATCATACATCCATTGCCGGCTCATCTTCATTACACAACACCGAATAGACCAAATTAATACAAGTTCATACATAAAGTTCATACAACACTTAAATGCAACAAACAAATAACTCTCTAGCTAAAGCATTTAAATGCAACAACAAATACGATCAAGATCGCAACTAAGGTAACAATGGATCCAACAGCATAATGATACCAAGCCTCACTATCGATGGCATATTTTCTAATCTTTCTAATCTTCAAGCGCATTTTCTCCATCTTGATCTTGTGATCATCGACGACATCGGCAACATGCAACTCCAATTCCATCTTCTCCCCCTCAATTCTTTTCAATTTTTCTTTCAAGTACTCGTTTTCTCTTTCAACTAAATTTAACCTCTCGACAATAGGGTCGGTTGGAATTTCCGGTTCACATACCTCCTAGAAAAAATTTCTATGTCAACTTGATGGGCATAATTTGTCATAAACACGAAATGCAACTAGTTTTAAAAGAGAATATATATACCACATCCGAATCATAACAAGGACGAGGGCCGACGGGGACGGATATCAAAACCATGGCACTATATGTATAACAAACAATGTACGGGTAAGATAATTATACGAGTAACTATATATCCAAATCACACAAACATCAATTTTTATATAAAATTTCATGAACAAGGGGCTCACCACAAGGTGGTGCCGGCGACGGGACGGTGCGGGCGATCGACGGTGGTTACGACGGAGATTTAGAAGGCACTAAGTAAACCACACCTACATATGCAAACTAAGTGTTATTTTTGACCTCAAATTGCATATAAATCAAATACTAGCACATATATATATATATATATCCTCCCAAATTACTAAACTCACAAATTAATCACTATATAAAGCATTGCAAGAGCTAATCTATCAATGAGAGATGAAAGGACAAAGTTGCTAACCTTTGTGATCATTTGAATGGATGGGGGCCTTCAAATCTTGACAAATTTTGGGCAAAATGTGTGATGAGCTCGAGAGGAAGAGGGGAAGAACAGAGAGGAGAGGGGAAAGGGGAAGAACAGAGTGAGCTCGGGTGGACGAAGGGTTTATGTAGGACGACCTTTAGTACCGGTTCGTGCCAAGAACCGGTACTAAAGGGGCTGGAGGGGCCCCAGTCTGACAACATCCTGCCACCACTCTCATTAGTACCGGTTCGTGGCACGAACCGGTGCTAAAGGTTCACCACGAACCGGTACTAATGAAAGCGGCCCGGCTAGCCGTTGGAACCGGCACTAATGTATACATTAGTGCCGGCTCAAATACAAACCGGCACTAATGTGCTTCACGTTTGACCCTTTTTCTACTAGTGACCCCTTATCGCGTTGGTTGCGAGGATTTATTTGTTTTGTGCAGGTGCGAGGGACTCGCGCGTAGCCTCCTATTGGATTGATACCTTGGTTCTCAAAAACTGAGGGAAATACTTACGCTACTTTGTTGCATCACCCTTTCCTCTTCAAGGGAAAACCAATGCAGTGCTCAAGAGGTAGCAGTCATCAAGTATTACGGTGGGTGAACAAATTACTGCCGAGCAATTGATAGAAAAGTGCATAATTATGAAGACAGCTAAGGCAATGATCATGAATATAGGCATCACGTCCGTGTCAAGTAGATCGAAACGATTCTGCATCTACTACTATTACTCCACACGTCGACCGCTATCCAGCATGCATCTAGAGTATTAAGTTCATAAGAACAGAGTAACGCATTAAGCAAGATGACATGATGTAGAGGGATAAATTCAAGCAATATGATATAAACCCCATCTTTTTATCCTCAATGGCAACAATACAATACGTGCCTTGCTGCCCCTACTGTCACTGGGAAAGGACACCGCAAAGATTGAACCCAAAGCTAAGCTCTTCTCCCATTGCAAGAAAGATCAATCTAGTAGGCCAAGCTAAATTGATAATTCGAAGAGACTTGCAAAGATATCAAATCATGCATATAAGAATTCAGAGAAGAACCAACTAATATTCATAGATAATCAAGTTCATAAACCCACAATTCATCGGATCTCGGCAAACACACTGCAGAAGAGTATTACATCGAATAGATCTCCAAGAACATCGAGGAGAACTTTGTATTGAAGATCAAAGAGACAGAAGAAGCCATCTAGCTAATAACTATGGACCCGAAGGTCTGTGGTAAACTACCCATGCTTCATCAGAGAGGCTATGGTGTTGATATAGAAGCCCTTCATGATCGATTCCCCCTCCGGCAGATCGCCGGAAAAGGCCCCAAGAGGGGATCTCACGGGTACAGAAGGTTGCGGCAGTGGAAAAGTGGTTTTCATGGCTCCCCTGATGTTTCTAGGGTATAAGGGTATATATAGGCGAAAGAAGTACGTCGGTGGAGCTCCGTGGGGCCCACGAGGGTGGGGGCGCACCTACCCCCCTCGGCGCGCCCTCCTTCCTTGTGGCCACCCCACGGAGTTCCAGACTTCAACTCCAAGTCTTCTGGTTTGCTTTCGGTCCAAGAAAGATCATCGCAAAGGTTTCATTCCGTTTGGATTCCATTTGGTATTCCTTTTCCGCGAAACACTGAAATAGGCAAAAAAGCAGAAACTGGCACTGGGCCTCCGGTTAATAGGTTAGTCCCAAAAAAATATAAAAGAGCATATTAAAGCCCATTAAACATCCAAAATAGATGATATAATAGCACGGAACAATCAAAAATTATAGATACGTTGGAGACGTATCATGTGCCACTATGCTGAACTGGTTGCTATTTATGTCCTCGCAAGCTCGCCACTTCTAAATGAGGTTATCAGACAACATGCATTGCATCTAACCAAACATCCTGACTTGTGTTTCTGCCCAAACAAGCCCGCAACCAAACAGTGTACCTTGCATTTCTTTGTAGCCTGGCTAGAAGTATTTAGGCAATTAAATGATGTGCAAATGATGGTTTTTTGCCTAGATTTGCTCAACCAGGCCCAACTGGAACCAGTATGCAAAGTGGCAAAAAACAATGCAGGCAACCAAACACACCCCATGTTAGGTGAGATTTGTTTTTTAGCTAGTAGTTAGGTGAGACCTCTATTCTCTCTAGTTTTGTTAATGTTAGCAGGAGAACTCCAATTTCATTGATCTGAAAGAGGCATTACAAGAACACTGCCAAAGGAGGAAAGCACTACAAAAAGGTAGCAAAAAAGAAAAGAAAGGAAAAGATCATCCGCCACAAACCAAAGCTCTGCCAACAACCATGCACACCATCGGAATCCATCATCGAGATCTCCAAGGTGATGACTCCAAGGACAAAAACGATGTTGAGGACACCGCCATCATCCGATCTAGCACAACCTGATCTTAGATTTTCATCCGTATATCTCACGCCAAGAGGTACTAAGAGAAAACAGGCGCCACAACAGTACCTCCAGCAAGGAAGGCGGCATACATGAATGACGTGACCGTCGACAACAAGGTTGATGCCAAATTTTCATCTGGAGCCCAACCTTCCGTCAAGAATCGCATGATCTAAGGCCACCCAATGCCTCAGGGTTGAACGAGACCAAGCACAGACTGCCAGAAACCAATTGATCGCCACCGCATCCAGGAACTGGGCGAGCACATGCCAACCTGGCTAGTCTGCACCATCGCACACAGGACCTGGGCGAGCCATTCCAGATCTGGCCATCCCCAACCTCGATGCGTAGAACTAGGCGAGATCCCACACTGCAGCACACTAGGAAGGCCAAGGGAAAACCAGAATTTGTGGGCCTACACAGTTATGCACTGGAACTGGGCAGAATCCAAGCCAAAAATTGAGTTGCCTGCATTGTCGAATGCAAGAACAGGACTATCTATGTTGGAATGATCCGTCGGAGCCTCCTCTAGCACCATCCACATAGGGCGGTGCCACATTGCCAGAGCCTTCTCCTGCAATGTCGAATGCAAGAACAGGACTATCTATGTTGGATTGATTTGCCAGCGCCTCCTCTAGCACCATCCACACACGACGGTGCCACTGCTCAAAGGAGCCGGTCATGCACTGTGCTTGGAGGAAGAACCCACCCATTTTCCACCGATCTCCGCTACTTCCACCAGCGGTTAGCCGTCGCCACGTACAATTGCCAAGAAGCATCAATTCTGACCCAGATCAGGCCTCCTCCCCACCGAGCGTCACACAGATCCACCATGAGAGCACCACCAGATTTGGGCAACCCGACCACCACGCGACAGGTGCCAGATTTGGACTGCTCGGACACCCAGCACACCAGCATGTCGTCTCCTGCTCCAGATCCATGCTCCCCTGTCATAGCCAAAGTAGGCTCGCCCCGCTGGTTGCCACGCGCAGACTAGCAAGGTCCATCACCCATCAGATTTCACTGGGGATGCCTAACAGCCCAACATGCGCGCACACACGTCGTCGTGGGTGTTCCTATCGCCCCCGCGTCGTGCCAACTCATTCCCGAGCGTGCCTGGCCGCGTCGCACAAGCTCACGCACGGTCACGTTGATGTCTACTACACAACCTTCTTCTTGTAGACATTGTTGGGCCTCCAAGTGCAGAGGTTTGTAGGACAGTAGCAAATTTCCCTCAAGTGGATGACCTAAGGTTTATCAATCCGTACGAGGCGTAGGATGAAGATGGTCTCTCTCAAGCAACCCTGCAACCAAATAACAAAGAGTCTCTTGTGTCCCCAACACACCCAATACAATGGTAAATTGTATAGGTGCACTAGTTCAGCGAAGAGATGGTGATACAAGTGCAATATGGATAGTAGATAAAGGTATTTGTAATCTGAAATTATAAAAACAGCAAGGTAACAAGTGATAAAAGTGAGCGTAAACGGTATTGCAATGCTAAGAAACAAGGCCTAGGGTTCATACTTTCACTAGTGTAAGTCCTCTCAACAATACTAACATAATTGGATCATAAAACTATCCTCAACATGCAACAAAGAGTCACTCCAAAGTCACTAATAGCGGAGAACGAACGAAGAGATTATGGTAGGGTACGAAACCACCTCAAAGTTATTCTTTCCAATCAATCCGTTGGGCTATTCCTATAAGTGTCACAAACAGCCCTAGAGTTCGTACTAGAATAACACCTTAAGACACAAATCAATCAAAACCCTAATGTCACCTAGATACTCCAATGTCACCTCAAGTATCCGTGGGTATGATTATACGATATGCATCACACAATCTCAGATTCATCTATTCAACCAACACATAGGACCTCAAAGAGTGCCCCAAAGTTCTACCGAAGAATCACGACGAAAATGTGTGTCAACCCCTATGCATAGGTTCATGGGCGGAACCCGCAAGTTGATCACCAAAACATACATCAAGTGAATCACGTGATATCCCATTGTCACCACAGATATCCACGGCAAGACATACATCAAGTGTTCTCAAATCTTTAAAGACTCAATCCGATAGGATAACTTCAAAGGGGAAACTCAATTCATTACAAGAGAGTAGAGGGGGGAACTAACATCATAGGATCCAAATATAATAACAAAGCTCGCGATACATCAAGATCGTATCATCTCAAGAACACGAGAGAGAGAGAGAGAGAGAGATCAAACACATAGCTTCTGGTACATACCCTTAGCCACGAGGGAGAACTACTCCCTCCTTGTCATGGAGAGCACCGGGATGATGAAGATGGCCACCGGAGAGGGATTGCCCCCTCCGGCAGGGTGCCGGAACGGGTCTAGATTGGCTTTTGGTGGCTATGGAGGCTTCTGGCGGCGGAACTCCCGATCTATTGTGTCTTCTGGAAGTTTTAGGATACGTGGGTATATATGAGTGAAAGGAGTACGTCGGTGGACCGTAGGGGGGGCCATGAGGCAGGGGGCGCCCCCCAGGGGGGTGGGCGCGTCCCCTATCCTCGTGAGCTCCTCCTTCATCTTCTGACGTAGGGTCCAAGTCTATTCGATAGGTTTCCTTCCAAAAATAACTTCTCCAGTTGATTTCGTTCCGTTTCAACTCCGTTTGATATTCCTTTTCTTCGAAACACTGAAATAGGCATAAAATAGCAAATCTGGGTTGGGCCTCCGGTTAATAGGTTAGTCCCAAAAATAATATAAAAGTGGAAAATAAAGCCCAATATTGCCCAAAACAGTAGATAATATAGCATGGAGCAATCAAAAATTATAGATACGTTGGAGACGTATCAAGCATCCCTAAGCTTAATTCCTGCTCGTCTTCGAGTAGGTAAATGCTAAAAAGATAATTTTTGATGTGGAATGCTAGTTGGCATAATTTAAATGTAATTCTTCTTACTTGTGATATGAATATTCAGATCCGAAAGATTCAAGACAAAAGTTCATGTTGACATAAAAATAATAATACTTCAAGCATACTAACTAAGTAATTATGTCTTCTCAAAATAACATGGCCAAAGAAATCTATCCCTACAAAATCATATAGTCTGGCTATGCTCTATCTTCACCACACAAAATATTTAAATCATGCACAACCCCGATGACAAGCCAAGCAATTGTTTCATACTTTTGATGTTCTCAAACTTTTTCAATCTTCACGCAATACATGAGCGTGAGCCATGGACATAGCACTATAGGTGGAATAGAATGGTGGTTGTGGAGAAGATAAAAAAGGGGGAAGATAGTCTCACATCAACTAGGCGTATCAACGGGCTATGGAGATGCCCATCAATAGATATCAATGTGAGTGAGTAGGGATTGACATGCAACTAATGCACTAGAGCTATAAGTATATGAAAGCTCAACAAAAGAAACTAGTGGGTGTGCATCCAACTCGCTTGCTCACGAAGACCTAGGGCATTTTGAGGAAGCCCATCATTGGAATATACAAGCCAAGTTCTATAATGAAAGATTCCCACTAGTATATGAAAGTGACAACATAGGAGACTCTCTATCATGAAGATCATGGTGCTACTTTGAAGCACAAGTGTGGAAAAAAAGGAATAGTAGCATTGCCCCTTTTATTTTTATTTTTTATTTGGCCTTTCTTTTTTTTATTTGGCCTTTTTTTTATTTGGCCTTTCTTTTTTTATGGCCTTTCTCTTTTTTTATTTTTTTTGGGACAATGCTCTATTGAATGATGATCATCACACTTCTATTTATTTACAACTCAATGATACAACTCGATACTAGAACAAAGTATGACTCTATATGAATGCCTCCGGCGGTGTACCGGGATATGCAATGAATCAAGAGTGATAAGTATGAAAGAATCATGAACAGTGGCTTTGCCACAAATACTATGTCAACTACATGATCATGCTAAGCAATATGACAATGATGAATGTGTCATGATGAACGGAATGGTGGAAAGTTGCATGGCAATATATCTCGGAATGGCTATGGAAATGCCATAGTAGGTAGGTATGGTGGCTGTTTTGAGGAAGGTATATGGTGGGTGTATGGTACCGGCGAAAGTTGCGCGGTACTAGAGAGGCTAGCAATGGTGGAAGGGTGAGAGTGCGTATAATCCATGGACTCAACATTAGTCATAAAGAACTCACATACTTATTGCAAAAATCTATTAGTTATCGAAACAAAGTACTACGCGCATGCTCCTAGGGGGATAGATTGGTAGGAAAAGACCATCGCTCGTCCCCGACCGCCACTCATAAGGAAGACAATCAATAAATAAATCATGCTCCGACTTCATCACATAACGGTTCACCATACGTGCATGCTACGGGAATCACAAACTTCAACACAAGTATTTCTCAAATTCATAACCACTCAACTAGCATGACTCTAATATCACCATCCTCATATCTCAAAACAATTATCAAGCATCAAACTTCTCATAGTATTCAACACACTCATAAGAAAGTTTTATTATTAATCTTGTATACCTAGCATATTAGGATTTTAAGCAAATTACCATGATATTTAAGACTCTCAAAATAATCTAAGTGAAGCATCAGAGTTTATCTATTTCTTCAAAATAAAACTACCACCATGCTCTAAAAGATATAAGTGAAGCACTAGAGCAAATGACACACTACTCCGAAAGATGTAAGTGAAGATCAATGAGTAGTCGAATAATTATGCAACTATGTGAAGACTCTCTAACATTTAATAATTTAAGATCTTGGTAACTTATTCAAACAGCAAGAAAAGAAAAATAAAATGACATCTAAGAATAGCAATCATTATGTGAAGAAGCAAAAACTTAGGATCAACCGATACTAACCGATAGTTGTTGAAGAAGAAAGGTGGGATGCCAACCGGGGCATCCCCAAGCTTAGACACTTGAGACTTCTTGAAATATTATCTTGGGGTGACTTGGGCATCCCCAAGCTTGAGCTTTTGTGTCTCCTTAATTCCTCTCATATCACGGTCTCCCTAAATCTCAAAAACTTCATCCACACAAAACTCAACAAGGACTCGTGAGATAGGTTAGTATAAACCATTGCAAAAACCTTATCATACTCTACTGTAGCAAATCACTAAAATTATTATTCAACATTTCATACTAAATGCCTCTGCATATTTAATAGTCCTATCCTCAAATAGAATCATTAAAGAAGCAACCATATGCAAACAATGCAAACATAACAGCAATCTGCCTAAACAGGATAGTCTGTAAAGAATGCTGCAACATCCATACTTCCCTAGCTCCAAAAATTATGAAAGAAAATTCCCACTGTAGTAAATTTATCAGATCTTAATATGCAAAAGGTTTCAAAATTTTATCACATTCTGAATTTTCTAGGGAATTATTGCAACAGCGGTAAACTTTCTGTTTTCAAACAGCAACATGTGGACTTGTAACATAGGCATAGTAAAGGCTATCAATGCCACTTTTATTGAAATAAAAGATGAAAAACATTGTTCTAAATAACAGCAAGCAAATCCTAACAAAATAAATTGACGCTCCAAGCAAAACACATATCATGTGGTGAATAAAAATATAGCTCCAAGTAAAGTTACCGATGAACGAAGACGAAAGAGGGGATGCCTTTCGGGGCATCCCCAATCTTAGGCTCTTGTTTGTCCTTGAATATTACCTTGGGGTGCCTTGGGAATCCCCAAGCTTAGTCTCTTACCACTCCTTGTTCCATACTCCATCGAATCTTTACCCAAAACTTGAAAACTTCACAACACAAAACTTAACAGAAAACTCGTAAGCTCCGTTAGCGAAAGAAAACAAAACACCACTTCAAGGTACTGCAATGAACTCATTATTTATTTATATTGGTGTTAAACCTACTGTATTCCAACTTATCTATGGTTTATAAACTCTTTTACTAGCCATACATTCATCAAAATAAGCAAACAACACACGAAAAACAGAATCTGTCAAAAACAGAACAGTCTGTAGTAATCTGTAACTAACGCAAACTTATGGAACTCATAAAATTCTCAAATAAATTGCTGGACCTGAGTAATTTATCTATTAATCATCTTAAAAATGAATTAACTAAATAGCACTCTCCAAATAAAAATGGCAGCAATTCTCGTGAGCGCTAAAGTTTCTGTTTTTACAGCATGATCAACAAGACTTTCCCCGAGTCTTCCCAAAGGTTCTACTTGGCACAAACACTAATTAAACATATAAAACCACATCTAAACAGAGGCTAGATGAATTATTTATTACTAAACAGGAACAAAAGGCAAGGGACAAAAATAAAGTTGGGTTGCCTCCCAACAAGCGCTATCGTTTAATGCCCCTAGCTAGGCATGATGATTTCATAGATGCTCACATAAAGGATAAGAATTGAACATAAAGAGAGCATCTTGAAGAATATGACTAGAACATTTAATTCTAAACCACCTCCTATGAATAGGGATTTTGTGAGCAAACAATTTAGGGGAACAATAATCAACTAGCATAGGAAGGTAAAACAGGCATAACTTCAAAACTTTAAGCACATAGAGAGGAAACTTGATATTATTGCAATTCCTGCAAGCATATATTCCCCCCTCATAATAATTTTCAGTAGCATCATGAATGAATTCAACAATATAACCAGCACCTAAAGCATTCTTTTCATGATCTACAAGCACAGAAAATTTACTACTCTCCACACAAGCAAATTTCTTCTCATGAAGAATAGTGGGAGCAAACTCAACAAAATAACTATCATGTGATTGAAAATTAAGATCAAGATGACAAGTTTCATGGTTATCATTATTCTTTAAAGCATATGTGTCATCACAATAATCATCATAGATAGGAGGCATGCTTTCATCATAATAAATTTGCTCATCAAAACTTGGGGGACAAAAAATATCATCTTCATCAAACATAGCTTCCCCAATCTTGTGGCTTTGCATATCATTAGCATCATAGATATTCAAGGAATTCATACTAACAACATTGCAATCATGCTCCTCATTCAAAGATTTAGTGCCAAACATTCTAATGCATTCTTCCTCTAGCACTTGAGCACAATTATCCTTTCCATCATACTCACGAAAGATATTAAAAAGGTGAAGCGTATGAGACAAACTCAATTCCATTTTTTATAGTTTTCTTTTATAAACTAAACTAGTGATAAAATAAGAAACTAAAAGACTCGATTGCAAGATCTAAAGATATACCTTCAAGCGCTCACCTCCCCGGCACGGCGCTAGAAAAGAGTTTGATGTCTACTACACAACCTTCTTCTTGTAGACGTTGTTGGGCCTCCAAGTGCAGAGGTTTGTAGGACAGTAGCAAATTTCCCTCAAGTGGATGACCTAAGATTTATCAATCCGTAGGAGGCGTAGGATGAAGATGGTCTCTCTCAAGCAACCCTGCAACCAGATAACAAAGAGTCTCTTGTGTCCCCAACACACCCAATACAATGGTAAATTGTATAGGTGCACTAGTTCGGCGAAGAGATGGTGATACAAGTGGTATATGGATAGTAGATAATAGTTTTTGTAATCTGAAATTATAAAAACAGCAAGGTAGCAAGTGATAAAGGTGAGCGTAAACGGTATTGCAATGATAGGAAATAAGGCCTAGGGTTCATACTTTCGCTAGTGTAAGTTCCCTCAACAATACTAACATAATTGGATCACATAACTATCCCTCAACATGCAACAAAGAGTCACTCCAAAGTCACTAATAGCGGAGAACGAACGAAGAGATTATGGTAGGGTACGAAACCACCTCAAAGTTATTCTTTCCAATCAATCCGTTGGGCTATTCCTATAAGTGTCACAAACAGCCCTAGAGTTCATACTAGAATAACACCTTAAGACACAAATCAATCAAAACCCTAATGTCACCTAGATACTCCAATGTCACCTCAAGTATCCGTGGGTATGATTATACGATATGCATCACACAATCTCAGATTCATCTATTCAACCAACACATAGGACCTCAAAGAGTGCCCCAAAGTTCTACAGGAGAATCACGACGAAAACGTGTGCCAACCCCTATGCATAGGTTCATGGGCGAAACCCGCAAGTTGATCACCAAAACATACATCAAGTGAATCATGTGATATCCCATTGTCACCACAGATATCCACGGCAAGACATACATCAAGTGTTCTCAAATCTTTAAAGACTCAATCCGATAGGATAACTTCAAAGGGGAAACTCAATTTATTACAAGAGAGTAGAGGGGGGAAGAAACATCATAGGATCCAAATATAATAACAAAGCTCGCGATACATCAAGATTGTATCATCTCAAGAACACGAGAGAGAGAGAGAGAGAGAGAGATCAAACACATAGCTACTGGTACATACCCTCAGCTCCGAGGGAGAACTACTCCCTCCTTGTCATGGAGAGCACCGGGATGATGAAGATGGCCACCGGAGAGGGATTGCCCCCTCCGGCAGGGTGCCGGAACGGGTCTAGATTGGCTTTTAGTGGCTACGGAGGCTTCTAGCAGCGGAACTCCCGATCTATTGTGTCTTCTGGAAGTTTTAGGATACGTGGGTATATATGGGTGAAAGGAGTACGTCGGTGGACCGAAGGGGGGGGCCACGAGGCAGGGGGCGCGCCCCAGGGGGGTGGGCGCGCCCCCTACCCTTGTGAGCTCCTCCTTCATCTTCTGACGTAGGGTCCAAGTCTATCTGGTAGGTTTCCTTCCAAAAATAACTTCTCCAGTTGATTTCGTTCCGTTTCAACTCCATTTGATATTCCTTTTCTTCGAAACACTGAAATAGGCATAAAACAGCAAATCTGGGCTGGGCCTCCGGTTAATAGGTTAGTCCTAAAAATAATATAAAAGTGGAAAATAAAGCCCAATATTGCCCAAAACAGTAGATAATATAGCATGGAGCAATCAAAAATTATAGATACGTTGGAGACGTATCACACGTGTGGATGCGCTGGGCCTGACCACATCATGACCCCTGGTTGCGCCCGCTCGTGTGTTATAGTGCGCCGACGCCACACCCATCATCCTCTGTGCACACCTTTCCACGATGCCGCGCCCTCCTGCCAGCCCCGCATCTCCAAGGTGAGTCGTCCTCACGCTGCTCGAGCTCCTCGTGAGATGGGAAAGGCCCCACCATCACCAATGGCGCCATGCAGGCCTTGCCCAGTGATGTGTGGCGACGGTGAGGAGGGTTCATGTGCAGTAGGACTGGCGGCGGTGATTTAGGGTTTCTCACCAGAGGTGGAAATTTGGTGTATGCTTCCTTTTCTCTCTAGTTTTCTTGCCCTGCAAGTCCTGCATTTTGTTCTCCAGTTTCATCTAGTTCTTTTTGGGTTCAAAACTAGGGACTCTTCTTAGTTTCTTTTTCGGGTCCTTTTTTATTCTTGCAAGCCCGTTTAATGGAACAGAGGGTAGGTGGGACAAGCATAGTAACATTCAGGGGACAGGAACAAAACAGAGGACATGTGACAGTTGTCAAACTCTATGTGGGCGAAACATCTGACTGAAAGCGAATTTGATTTCAGACGATCCCAATAGATATTAGGACACTTGGCGAGATAATGTCTCACTTTAAGAAATGAAAATAATGCTACATAGTAGATTTAAGGATAATGTAATATATATTAGAGCACCTTGCGAGATTGAAGGAACCAATAGGTATAGAATTTTCTTTGGATTTTCTTCCTTGGCCCCTTAGTAGCTTTATCCATAGTCTGCCCTTCATCCCTTTATTGTGCATACCACTCCTTCTTGTTGCTTCATCTAGGGTAGCTTTTCCTTGGCCATTTGAACTCTTGCAGCAGCATCAACTAACTTCATTTTATTAGCATCATCTCCCACCCCAATATGATCTTGTTGAGGATCATGTAAAGAAGCTTTAGTCCCTTTAGCATTGGAGAGATTTTTCTGTCAAATGTCACTCCCTAGGGTTTAGCAACTATAGTGGGATTCATAGACACATGAATTTAATTCTCTTGATGAAGGTCACTTTGTATTTCGTGAGATTCTGCAACAACTGTTTCTTTATCAACTTCTTCATTGATTTCATTAATCCTCTGTGCACCAACGCTCGGCCTATAACTACACTTAACTTGAAATGTTGCGATTAAAACTATTAGCACAAAGAAAAGGTTGCTATCAACTATATGCAAAGCACCGACCTGCATGCATTGTCATGAAGGTCCCACATATATACTAGCAAGTTATCAAGCCTCTCCTTCATTTGTGACTAAAACATGTGAGTGACAAAGAAGAAGAAACAAACCAAAAATAGGATCCCACCCACTCACTAATGCATTTCAACTAGGAGGTGTGCACGGATGTTAAAAAAGTATCTCTCCCTAACCCCTCTCCTATTCGACAAAAGCCACTTCTCACATTGCGCCAAAAAATTATTGAGAGCGACATTTTGATGATGCGATGTAAAGTTGTTGGAAGCAGCTCATGATGGAACATCTCGTTTGATCATCTCAAACAATGCCCACCACTTGCTTTGTGATACCGAGAGTCCCCCCCCCCCCCCCGCCCCAAAACATTTCACAGTGGTCTTTCAAATGATGACTCATGAAGTGCTTGTTTGGAACCTATGGTAAGACCAAACTTGCTTCCTATTGAGCATATCACTTTGTTCTTGCCTGGCATTTATAAAAGCTTGGTGCCACCAAGAGTTCCCCCAAACACTTCACATTGGCATTTCAAATAATGCCTCATGAAGTTCTTGTAGAGAACCCATGGTAATACCAAACATACTTCATATTGATCATTGTTCCTAATTCTTGATCAGCATTGAGTAAAGCTCGGCATCACCAAAACTTCCCCCAATCACTTCATAGTGGCATTTGGAGTAATCAATCGTGAAGTGCTTGCATGGAACCCACGGTAAGACAAAACATGCTTCGTATTGATCATCTCGCCTAATTCTTAGAGCTTGGCATCACCAAGAGTTCCCCCAAACACTTCACATGGTGTTTCAAATAATGCTTCGTTAAGTGCTTGCAGGGAACCCACGATAGCACCAAACATGCTTCATATTGATAGTCCCTCCTAGTTCTTGGCCGACATTAAGTATTGGCATCACCAAGGGTTCCCCCAAACACTTCACAATGGCGTTTGAAATAAAGCCTCGTGAAGTGATAGAAGGAAAACCCACAGTAAGACTAAACATGCCTCGTACTGATCATCTCCTCTAGTCCTTGGACGGCATTGAATAAATCTTGGCATCACCATGCTTTGTGATGATCATCCCCTTTGGTTCTTGATTAGCACTGAATAGAGCTTGGCATCACCAAGAGTTCCCCAAACACTTACAGTGGGGTTTGAAATAATGCCTCATGAAGTGCTTGCAAGGAACCCACGGTGAGACCAAACATGATTCACCACTAGTGCAACTCTTGTGGTTCGCGCTGGTATCTAGTAAATGCTTGATTACACCGAGAGCCCCCCCCCCCCCCCACCCAAACACTTCACATAAGCTCTTAGAAAGGTGATTCATAAAGTGTTTGAAGGGAACTCTTGTGGTTTATGACCTGCAATATCTGTTAAGTGCTTGGTTTCACCAAGAGTTCCCCCAAACACTTTACATAATACCTGAAAGATGTGCTTTGTAAAGTGCTTTAAGGGAGCTCCCGGTAATACCAAACGTGGTTCTTAGATCTTAGTGACACTTTTGAATAATGCGTCGTGAAGTTCTTGCAGGGAACTCGTGGTAATACCAAACATGTCTTGTGTTGATCAGCTCTTTGGGTTCTTGTCCGGCATTGAGTAAAGCTTGGTGGCACCAAGAGTTCCCCCAAACACTTCACGGTGGCATTTGAAATAGTGCCTCATGAAGTGCCTGCAGGGAACTCATGGTAATACCAAACGTGATTCTCCATTGGTACAACTCTTGTAGTTTGTGACCACTATCTAGCAAATGATTGGTTACACTGAGAGTCCCCCCCCCCCAAACACTTCACGTAAGACCTCGGAAAGGTGCTTAGTAAAGTGTTTGAGGAACTCTTGGTAATCCCCAAACGTGATTTGTAGTACATCTCGTGTGGTTTATGACTTGCAATATCCGCTAAGTGCTTGGTTGCACCAAGAGTTCCCCCAAACACTTCACAAAATACCTTTAAAAAGTGCTACGTAAAGTGCTCGAAGGTAACTCCCAATAATACCAAATGTGGTTCTCAGCTCATTGGTGCATTTCCCTTGTGATATGTGGCCAATGTCTACTAAATGCTTGGTGGCACCGAGAGTTCCCCCAAACACTTCAGACAAGTTCTCGAAAAGATGCATCCTGGAGTGCTTGAAGAGAACTCCCGATGAGGCCAAACTCGGTTAATCCCCATGCACCCAAGCGCAAACGCTCTCAAATCCTACCGATACCGCTGGTTGGCACCCGGAGTTCCCCCAAACACTTCACTATGCAAAACTCCATATCCCTGCATTGCGCACTTATAAAACAGTGCCAATGCAAGAATGAGGCAGAAGCTAGCTAGCAACTGAAGTGGTTTGAGGAGAACACCAGGTGACAACCAACTAAACTAGCTAGAGAGAACTCATGTTCATCTCCTGCACCACACTTCGCTTGTTTAATCTGCTGTGCTGATGAGCGCATATGCGGCTGCTATTTAGAACTCTAGACGAAAGACTGGAGATCTGGTAGCAAGCTTGTTGTCTCCTGTGGACTGCGGTGCCCAATGCAATACATGGTCTTGGTGTTGGACGGATGAACCTGGCAATGAACCTAGCCGTGATGCAGCCTAGGTTAGAATGAAACTGGCTAGCTAGAGCCAAGGGAATCTTGTGAGATGTGGCCTTCTAAGCCCAAGATTGGCAATTCCGAATCGTGCAAAAGCTTATGGCGTAAAGGTGCGTGCCCAGCCTGCAAATTCCTTATCTCCTCAAGCAGCTAGCTAGCTAGTTAGAGATCAGTGTCGTCGGCGGCGTTGTTCAGTTTGTGTCCACGAACATTTCTGTCAGCGCAAAGGGGGTGCGGTGCAGGGATCACGCTATAATTATCGTTATCATGCCACGCAACTGGTGCAAAGGCTGCGCCATTTGCAGGACAGGGGCTAACAATTTGTTGCAGGAAAATGTTCCATGCATCTCATGGGTGGATGTTTTCGTTGCAGTAGTGCCGTCGTGCAGTACCTTGATAAAGTCATGGTTCATAAGGAACTTAGGTAGAAGAAAATTAAAGTAATCAGGCACTTTGGTGGAAGAGAAAATGCATTTTTCGTGTGAACATTTCACACCATGATGCAGCAGATCACAGTGTTTATGCAGAGTTTATTAAACAGTGGTTTCAGTACCTTGATGACCTACCAATGTACTCCACTAGTGCTGCTAGTACTTTTACGGTACCCTGGTACTCCCGTTGGGAGCATAGGAGTACCGGTTGAATCAAACCGTCCATTTATAGGGGTAATTTAGACTTTTTTAAGTCCTCCTTGCATAAAACATTTGTCAATGTCGCCTGGTCAATGATTATCTCGGCACGTTCAATTTCTAGACATTTTCATTCCTCTAGATTCGTTGGTAAAAAGGAAAAAAGAAAACCTGATAGTTCATATACATCGGGAGATTGATTCAAAAACGAGCTGCTCTGAGTGGGGATCTATGAAATTGACGACGTCCGCGGATTAGATTCTCAAAGGCCATAGACATGGACGAACATTGGCTGAGGCCGCTTGTATAGCTACGAGGGTGTCGGCCTGCGTCCTCCCCACCGGAGAAGGAGGGGACGATTAGGGAGACGTGAGCCTTGCCAACTACGGTTGCTGGGGGCGCCGCACCGTTGGCCGTGTGGTTGAGGGAGAGGCCAGCGCCCGAGGTGGAGGAGGAGATGTGCGCCTCGCCGACGACGGCCGCCGTGGACCCCGCCTCCGCCTGTCGCGCTCCTCTCTGTTGGCCGTGTGGTGGAGGGAGAGGTCGGCGCCCCAGTGGAGAAGGAGGCGCCGCCTCCGCTGGTCGTCACGGCGCCGTTGGTCGCGTGGGTGAGGGAGAGGCCGGCGCTGGAGGGACGAGCGCGGTACGAATCGTTTAGGTTAGGTCGAGGCAAGTTGACTCATTTTCATCCAGGATTAAATATAAAAATGAAAGACCTAAATACCCTTCAAGTCGAGGTACTCCACGCTCTTTTGGGTTTGTACTTTCTACTCCGTAAGATTAGTTGTGGAGTACCACATCGTAGGGACCATCAGATTAACGAAAATGGACGGTCCTTGATCATTTCAGGGTACTGTAAAAGTCCTCGACTACTTTTCACAGATAGCGGCTTGTTTGAAATGTGCCATCAGTCTGAAGGAGAAGGGAATCCATGTTGAGAACATAAGCGGAGAGTGTGGAGATAATCTTGTACTCCCACTAGCTAGTGACTTTGCAATGAACCAAGCGTGAGATCATCATATACATAGTTAAAAGTATTTTCAGTTGCCGCTTGCATGTCGGTAGTCGGTGGGACTTCATGTTCATCAGTGTTAACTAAAGGCCAGCCTTTTTTCTTTTTTTCTTTTTTTGCGAAGAACTAAAGGCCAGCTACTACATACACAAATAATGCTAGAACTAGGACACATTTGGTAACCCAGATGCCAGAGCACATGGACCTAATCTGGTATTTCCCATTAGAAAACCTGTCCAATGGGCTGGCCGCTGGCCAGTTGTCTCATTATGCGTGCGTGACTGTATAGCGTGGGCAGGCGGCATAAAGAAAGAAAAGCCACTGTGACACTGATGGCAACACAGGATCGATGGCTAATATTCCCAAATCCCAAAGGCCATACAACAGAGTGAAAAGCTGGCTACAAGAAGGTGTCCAGGTTCAATGCACTCGATCCCTGTCGTCGTTCAAAGTTGAGAGACCCAGATGATGGCTAGTTTCAAAGCAGAGGAGATATACTTGGGGCATAAGTATCTGTATCTTTGGAGAAGCATCATTTGCAGAAGCGAGATGATGGCGATGCGGCGGGAGCTTCTCTTCTTCCTCCTCATGCCGTAGGAGGAGGAGAGGCCGTTTTTCGTCGTCTTGGCATGGAGTTCCCCCATTCACACTTCTTGGCTCCCTAGTTCGTCGTTGTTCGTCTTTGTGATCTCCCTTCGTGATGTTCGTATGATCGTATGGTAGGGGGGGGGGGGGGGGGGGGGGGGAGTGGTGGGGTTGCATCTTCTCCTTCTCCTCTTTGCTGTTGCAGGTTGATTGTATGTTTGTTGTATCAGTATATTTCTTCCGTGATGAGTTCGTTCGGATGACCTCCGGAAATGCATGAGTTTGCTGTGTGCCGGTGTCTGAACTTCAGGGCGTGTCGATCCAAATGGCCGATCACGCCACAGTAACGTACTCTGATCCACGGCGTTGCCTGTGACATTCAGGTTGCAATGGCATATATGCTGTGATTGCCGGCGACATTCGGGTTGCAATGGCCCATGCTGTGAATCACATGACACAATTATCTCGGTACCATTCCACAGCAAACACGAGCAGCTCAAACCAAGAAGGCATGCACTGCACAAGATAATTCTGTTCACTAGGATAAAGTTGATTCCAGGGGTAGAGTGAGACAGGTTCAACTAGCTAAGCTACAACAGTGTCTCAACAGAATTTCTTCAGGCCAGAGGCAGATCCCCACGGCACAAGATATCCTGCACTGCACGGCCAGCTTCGCTCCATGGGAGCAGACCCGTCCCAGCTACGCAAACGCCATGGTCACAACGAGTTTCACATAGCCACTACATGTCCATAACCACAGATAACCTCAGCCAACTACCACGTCCACAACCACAGATAATCTTAACTAACATGTCCATCAGTAACCATAGATAGATATAGATAACCTATATACACACCACGACGAAGCTCGGTCTAGCAGACCTCCGTCTGGAACTTGAGGCAGATGCCCATGCTGAAGAGCTCCTGGTAGAGCAGCTTGGCGCCGTAGGGGACGGCGATCTTGACAATGTTCTCCGAGGACTTGCAGAACCCGCAGTACGGGCCCCGGATCTTCCGCCCGCCCGAGACAGGCCGCATGATGACGTTCGCCCCCCGCTCACACGTCTGGCAGATGCGCATCTCCGAGAAGTCGCTCAGCGTGAAGAGACGCTCATGGAGGTTGGCAGCCGCGCCGTGGGCCAGCAGGCAGTCGCGCTCCATCTCCCCGAACTTGACCCCGCCGAACCTCTTCCTGTCTGCGACGGGCTGCCTCGTGAGCGGGTGCACCGGCCCCGTGTTCCGGAACTTCACCTTGTCCTCGGCCATGTGGATCAGCCTCTGGTAGAAGTTGGGGCCTGCGAAGATCAGTTGCTGCATCCTTTTGCCGGTTTGGCCGTTGAGAACGCTTTCAGCTCCCCCTCTTGAAAACCCAAGCCTGGAATACAACAAGATGCGTCAATTTTGGACATTTAATAACGCAACAACGTGTACTAGAATGTAGCCTGAGCTGGTAGCTAAACTCAAAAGGTATTTCCTACATAACTATGCAGTATGACTCACAGGGGGTAATATAGATATTACAACACCTGGTGAGATTGAAGAAAACAATGGATATCTGATTATTGTGCTAAACAGTTCAATTCCTGCTCAATTGTTACATTTACTGGATTCTGTTCTTCTATGATGATACAAGAACAGACGAATGTCATTTTACCGTTGTCAACAACCGGTTATATGATCATTAGAGGTGAACAGCGAATGTGGAAAATCATACTACGCAAGTGCATAATCACATTTAACTAGATATGTCAACCGTAGGAAATCTAGAAGTCGATGTCAAATCATATGCTGCTCTGTTTTCAGACTCAGACAAGTTTAAATACAAGGAAATGAAATGTCAGAAGCAGAAGTGCGGAACTTAGAAAACATGTATCATAAGTTTTACCCAACTTTTAAGCAGAACATGTTCGTCCAATTGATCAATAGATCAGGAATAAAACTATCAGCACAACTGTGCAGGTCATTATGTCCACTTGTAACATTACACTGCCGTTACTTTGCTCTATAACAATACAGTAATGAATATAACATTTCAGGATAGCAGGGTGCCCTTTTGTGATGTAGAAAAATTCACAAAAGATTTAACTTAATCTGTACAGGCAATTAAAATTTTCAACTAACAGAAAATAACAGCAAAAATGGAGAGGTGGCCGTCGTTCAGGAGAAAAGATTAAATAAAGAGGGGAGTGATTTTCTTGCTAAGGCACTTATTGGCACTTAGTATGCGGTTCTAACTTCTATAGATTGCAATATTGAGGGAAGAGGGGGAAGGGGGCTATGGCCCATAGTGGACAAGACACAGCTCCGCCCCTGTGCTCAACCATTGAAATCAGTAAATATCTCTCTGGTGTATCCATGTTCAAAAAGGGGCTGGTTTGGAATTAAGGAGACACTTACTTGTGCAACTGTTCCGAGATAACTTCAACTGTGGCTGTGGTGAATGGTGTTGCATACTTGATTTTACCACCAAGAGCGATTCCCTTTCCCAAAGCAGCTTCAAGCAGCTGGCCTGGAGTTTGACGGGTAGGAAAGGCGTGTGGATTTATCACGATGTCCGGAACTATTCCTTGGCAGGTGAAAGGGAAGTTCTCCTGAGATTCCAGAAAACCAACAACACCTTTCTGTCCATGCATGCTAGAAAATTTATCTCCAACACAAGGTGATCGAACCTGAAAATTCATGTCAGCAACATAAGTTTATAGCTATCAAAAGGAAACAATAAACCAGGACGGAGGTAGTATTTGCTTAAGAGTTTGAATGCAACTATGACAAGTACTTTCTGTCATGAAATGTCAGTAAACGCTATAAAACTGTTAGTGCCGTGAGAATCTTAGTAATACCTTCTCTATATCAACAAATGCACTTGCGTTCCTAGGTAAAGTTGAAAATTTTGCTTGCACATTCCCAAAAGGTTCTTTTTTTGCAAACTGAGTACTGACACATTTATGATAGAAATAAATGCACTGGGAAGAAACTTAGCTGATATATAAAGAGGTGTTTTGTTGGATTACCACACATCATAACTAGTGTTCTCTTACCACCAACCATTCTGCTTAAACTAATTTTGAATTGTTACAAGAGTAAATGTATACTACTACATATTTTAAGCACAGGCATATTAAGGTCGCTTTGCACCAATTACTTCTCTCAGGTATCATGAGTGCACACTGATGATTAACTTCCTAATCTCCTGTTTCCCTCTGATATGGTAGGAAAGTAGGGTAACCAATTCTGCTTCACAAATGGGAAGATGAATACATACAACAATATTCTCTCGAGACCTAGTAGATAATTACTAAACCGCCAAAAAGCAGCAATTTGTTAGTTCACTGGATCATACTCCCTCCCCAAAATAAGTGTCGCTGATTTAGTACAAAGTTATTACAACTTTGTACAAAACTTATTTTGGGGCGGGGAGAGTACTATATTATTAGACATAAGAAAGGAGAGCAAACCCAACTAACAAGCATTTTAGTTGCAGTTGGCTTCCGTTGGTGTAGAGCAGAAGAAGGCAAACATTCAGAGAGTTCTACTGTTTATAAGGTAAATACAATTGCTAGTAGTAAAGTTCAGTGCATGTAATGTGCTAGATAATAGTTATTCTTTACTGAACGTATACCTGTCTTAAAGATACAACAGCAAAATGCTTCCCCTCGTCATTGGCTGAGAGCAACACTCTCTGGACCATTCCCTTCTCTGTATGCTTCAGCTTAATACTATGGTCTTCACCAGATTCTGACACTTTCCCAATTATAATGTCACCAATCTGAAGACTTGAACCCACAAAAGGTAATCCATCATCATCAAGATTGTCAACTCGTCCTCTCTTGCTTTCCATTTTGCCGAAGTTTACTTTCTCCTTCATTTTCAGTCGTTTGCTGGGCCCTTTGGTCTCTACTTCTGCCTTATAGCTCCGCATGAGCTCAGTTCTAAACATACCACGTTCAAGAGAAGCTCTATTCATAACCAGGGAGTCCTCTTGGTTAAATCCCTGATGAATATTGACCGCCACTATCGCATTTTGTCCATTGAAATATTCAGGCCTAGCAAAGTCATCTTTTCTTCCAAAAGTATAATCTGATCTGCCGATGCAATCAGCTGAAACTGTTTTGAAAAGGGGTCTCTGAGGGTAGTAAAGCTGATGAGAAAGAGTATCAACTCTGGTAAGTGGATTTGTTGTGGAGTATCCAATAGCTTGCTGTGAGTGTTTTTCTGCTTGGTACAGCACCCTTCGAGCAAAATTATGATTTGCAAAAGGGATAAGACTGCAGCTTAATCCCAACAGAAACGAAAGATCCAGCTCACAATGAGTATAACCAGAAACCTCATCTCCACTACTCTGAAATAGGTGTCTGATTCCCCAGGCACATTGTATATCTTCCTCCTCTTCAACACCAATGAATTCAATAATTTCTTGCTGCATTAGTGCCTGAAAAGAGTACGGAGAGCCCTTCCGTTTTGTAATTTTATTTAGGTTCTCAACCACAAGAAGAGGTCTGAGTAATCGCCCTGCATCAGAGAACACCCGTACTTCTCCAGGAGATTGGTGCTTGTCCCTTTTGATTTCAACCTGATCAGACGGAACATGACGCATGAGCAATACGACAAATGACACTGCAACGTAAAACATTAGCACATAGTGCGCAAACAGAAAACATATGTGGCAACAGGTATCTCCATTATTGTGCGTCAGATAAGGAAGCAGTCTAAAATTACATTACTCAAATACCAAATTTTGGTAAGAAACACAACAGAAATGCGTAGTAGGAATTACAAAAGGAAAAATACATTTAGGGAGATAGTACCGACAAATTAAACATGACAATAATTACAAGAACTCGATAGAACGATTACAGAGGGAGTACAAAATATAGAAAACAGAGCATCATGATGCTAGGTTGCATGGTACAAGTAAGAAGGCATGCACTATGGAAACTGTTGTTATATTCAAGCAGATTGGATTTAACTTGCATCGATCTATGATTAACCAAGCATGCAAATTAGACCTGTCCAAGACTTATGACACATCATTAGCAATTCTTCTTAAACTAAGCATGGTATGTACTATGACGTATCACTGAACCTAGACACCAAACATCTAGATAAAAGACAATGTATACTCGGCCAAATGCTTGTAACCATGGGAAAGGAGCAAACCTGTGGATCGATCAGACCACCACGTCTCATGCACCTTAAACGCATGACAAATGAAGCTGGATCAGCACAGGATCCTACCCAATCACCATTCAGGAAGATCTTGTCCATTTTGGGAATCTGCTTGGCAGGAATTTCATCCAGTTTATTCATTCCACAAGAAACAAATCTGTCAATCAATGGCTGTGCCACTCTAGAGCTAACAATAGCAGTAACAGCTAGATTTTTCACAAGTCCACAGTTTTCACCATCAGGAGTGGACATAAAACACATCTTTCCCCAGTAAGATGGATTGCTGCAAGGTTTTTTCTTCAGGTTAGTTCGCATAAGGGCATAAAGAGCAAAAAAAAAGGGCATGTAAGACTGCAACACTTGGTTTAAGAAATTACTTACGGATATCTTGCATCACCAGCTTTCCCAGCATAAGCAACCTGCTGGCGACTTTTCCTCAAGTCTGACATCATTTGAAGAGGATTTGTTCTCCTGAGCGTTGCAACGATTCCTGAGCATCTTTCGTTTCTTTTGTAGGGATGGCACCAAGAACCGGTAGCGAAGGCACGATTTATACCATTAGTAATAATTGAAGCATCAAGATAGCGCGTTGGAAATTCTAGATCACGATCACTATTCAAATCTCTCTGCATGGCCTTAACCATTAGCCTCTCTGCATGCCTAAGATGCGCCCGAAGTTCTCTTCCAAGCAGTTGACCAGGTAACTCCAGCCTCTTGTTCCTGAAATCATCCTTATTATCACATCTGCGCTTCCCAGTAAAGGCCATTAGAAGGCATTTGACCATGTAACCTAAGAAAAGAGCTTTATTCCTATTCCCCTTTATACCAGGAAAGAGATATTTAGCGATATAATCATCAAATGACTCTCCTGGAGGAAATTTTGAACTCTTGACCAAATCATCAACACACTGGCGGGCTTTATCAGACTTACGAAAGCCTTCACACAGTTCGTCAGATTCACTAATAGTTGCAGATATCGCGTTGATAACAGAAGCATCACAGTCTCCCATATCTATCATATCAAATGCTTCCTTATCAGATGATACGCCTAGCGCAAAAAACATTAGCCAAATCGGCATATTGGCATACAGGAAGGAAATGGAAATGATTTTGCTGCCACTGAAATCATTATTCTTTGTAGAATCAATCAGCTTCACATATATGCGTCTTCGTTTGATTTCAGACAAATAAGAAACAGTCCAGACAGGCCGGTCAGCAATCCAAATCCTAGTCAAGCATCTTTGCTCTTGGGCAATAAATATCTGCAGTGTTCAACAATGGAACCATAGTGACCATTAGTGAGATCCAAGAAGCACAGCACATATGTTATGAAAAAAATGCCTTTTTTAGTACAGTTATTACTCTAAGAGTCACACCGCAGGAGAATATCTAACTGGACCAACAAGATCACGAACTGAGTCCGCACATGTCAGTGTTATCAGCAGAAGCTCATCTCATTTAAAACATTGACCTAACTTTGGAAAATCTTCACTAGTATGTTGCATAGGCTGGAGCGGATGACGCGTGGTTCATCCAAACCTCATACCTCAATTTCCCACATTATTAAAAGATCTCTAACAAGACGTAACAAAGTAACCAACTAGACACTGCCACACAAACTAAGGTAACCGCCTCTTAAAGATCTAAAGATAACAAGGAGCACAAATGTGCCTGCGTGACGCTGGTCTAGGTGAACTCAGGTAGGCATGACGGTGTTCCTAAAGTATGTAAGAGTAGGCCAGTAAACAATGGCTTAACATGATCAATCATATTATTATTTTATCCGTAGCAAGGCATGGCTATTTAGCTAGTTTGGTAGAATTTTATCATACTGTTCTAATAACATATTGTAGCTTTTTGAGATCATATTTGCGGAACAGGGCTAACACACAAGAGTTCAACATATGGAAACAGACCAATTCACACGGTACTCATGTAAACTCTCTTTTCTCAGAATGATTTCAGCAGCATATATAATTAAAAGAAAACTAAGAAAGCTCACAAGCTCTGTACTCCGTCTTAGTGACAAAAGAAGTGTTAAAAACATTTGATAATACAACACTCCCTGCATGATGCATCAACTAAAATAAGCAAAGAGAGATCAATAGAATTATACCTTCTCCATTCCCCTGATCAAAAAGTATCCACCAGAATCATAAAGGCAGTCACTTTCCCTGAGTTCACGCAACCAGCATAAATTTGAATTAACCATAACTGGAAGGCGGCCAATATTCACCACATGAGTTTCATCCATAAGAACTCTCTTGTGACCAAAAGGATCTTTCTCTGTTTTAGACTTGTCACTTTTCTCCATAGAATAAATCTGTTAACAGTTTAGAGCACGTCAGTTAATTGAGTGACTCAGTGACTGTAACACCTGAGTGCACAAAAATATGAGTACACACCATGAGACATCTTAGCACATAGTTTATTAAAGTAAACTAACATACCAACACAACAGTTCAATAGGATCAAGCGCATAAAGCATTAGCACACGTGAGTGATATCTACAATTATGTATGTTGCTGGCTGCTGAGCTAATCTGGGAACATCAAGCAGCCATTTGTTCCTTGACTGCTCCATTTCATGTTCTGTCAATGGACTATTTTGCTATATTAATTAGGGTACCAGGGAATAAAACAACTAGCAAATTAAATGAAGACGACATCAGCTTCACAAGATCAGTAAATAGACAGCCAAGGTCTCGTGTCCTTATACAGGATTAGCTTACAAGAACAGGATTGAAAATGTGTGTTGTCAACAGCATAAAAACAGGGTCATGACATGCATGTCACAGCACTTTACAGTTTCAAGTAATTTTAGGGGCATCAATTCTAAAGATTGGGTGCATGTGTTCAACACTTCATAAACAGACAACAGCATAAAAGAGTAAGTAATTGGCAATAAAGAACATGGAGACTGCTGACCTGAATATGCACTTCTACTTCCATTTTGGAGGAATATGTCATATTTTGGAGGCGAGCATGTCTAGGCTTGAGCTTAAGTGACTCCTCATCAACATCATCTCTGCCAGACCAAAATACAGGCTTTTCCAGTTTCACTCTACCAAACCTGATAACAGCATGCTTCCAACCACCAGGCCCTTTCTTTGACAAATCATAACTTGGCTCGACAGTCACTTCTCCAAGTGAATCAAAAAGCTCTTGGAGCCCATGTGAGACAAACTCATTGTAAGAATTTATCTGATGGCTAATCAGACCAAACTCATCAAAAAATGACCTTGATGCTTCCTTGCAAAACTTCTCTAGGCTTCCCAGGCTCATGTCAATTGGAACTTCTGCATGTGACTCAGAAGAGTACTTTCCCTTACCATCACCATCCGAGGATGGTTTCCCATTCATATCAGCATCCATAGAAAGCTGTTCTCTGTCAACATCCATAGAAGACTGTCCATTTGAATCATCCATGGTATGGGACATGCTCTCTTCATTGTCATCCAATTGCATAGAGTCCAGCTCAGGCTCAGCGCCGTTTGCTGATTGCCCACTATCGCTTTGTGGATCTTCCATTACGCAAGCACAGGCAGTTAAAACCCTGTCAAGTATCGCGATTCACGACGCCGTCATAAAACAACAGGTTAGATATTGATAATTTGAATTGAAAAAGGCAATATAAATGCCATATATGGTACAGCATTAAATACTGGAAATTGAATTATCGAAATGATACACGTGGTACATGTACACACGCACGTGTGCAGTGTTCTCTCAAAAAGGTGAATACCTCAAGCCCAGCAGGTTAATAAATGAAGCATGTGACGTATGCGCTACATAGCACAGAACGTCCAGTGACGGATTGCACAAATGAAAATAAACCCTACCGTAACTTACTCCAACGCCGCTACAGAAGTAGAATTCGATGATGTCGGCTACCCTAACACCAAACAAGTCACAGTGTTTCCACCCCTAGCTCACAATTATTACCGTTCACAAACAGATGGCGTGCACTGCAAGCCATTCAACATCATTTGCCAAAGCAACTACAAAAAGAGATCCTACCCATCTACTACCTCCATACCAAAATATAACACGTTTTGGTAGGCTACCAAAACGTCTTATATTTTGGCACCGAGGTAGTATGTGGCTTACAGTGCGCTACATAGAACAGAACAACTAGTAACCGATTGCACAAATAAAAAGAAACTCTAACCTAACTTACTCCAATCAAGTCACCGATTGCCACTACGTAAACAGAAAACAATGATGTTGGCTACCCTAACCCAAACAAGTCACGGTGTTGAGACCCCTGGTTCGCGGACAGATGGCGTGCATTGGAAGCCATTAAACATTCGTCGAAGCAACTACAAACAGAGATCATCCCATCTATGTATCTTACAGTGTGCTAAGTACCACAAAACGACTAGCAACCGATTGCATTGGAAGCCATTAAACATTCGTCGAAGCAACTACAAACAGAGATCATCCCATCTATGTATCTTACAGTGCGGTAAGTATCACAAAACGACTAGCAACCAATTGCACAAATAAAAAGAAACCGTACCCTGACTTACTCCAACCCCGCTACATAAGCAGAAAACAATGATGTCGCCGGGTACCCTAACACCAAACACAATCATCACCGTTGGCGGCGAGCCGAGGAGGTGCATTGAAAGCCAACGAACGCTTGTCAAAACAAATACAGACAGATCCGCCCCTCTATGTGCCCCAACAATCTGAATCCCATCAATCAATAATACTCCCTCAATAATACTTTAGTGATCTAAACGCTTTTTTATTAGTTTACGGAGGGAGTACAACGCAAGCAGCAGTGCTGCATCACAGACGGGGAGATCTAACAAGGGGGGCCTTCGGCATGCGTGTGGGTGACTGAAACCCCAAATTTTCGTCAGTTACCGTCTTCCCGTTGAAGAGAAAGGAAAAAAAACAAGCTTTTTGGGGGAAATAATCTTTTCTAGGGTTCGTCGCCGACAGAACGAATCCGTCCAGCCCGGGTAGGCCCGCGCCGAAGCCCGCGCCAGCCCGGCGGACCGAAGGAGAAGGGCGGCGACGGCGACGGCGATGAGTGCCGCGCTAGGGCGGAGGGAGGGAGGGCGGGCCTGGAGGCGCGGCGGGGGGGGGAGGCGCGAACGGGAATGTTGGGTTGTTGGGTGGGAGGGGGGAGCGGCGCTGCCGGGCCGTACCTGCGGCGGGGCGGGGTGGGGCGGAGGCGGCCCGGAAGGGGGGCGGTGGCGTCGGCTGGACGAGGGGGGCCTCCGGCGGTCGATGCTCCCGAGGGTTGGGTGGGTGGCGGTGGAGGGGGGGCTGGCCGGAGACGGGGGGTTTAAAAGGGGGAGAGTGCCGGAGGACGGGGAGGGGGGGTGAGTGTCGAGGGAGGCGAGGCCGGCGCGGTGTCAGTGGGGACTGGATTCTGCTGCTCTGCTGTCCGGGGACGGGGAGGGGGAGGCACGGCGGCCGTCCAGAGTGCGCTCAGCCCCAGATCCGACGGCTGGGGGCGCTGCCTCGCGTGGATCGAGGGCACGCCGCGGGATCTTCTGCGCAGACACGCGTGGCTCGTTGCAAGGGACTCACAGATGGCGGCTCAGGTGGTGCCGCGGCCGGACAGGTGTGCAACAGAGGCGCGGCGGCGGTCATGACCCGGTCACGGCCCGTACGGGTTGGATCCATCTCCTTGAGGTGGGCTTCATCTTCCTCAACCAACTCTATAAGGTGAGTACTCCAATCAAAATTACCATATAAGAAGAAGAAGAAGAAAAAAAATGTCGGTGCTCTCGCCGGTTCGCCCCGGCCTTGTGAAACCCTAGCCAGCGCAGCCGGCCCGGCGAATGGAGGGGGCGAGTGCGCCGGACTCCAGTGTCATCGAGGTTTCTTTACCTCCGTCGGCTGCTTCGGCGGTAGAGGAAAGGGGGTAGAATCTCGGGACCTTATTCAGCGAGAGATGATGACGCGTGAGATCGGATAGCTCTATGTAAACCCTAGCCCTCGTCGCCTATATATGACCGGGCTAGGGGTAGCCATTCTCATCTACTCCCACATATTAGACTCTCGGTAGTCATTCCCTCCTCAAAGCAGCGGTTCCCTCGACTATCGGGCGGACGCTTCGTGTGTTCTCATATCGGCCGATTTATGCATTTAATGATCCTCTTTTTCCTGCTCTTTTGTGATGGTGGTGTTGCCGACGACAAATGAGGACGATGGCTGAAGGACATCCCTTGGGGATCAGGGTAATGGTCCCCGGCTTTTTTTTTGCTAGAGGCGTGGATGTGGCCTTTCTACTCACGTTGATTGTCTCCCTGAGTGATAGGCCACTCTGGTGATCCGTGTTCCCTTTGCGTCATCATTGTGAATCTGGCATAAGTTTGTTCAGGACGTGGTTCGGCTCTGCGATTTTTTTATCAAGACATGGCTTTTATGATATCGGCTTCGTCTTGCGTGGGTTTGTCCAGCTATATATACCTTAGCACACGACTTATCGGCATCGACGTACAATGTCAGCCCAGCTCTTGTGATTGAGCGGCAACGGTGGCGCATATTCGGCTCATGTTGGAGATTGAATTTGTTTGGCTCTCTAAGGACCTAATTGCAATTTTCTTGTTTTTTAGGATGCCTTATACTGTTAAAAGTCTTTAACATAACTCCAATGACATATTTGCATAAAAATAAGGTTAGCTCCATCTTGACATGAGAATTGTGCAACTAAATGTATAATTAGTGTTTGGAGTTATCATCATAGACCCCCATCATAGTCGGTTTTGATAAATAGTACCTATACCGACTGTTGGAGTAGGTTTTGATAAACCGGTAGCTCTGCTGACTACCAGAGTAGGTTTTGAAGTAGGGTTTGGTTAAATAATACTTCAATACAAACACATTGATAGGTTTTCAAACGATAGATAATCGAGAAACCTAATTTTCAAACGATCGGAAATCTACTACAGGTCCGAACGCACCTCTATACCGTTCGATCCGCATCTGCACGTCTTTTCAGATTAGTTTTTTTTTCCTTCCTTGTGCGTCGTCATTAATACAGATTTCTTTCTTGTTTTAAACAGAATGAATGCACGCTATTCTTTTTCCCTGTTATTTTAGACGCAATTAATTTCCTTCCTTATGCACCGTAATTAACACGAATTTCTTTCTTGTTTTCAACAGAATTAAGGCACGCTATTTTCTCCCTCCCATTTTAAACACAATTAATGTTGATCTCTTTAAGAGCAAGAAAATCAAAAACTTATTGGATAGCGTGGCAATCGAACACACGAACTGAACATTGATTCTCAAAGTACCAACCAATCAAGTTAACTAATTCTTTTGTTCATAAATTTTTTACACAGTGAGTAGGTGGTGTTGAAAAACTGAACCGGTAATCTCATCGGTCTGCTTTTACAATTATGCGCTCAAATTCCGTTCCACGTCGTTTGAAATTCCGGCAATTTATGCATCGCAGATTTGATAACTTACATACAAACACATTGGTAGGTTTTCATTCGGGGAAAAATTATTGAAACATACCCCGATAATTCTATATAAATATCTTGGTAATTTATGCACCACATACTTGATAACTAACATATAAACACATTGATAACTATTTCACCGTAGGAAAAAGTTGTTGAAACATACTCCCTTTGTCCGGTGAAGAGTGTATGTTTGGCTTTAAAATTTGTCCACAAAAGAGTGTATTTTTATCTTCCTAATACACTTTAAAGTAGTAGAAAAAATGCTTCTTTCTCATCACACGGTAATCAAAATCAATAACACTCTAGGCATGGGCTCTTTAATTTCTACATGCACTTAGCTTATTGGGGGTTGGGTAATTAAAGAGAAGAGAGGTGGTGATTTGCACCTTTCCGATGCATTTTTTGCTCTACCGCATAATTTATCCTAAAATTTTTATATGTGCACTTTTCACTGGACGGAAAGAGTACCCTGATAACTTCTGTGTAACTAGCATCATATTTTACTCGCCGCAGACATGATAACTTACTTACAAACACCACGATAACTTTGATTCGAAAGATATTTTTGTTGAAAACATACACCAGTATTTTTTGTGTAAATGACATGGTAATATGATAACTCACGTATAAACACGAGGATAAAATTTGACCACAGGATAAAGGTTGTTGAAAACATACCTTGGTAATTTCTGCGTAAATAGCAAGATAATATACATACAACAAAGTTGATAACTCATGTATAAACGTCACGGTACCTTTGACTAGGGGTATGTTACCCTCGGTAACTTTAGCGCAAATAACATGGCAATCGACGTATAATAGAGTAGCTAGTAAGAGGGGGATTAAATGCATGATTAGCTAAGAAATCAAAAAGGAACTTAATCAACCGTTCGGATCTGTCCCAATATTTCGAACGTTTGGACATTATCATCACAGTCCCGCCTAATTCCACAAATTGGGTGGTTTTTGGATGGGCCCGGTCTTACCCAATATTTTCTGGCCGGAAGGGCCTTTTTTGACTCGCGACACAAATATATAGGATTTAAAGGGGTTTTAGGAACTAAAAAAGTTTTTATCAAGGAAAAAGTTTTGGTTTGGAAGTTAAGAATGTTTTAGGAGCCCCCGATAAAGAGGTTTTCTTTTGGTAAACGTTTCACGCCTACACGCCAGTCGAACTTTCGGCCGGTCGTGCAGGCTCACTCGATCGCTACAAACTCGCCCAAAACACACGCGCACGATCCTTGTACAAGCCACACGACCTGTAGGGCCCACCCACTGCCCATTCTTCTTTCCTTACCCTCTCGCAGAGCACCATAACCACCAATTCCCCATCCCTCTTCCCGTCTTGCATATCCAACCGGCTCACGCAGGTGATGACTGTCGCCCAACCATGTTCCCATTTCCCTCACTCCGGCCAGATGCGGCGACGCCCGACGCCCGACGCCCGACGTTGACTACTGCGAACCGCCGGTGCAACCGCACAACTCTGCTTCCTCGTGCTGGAGTTAGTGCTGCCACCGTTGGCGATGGGGTGGACAAGCTTTTGGTGCTGCAATCAGCTGCGCCCTTGGACGACCGAGTTCCATCCGTGCACGCCGGAGCTGCAACCGGTGTTTCTGGGAGCTGCAGGGGTTGGTTCTTTTGCGATGCAATTTTTTGTTGGAATCGAGTAAATTTTTGTTGGAACCTGAGTAAATTTTTGCTTCAAACGATTACCGGAGTTTTCAGTTGCTCATGTCATTTTTGCTGGAACCGGAGTTTTTTTTTTGCTAGAACCATTTTTTGGTTTTGCTTCAACTGGCCACCTGCTTTTTGGGGAGCTACAAGGTTGGTTTGGTTGCTGATGCGATTTTTGCTGGAACCGTCATTATTTTTTGCTGGAATAAGGGAAATTCTTTGCTTCAAACATTTTACTGGAGTTCCCATGAGGTATTTTTTGCTGGAACAAGTTTTTTGTTTTGCTTCAAGTGACCAATGGAGTTTTTTTTTTGGGGGGGGGGGAGGGGGGATTGAGATGTATTTTTTTTCTGCTGGAACAGGGTGGTGTCGGTTGACGACGGTGGCGAGCCAGAGAGGCAGTGAGGTCTATGATGGGGCGGCGACCTCGTGAGCACGACAGGTTGGATCATGACGGACCACGAGGGCCATTGGTTTTGCTGGGAGGACTAAGCGAGGACACGGCCTGAAAGAGGAATAGAAGCGATGACCAGATCTGATGATTGGGAAAAGAAAATAATTCGACGGCTAGCATACGACCGGCCGAACTTTGGGCTGGCGTAGAGTACTGCCCTTTTCTTTTGCGGGAAGATAAGGAGTTTTCTTTAGCCAGTATTATAAACAGTTTTGCCGAGTCTCATTCAATTTAGACTTCGTTATGTCTCAGTCGATGTTATATTCCATTGATCTTACATTGAGATTCGTACATAATTTTTTTTTTAATTTTCTCTTTTTCTTTTCATATACTATATCACTTGACTGAGACTTGGCTCGACTAAGGCCTAGATACACCATATTATAAATCCTTATCTTTCTTCCCGTAATCAAATCTCTGCATTTTTTAACGAATGGAGTCCTACTTGGTTAGTTTAGCTGACGCCTTGTGCCTAAATCATCATCAACAACACAGAAGCTAACTAGACGTGACCTTGTAAGGCATTTCCAGCCGTTGGCCTCTTAGGAGAAGCAAAAAATCGCCCTCTGGAGACGCACCGGCGCTAAACCGCGCACTGGGTGCGTGATGCCTCCCAGTCGCGGCCCCTCACGGGTTTTTAAAATGTTTAAATTCGGTGCAAACATAACGCAAACACGGGCGAGTTCATTCAAATTTAAACATATTTTACAAAAAAAAGAAAAAACTACCGCGGGCTACCCCCGCCGTCTCCCTCGCCGCCCGCCTCGTCGCCCGCCCACGCGGTTCTACATGCCGAGGAGGCTGCAGAACCGCGTGTAGTCACCGCCGTCGTCGTCGTCGCCCCCGCCTACGCCTTCACCGTCCCTACTGCATCCCTTCCCCGGTTGGCGCGGCGGGTTGGACTGTCCGGGGGCGCCGTCGTCGTCGCTATCGAGGACGACGACACTGTCCTCGTCCTCGCGCCCACGTTTGCGGGCGGCGATCTCCTCCAGGGCCCGGCGCTGCCGGATCATCTCCTCGCGCAGGTAGTCATCGCGCGACCACCGCATCGCGTCCTCGTCGGAGAAGCCGCGCCGGGCTATCTCCTCGTACTCCGGGGGGAGGCTGGGCTCCACCTTGGGCTCGACGAGGGTGCCGGAGCTGCGGGTACGCGCGCTGACAGGCGTGTCCTGGGGCTCCGGCTTGACGGGGCGGAGGTGGAGGCAGGGAGAGCCGCCGGACGAGGAGGAGGACACCCCGGTCTCCATGCGCCTAGGCGTCCAGGAGCTTCCCCGGCGGCGTGAGAAGGACGGGGGAGCGGGGTACTCGAGGCGCGGCGTGTTGCCGCCCTCGATGTACTCGAGGACGGACTCCAACGTGCGCCCGGGCATGCCCCACCATCGACGCCGGCCGGCGGCGTTGAACCTGCCGGAGGGCACGACGCCGTTGGTGGCCTCGAGCTGCTCGTCGTGGCGGCGGCGGAAGTACGGCTCCCAGATTGGCCTGTCGGGGACGTACCGAGGCCCCTCCCTCGCCGCACGCGGCAGGGACGAGCGGACGCGTGCGATCTCCGCACGCCGCGCCGCGCCGGTGGGTACCGGGAGCACCGGCACGCCGCCGGCGCTGATCCTCCACGCTCCGGGCACCCGCATGTCCGGTGGGACCGGGTACTCGGCCTCGAAAAGGAGGCGAGCCTCGTCCTCGTGTAGATGACGGCGCCCGAATCCGTTCGCCGCCGCGCCGTCGCCTGGAAAACGCTCGGCCATGCTTTCTCAACTGGCGACGGAGAGAGGAGGAAAGGGGGAGAAATGAGCGCGTCGTCGGTGGATGATCGGGGTGAGTCTCTCCGGCGCGCTTGTAGTCGGCTTTTATAGGCGGAGACGCCGCGTGGTAGGCTTGGCCGGCGCGCTACGCGTGGCGTGATTGCGTGACGGCCGAGGGACGCGTCACCCAGCCTTCACTACGCCGCCCGTGAGGCATCAATGGAGGCTGATCGGCGCGGCAGCGCGCGCCAACTTTGGCATTGATTCGCCGCGGGAAACGAGGCGATGAGGACGACGAAGAGTCGAGAAGAGAGTAGAGTCGCTGACGCGGCGGGCCCGCGACTCTTCGCGCCAAAAACGATTCGCCCGGCGCCCCCGAGCGACCCCAGCGCGCCGGATTCGGGTTGGGTCCGCCAGCGCTAATTTCGGCGCGAGCCGGCGAAAACTGGGCTTTTGAAGGCGTGATTGGGCCGATTTTTTAACGCCGGCGGATGAAAAAACGCCTGGTAAGCTTTCTTGAAGGCGCAGCTGGAGATGCCCTAAGCGGCCAGTGGCTCCGTCGTCTCCACATAGACGAAAGTATGGTTCCGGCGGGCGATGTAATTACCTGCCATGGTGATCAGCGTCCCCTGCTCCGTGTGGCTGACGCTCACAACGTCGGACGACGAGTCGCCTGTACTCGCGTAGTGCCCGTAGATCGACGAATCCCTGAGCGTCAGGACGCACTTTGCGGTGCAGAAAATTGGGCCGTGGGATGCTCCGCTGGCTGAATTTGTATCGGTGATTCCACCGCCGTCCCTTGTCCAGAACCCACACCTGACCTGAATCGCCTCCATGCCTAGAAGGTCACGGTCATGGATGGCAACGCCCAGACTCCCGTGCACCTCCGTCAGGTGGTAGCGGGCAGCCTCGTCGGAGCACGCTGGCAGCTGGGGCAGCTGCACGGTGGAGGTGATCCGCTCGTGCTCGAGGTCAAACGACACGACCCTCGGCGGAGCATCACGCGTGACCCAGTACGTCGTGCCGTCGACGCTAACGATGCCCGGACCGAGGCGGCACCCCGCTTGCCCTTGATTCCGGTGGGCACCTTCCGCCATGATGCCTCGCCCAGCGTGAGCACGCGCACGGCTTCCGGCTCAAATACCCGGTCGAAAATGCAGGGGACGCGCACCAGCTTGTACCGCCCGGACGTCGGATGGTGCGCGAAGGTGTAAGTCTCTCGTTCCAGTTTCGCCAGTGGGAGCTCTCAGAGAAGAGGCCAGCGTACGGCATCGGGGGAAGTGCTAGCGCCTCGCCAGTGGCCGGGTTGACTCCCTGGGTAAGAGCGCCACCGAGCCTCTCTTGGCTGTTGCAGAGGCAGAGGAGGCCATTGCAAGTGCCAACCAACTGCACGCCTCTCTGCGTGTCGCTGCCGGCGCTCCACAACACTCTGGCGCTCCCTGTGGATGAAGACGACAGGTCATCGACGACATAGGCGATGGTGTCGTTTGGGTTCCAGATGAGGGCCATGGTGCGACTCTGCATCTCGGTTGTGCGCTCGCTGATGAGGTCGCGCCAGAGCCGGCAGACGAGGCGGAAACGGCGCCGGGAGCTCGGGGGCAGCCGCAGCAGGATCTCCACCAGGACGTCGGTGGAGAAGTCCCACCATCTAGAGTCGCCAATGGCCATCGGCCTCCTCTTCTTCCGTTTCTCCCGTCTGCCCACCACCACGACGGGTTGACGTCGCCGTTGTCTCTTCAACCAATAAGGAAAAGGAAACTAAAAGTGGTTCTCCGCTGCAGTTTAACCTGATAGAGTCCAACCTGGCCACCACAAGTTCTTCCTTATCGTATCTGGAACTTCCTTTGCTGTCAAATATATATAGTATAGATGAACTTTGGATGGAATTGGAGACCATGACGATTACGGCAGACGATTCAGGTAAACAAGCCATGAGCAGAAGTTTGGCCCGGGCTACAGTTTTGTAAAATCTGAATTAATACTTGGTTTATTCTTGTCACTTGTTTTCCCGCAAAAAAAAACTTGTCACTTGTTATTTATTGGGAATGAACAAACACAAAATTCCGGTATGGAATGCAGCTTATTAGTAAAAGGGAGCTAGAATTTTGTTGGAATTTTGCTAGTAGGCCTTTGGCCCAGAGGCCAACTAAAATTCTAAAATTCTCTTGGCCCATTCATGCACACATGTGAGTGGAGTGAGTGAGGCTAAAATTTAGTCCCATCACGGAAGTTGAGTGAGAGTTGCACATCTTTATAAGGTGAGCTCTTCTACCACTTCTACACGCTCGCCTCGCCTTGCATCGCCTCGTTACGACGCGCCGCGGGTTACGGGATTGAGCAGAGCCGTTGTCTATATTTTTGCTGCTTGCTCGGGAAAATTAATGAGTTATTAATTAATAATTACTCCCACGACCTACCCATCACCATTCCAGATCATTGCGCCGCCAAGCAAGTCTTCTCCATCCCTCGTTTCGGCGCGCACCGGAAGAAGGGACAACAGGCCTCCGGAACCCCGCCTCTTGTGATCCTGTACGGGAGAGGGGCAATCAGGTTTTTTGGGAGCGCTCTCGTGCGACTGCTGGCAGCAACGACTTCGCGAACGATGACTTCTTACCTGACCTTGGCAACCTCATCCTCGACAACATGAGCGACAACGTCAACGCCGGCGGTGCTGCTCCCGCTGCACCTTATGTGATTCTATCCTTCCTGTTCGAGATTGTGGTAGAATTCATGTTTCTAGTATGTGTCCTAGATGTGATTTGTTCATCTACTATGCTAGTTCACATGATTAGTTTAATCTCTGCTGTTGCCGTCATGATTTATCTTCTGTTTATTCGGATTAAATCTCGTAGTAATTTGCTCATATTTCCAACAATCCAAAAACCTGACTATAGGCAATTTACTTCGAGTGATTTTGCTGCGCATTTGAAGCCGCCTGCCTTTAAGGGGGCGTAATATAAGAGGTGGCGTACGAGAGCAGTCTACTGATTTCAGACCATGTGCTGCTATGACGCCACTAAAAGCAAGCCTGAGGGCGCCAGGGGTATTTTCGTCCAGAAAGCATGCAGCAAGCCTCTGCCTTGGTATCCGGATCTGCTCTTATGCGCAGAGTAAAAGAATAGGAGGAAGTACGTCCAGACCGCACGATTCGGACATGTATGTGCCATCCAACACGGGCCTCGCAAATAGGAGACAAAGTTAATTATAAGATACACATACTCAATCATAAACAACTATTAAATAAATACAACGTGGTCAAGTGACAGGGGAGGGCAAATGCCCCCTGTCCACCAAGTACTATAGGTGGAATGGTCTGTGAGTACGCATCAGTACAAATTCTAAGCTCCCAGGATTGTGAGGCTCCTGGTGAATCGGTGATGTGAAAGTTGTGTGGGTAACGTTTGACAGGATGTGAAACGGATCTCGTATGCTGCTGCTCCAAGAACGAGGGGCCAACGTGCTGAACTAACAGCATGGGGAGGATGATTCTTCAGGTAACAACATAACCCATCGACTAGAGAATTAAGTGAACTGTTTGCTTTACTTGAAGCTTCAAATTGTAGTTATTTTATTCCTTCATTAATTTGGTACAATCTTAATCTAGGAGGATTATCATTGTATGATATGAGATACCGACGTTTAGCAATGATAAAAGTCTGATGTTGAATGGTTCTTTTCGGAAGTACAGTTGTAAGATCTATGATTCTAGCATCGACCTTTAACTGGACAGTACTAATTGGACATATAATTGATGATTTATGCACAACAAGATATTCTATTATTTTTAGTTCTTCAATCAGATTCTACCTCTGAAACTCAGAAATCAGAGAAAGGTCATTGGCAATTTGGCATATCCCTGTCACTGGCGAAGATTTGCTAGAGAGGAAGAGCACCAGAATGTTTTTTCTATTGTTGGGGGCATACATTATACATATAGATAAATTTGGACCATTTATAATAGAGAGATTTGTTCCAAAATTATTAACTCTGTCCAGCAGTGGGCATTGTAAAGGTAATAACAGGAATTTGCTGAACCTAATTGAATGAAAGAGGGATGGGTAATCCGATTGAGAACCTTCTGTAACTAAATAGACTTACTAACGATCAACAACAGTAAATAGTTCCAAATTAACAGACGTTGTTTGATTAAAATACTGATTTAAGAATTTGGCGAATCTATAATTCTCTACATAATCCCATCCATAATACTGTTATCATCAATTTCTTGCATACTGCAATGCAAGTTAAAAGCCAGTTTCTTATGTTTCTTATTATCTTTGTGTTCACCTAACTGCCAAGAATCATAAAAGGATGCACCTAAGAAGGTAGATTTTGTTTTATGCATTTTTTAAAGTGTACGTATGCTGTAATTTTTTATTTTTTATTTTTAGAAAGGAGGATAACCCCCGGCCTCTGTATCTGCGCGATGCAAACGGTCACTTTATTAATTATTCTCACAAGACCTTACAAAGTAATACAATAGTAAGACTAAAGCCACCCTCTAAGCAACTCTATCCAGTTGATGAAGGGGCGCAGATAGTCTGGGCCTAATACCAAACAGATATCGCAGCCAAACCTAACATCTAAGACCTGAGGTCCCATCCAGGACGCCTGCCGGGCATGGGTCTCACCGGTCCGGCGTGCACTCAGATGCCGCCGCCGCTAACTGCCACCGCTCCATCTTCAGAACTGTACTGATGCATCAAGCTTGCTCGGTCCAGCTATCGTCGACGCCACCACGGCGCCCAACGGCACCTCCTCCCTGCGCGCAAACAGCTGAGCACGTCGCGGTCGCCACTGATACACCTCAACACCATGCTGCCAAGTACCACCAGCCAACACAGCTTCAAGTCTTTGGAAGATCTGTCATGCGTAGCACCTGCCGACCAGGCATGACAAAACGTAGCACCTGTCGGTCAGGCATGACTTGACATCTCCACCGAAGCTCCGTGCAAAATGAAGCCGCTCCACCTTCAGCCTCTCTGAATGGGACGGGAGCAACCCAGGAAGACACGACGAAGATTTGGGCACCACAATCACCACGAGAGCCGGACCAGCCGACCGCCATGGCGAAGCGACACCACTAAAGAGAGAACCGCCGCCAAGAATGCGCTGCAGCTGTCCCACCTCCCCGCAGACCCAAAGCGGCGCCTTCAAGAAGGTGACGGAGCCGGGCACCGCCGCCGCCCAACCAAAGTTGTGGGTTTTCACCCGGGTGTAGAGGGAGGACGAGGGGGGGGGGAGCTGGATCTCGAAGCCGCCTTCAAGAAGGAAACAACGCCTGGAGCGCCGCCGGCGTCGTGGCCGCCGCAGCCGGCCAAGAAATTACTCCGATCCAGAGGTCCCAACCCCACATTCGCGCAGTCCGCCACCGGATCCGGCCGGACTGACAAGGAGGAAGCAACAGCACGGGGGAGACGCCTTCAGATCTGGCGAAGGAGAGCAACAGGGGATCCCTCCACGCGGCGCTCGCATCCACCGCCAACTCGCCGCCCGCGCGGCCGAGTAGACGCGGCCCTCAACTCCGGCGAGCGCCGCCCGCCGTCAGGACGACGCCGCCCTCACCAGTAGAGGCCGCCGCCTCAAACCCTAGGCCCGAGCCCGATCGGCGTCGCGGCCGAGGGCCTCGCCGCCACCCTCATCGGCGGCCGCGCGCGGGACCCGGCGCCCGTCTCCGGCGGCGGCGAGGATAGGAAACGAGAAGGGGAGGAGGCGGACGGGGAGGTTGGTCGCCCTCGAGAGGGCGATGCGAGGGGAGGGGAGGGGAGCTGGTCAGAAAGCCTTCATTGATTAACAAAACATTGTTCAACCTTCTATGAGTCCGCCTAGGGAGCTGCACAGATTTGGAACAACTTCCAGAACATGCATCCAAGCTTTTTGGTCAGGTACCACTAAGCTGCTAGAGCAAGATAGTTGGGATGTCAAGTCCCTAGGGCAATGGTAAATCACAAATTGCCGATGTTCGATGGAAGCATCAGACAATACCAATGTCCAGTGGTAAGATCTGATTGTGCAGGTGGTCAAGGCAAGATAAGTGTGCATGCATCACAGTTTAGTCGAGATTTAGAAAAAGATGATGTCTGCTATGATAGTTTCCAGAATAGATTGGCCCTTGAGACACTTCTACTGTATGCATGTGTGTTCCTTTCTTTTTCTAGATATATGCATGTCTATTGATTATTATTGGAATTGGTTCGATAAACAGTGTATATGTGACAAAATTACTAATATACTGATCGAGCCTGATAATATGACTAATCCATACAGTGGATATGCGCTAACATTCCCGGGAATAACAGAATTGGTGAACCAGTTGACACTTGATCTTAACTAATCAGTTAATTGAACCCTGAATCTGAATGAAGGGCTCCTTGATTAATTTGTTCACAAGTAGTCCAATGATTCAGGGGTTTAGACTTTAGTGTTTTTGGAGTATTACGGGCAGCACCCTGCTTTTGAGCACACCCAAACAAATTGAATCAGTGTCTCTGCTTTGGGTTGTTCAAGTTTGTGGTAAATCATTATGAACAGTTGTGTTTCCGGTAGCACCTAAATACATTGGTAGATCTGCACCATACTCTGCTCCTATTGATTGATGATCACAAGTCACAACCCAATTTTAGATCTATTTGATTTGTTTCGTTTAGTGTTGGATGGTGCAAATTAAAGAACGTGTACTGTCATTCATCAATTTACTAAATCTGGCCTGAATGTGCCGTTGCCTGGATTTCTGAATCTTATCCAATTATCTGGTCATCATTCCCTTAGCTGTTTGACTGGAGCACATTCTCTCTCAAGAGAAGATGAATCTAACTGAACCTTCTTAGCTTAGAAACAAATGTCGTTCTCTTTGCGTTCCTTCTGTACTATTGCGGTTAATTTGTCAGCCCTTGTGTTCCTTCTGTACTTTAATTCTTGGTATGTGTTCAGTTGGGGGGCTTTTTACAGTCTGACAACACGAATCTCAGACAGTCTGAAATTAGTTGTTTTAAAAATTCCCAAGTTTTTTCCATTTTTACTAAAAAGTATTTCCATTTAGAAATATACAACAAAAACAAAATCTGTTCAAAAAAATGTTATTTTTTGAGAAATGTTCGAATTTCATAAAACATAACTATTCTAAAAAAGTGTTCCAATTTTAATGAAAACATTAACTTTTATTAAAAGTAAGAAAGTTTTCATGTTTAACCTTATCATTGGCGTTTATTAAAATGGGATATAAAAATGGTCCACAATGGCATATGAAGCAGGCTGTGCTTCTTTTTTCGCCCGGTACAACACACGTGCATTTGTACTAATCAATAAGAAAAAGGAAACTAGAAGTAATTCTCCGTTGCAGTTTAGCCTTTTTTTTGCGGGCATACAGTTTAGCCTGATGGAGTCCAACTTGGCTACCACAAGTTTTTCCGTCTTCGTTTATCGGTATCTGGAAGACTGGAACTTCCTTTGCTGTCAAATCTATCTATCTATAATCTATAAGTTCATATGCTTCCTAATTTTAAAGGCCACATAGTCGATTGAGATTTTTGATTTGAAATTGGGTCATCCGATTTGGACCGGGTCAATGATTTCTCAAAGAATTTTTTATTTACATTCTTATAATATTATAATACACTATGATTTATAATTTTTACACACTATATGCTCCTAATTTTTATGGCCTTACAGTCAATTGAGGTCTTCAATTTAGAACTGGGTCATCTGATTTAAATCGGATCAAGAATTTCTCAAGGAGTTCTCTATTCAATTCTTTTGTAATATTAAATGGGTGGGGCTAAGTTAACCAAGTCTCAGTCAAGTGACATAATGTATCAGAAAAAAGTAAGTATTGATTTTTCTACATGAATTTCGTGTAAGATCTTACGAATATAGCATCGATTGAGACAAAACCAAGTCTTGCCGACTGAGATTTAGCAGGACTGATACACTATGATTCCTAATTTTAAGGCCCCACCGTCAGTTTAGGTTTCCAGTTTAGAATTGGGTCACCCAATTTTGTCTGGGCCAAAAATTTCTCAATGAGTTCTCTCATTTAATTCTGTTAATAATTCTATGCTCTCTAATTGTGTAGCTCTCTCATTCAATTGAGGTATTCAATTTTGAAGTTAGTTCACATTTTGAGCAGGTCAACGATTGTTCAAATCAAGCGGGATCAACCGGCCTATAAAACATATCAATCATGTGCACCCTCTCATTACCTAGAAATAAGAAGCGTCGACATGTGATACACTAACATAGTATATGCAATCACTGATGTAGAAATTCCCCCCATATAAATATGGCTTCATTAGCAAATAACATAGAATCAGACCGCAAAAGGCCAACCAAAACACGACATTATAAGTAACAAGAAAACACACTCCATCATCTCCCCCACTCGCCAACCTAAATATTCCCTCGGTTCTAAAATATATGGTGTATTAGTTTTTTGAAAAGTCAAATTTATTTAACTTTGAACAAGTTCATAGCCAAAAATATCAGCTTCCACAATTCTAATTAAATGGAAAATGAAAAATTCATTTCATGCTAAATTTAATGATACCGATTTGATGTTATGGATGTTGATATATTTCTCTACAAATTCGGTCAAACTTAAAGAGATTTAAAAACGTAATCATCATAAATTTTGAAACAGTGGGAGTAAAAACATTATGAAAATCGAACTACACGGCGCAGTGAAGCGCACCCAACCCTTCTAGTATAGATGAACTTTGGATGGAATTGGAGACCGTGACGATTATGCCAAAAAACAAGCCATGCGAGGAAGTTTGGCTTGGGCTACAATTTTGTAAAGTTTGGATTAATACTTGATTACTCTTTTGTCACTTGTTATGTTATTTATTTGAAACGAACAAACACAAAATTTCGGTATGGACAAGCAGCTTAGTAAAAGGAAGCCAGAAAGTCACCCTGTTTAAGATTTTGAAAATCCAACTATGTATAGAGATACAATTTCATTTATACACCAGTTCAAAATACAGCTAAACAAGTAATTTGAGCTCTCTATAAGTCACAAGGACTTCAGGCAGGCAGTATTCAGTAGTACATCGCAGAGCATGTAAAAACATAGCACAATGGTGGATGTGGGATCATATACTATACTGAAAGCACATAAAACATCTGCAGTTCTCAGAATTTTTGATATAAAAGAGGGCTACAACATATTGCCAAAAACTAACAAATGTTCTTAATTATTGGTGAGAGCAAACTCGTGGAACCACGGGCAAAGTTTTATTTTTATGAAGAGAAAATTCTGTTTCAAATATATTGAGGACCAAAAATACACTTTGCTCCTTTATTTTATCATCCATTAGATCGATCTTTGGATGGTCTGGATTTTTGTTTTAGAAATGGATAGTCTGGATTAATTGGATCAAATAACTCATGGCCTATTTTATGCGGGTATAGGTACAACCTGGGAAGTTTACTAAAAAATGTGTATTTTTTGTCAAAGAAAGGAGATAAATGAATGACATTGCATTGACCAATCGTTTATCTCTCTTAGCAAAGGGAAAAGGCTGTTGCATTTTCTGATGGGAATATATAGCTTCCTATGCTAATAATGTTGTAATTTCATGCTCTTGTCATCAAAATGTCCTGACTCTGAAGAGACACAGATACGATGTCACCAAAAAGCCAAGCATGGATAAATAAAGCTAAACAAAGAAATTATAGAAATTCCTTTATGAAAAAAATAGCTTCTTAGGTCATAAGAATGCCTACATTCACATATCTTTTTCTATATATTGTGTTAAAGGATTCAAAATGTATCACCTCAATAAGAGAGTTGGATACCTGGTTGCCAAAAACTCAACACTACAAGAATCTTGTGCTCCCTCCGATCTATAATAGTTGTCGCTGATTTAGTACAATGTGGAGGGAGTATATAATGGGTGACAAGAAGGCTTTTGGCTTGTACTAAATCCCTGCATGTCTTGAGGGAACTAAATGCCTACCTGGTTTAGCTTATATGGAGAAATAACTAAATCCATGAACAAACAAACATTCTAATAATACAAATTAATATTTATTGGCCTCATAAGCACTTAGTGGCTCTGTTGTTTCGACGTAGGCGAATGTCCGGCAGTCACTGTAGAAATTAGCACCCTTCATATTTGCAACCAACGTCCCATGATCCCGCTGGCCAACCTGCACCACCTCGCCGGACAATGATGGGCCTTTCCTTCTATGGTGCCCATGCAATGACGACTTCTCTCGTGTCAGGATGTACTCGCCGTACACGAAATGAGGCCATGGAAGGTGTCGTCGTCGGAGGCTGTACCGGCGGCTCCACCGGCGTCCCTTGTCCATAATCCACACCTCGGTGGTTACAGAGAGGTCACGGATGACAATGCCCAGCCGTCCATGCACCTCCATTAGGCGGTAATGATCAGGCCCGGCTGCATGTGCCTGTGCGGGGAGCTCTGTGAGGGAAAGGATGCGCTCGTCGTCGAGGTCAAACGACACGACCCTCGGGGCCGCACCCTCCGTGACCCAGTGTGTTATGCCGTCGATGCTGACGAACCAGCGTCAAGGTTGCACCTCGCCCCGCCCTCAAGGCCGTCCGGCACCTCCCGCCATGACGTCTCCCCAAGCGTGAGCACACGCACGTCCTTGAACTCGCACACGTGGCCGAAGCTGCATGGAACGTGCACCACCTTATACCGCCCCGACGTCGGGTGGTACGCGAAGCTGTACGCTTCGTCCCAGTCCTCCCAGCGGTGCCTCCCGATGAACTTGTCGGCGCACGGCAGCGTTGGAAGCGGCCGCGTCTTCTTGGTGGCCGGGTTGACTAGGGTGATGACGCCACCTGGCATATCCTCGTTGTTACAAAGGCAGAGGAGCCCGTTGCACGTGCCGATTAGCTCAGAGCGGCCGGTCCTCCACAGCTCTCTGCTGCTCCCCGTGGACGACGAGGACAGGTCGTCGACGACGTAGGCGACGCCGTTCCACCAGAGGAGGGCCTTGGCGCGGCTCCGCATCTCCATGGTGTGCTCGCCGACGACGTCGCGCCAGTGCCGGCACACGAGGCGGGCCCGGCGCCGGGAGCTCGGCGGCAGCCGTAGCAGGATCTCCACCAGGACGTCCGTGGGCAAGTCGCAACATCCCGCGTCGTCCATGGCCATGGGCTCCGTTTCTTCCGGTTGACCCACATGAACGCCGTGCGCCGTTTTCGTTTCAATATATATAACCGGAGGGACCGGCCGGGTTCGAGTCGGACTTGGATGCCATGTTCTCTCTTTTTTCCAGGGGTACGTAAGTTCTTTGTTCCTTATGGAACTATATCTTGCTTGCCATGTTTGCTGTGTTTTCGGCGCAGTTTTGGACGGAACAGTCCGGGCCAGTTCTTTTCACCTCTGGCTTATGAAGAAGCCACTGTGGAAATAAGCCCCAGACAAGCCGTTGTGGAAATAAGCCCAGTGAGAATAAGCCATCCAGTTCTTTTTAGCCTCTGTGCGTTTAGCTTATTTTCTATATACCCAATAAAAAGTCTGTAATACCCCCTAATTTTTTTTTGAAATAATAATTGGGTTATTTTGTATTGTTTAGCCGCACATACGAACATAAAATTTATTTTGAAACATCGCTAAATTGTAACAAGTCCACATAAGGAAGATCATTGTCGCACATACGGAAAAAACTCGTCTGTAGTACTTGAGAAGAAAGAAAGATATTCTAAATATTACATGGTTCTCCCAACAAAAGCATACACAATAAAGCTATTCATCAAGGAAAGACACTCGCAGCAATAGCATCTCGTACACTTCCCATATTGCCTTTATCATAGGGTGCAAAGTGATGAGAAGCGCTCTCCTCGTGAACATAGGATCCATTCTCAACCATATCAAAATGCTCATCAGGTAGTTTGCTCTCACGGATGCAGTTATGAAGACAAGTACATGCAGTAATTATCATTGTTTGTGTTTCAACTTTGTAACGCCTAATGCCAAGAAGGATTCGCCATTTCATCTTGAGAACACCAAAAGTTCTTTCGATGACGTTTCGTAGTGAGGAATGTAGATGATTAAAGGTCTCATTTCTCCCTCGTGGAGGTACTTGTTGGAAATCAGGTACATGGTACCGTTGTCCTTTGTATGGTGCTAGATAGCCATCTCTGTTTGCATAGCCTGAGTCAACAAGATAGTATTTTCCTGTACAGGGAACAAAAATACAATGAAGAGCGGTAATTTAAAGCAAAAGGCTAGTGTAAAAAAAATGCATGTACGAGTAATTACCATTCGGAGGGTGTGGGAAACTGGGATATTCAGCTCGTGCATCAGCCCATACACGGGTGTCATGAACAGATCCAGGCCATCCAGCAACAACAAAAATGAACCTCATATCAAAATCACATATTGCCATGACATTCTGAGTGGTGACACCTTTTCTGTTCCGATATTTGGGCTGCTCTTTTTCCGGCACAATACAAGGTATGTGTGTTCCATCTATGGCCCCAATGGCATCCTTGAAGTGAGGCCAAAATCTTGGTTTTTTAAGCGAGTCGTGAACTTGGGTGAAAGTTTCATCTTTGGGTCGTAGGTAATCACCAGCCATACGATATACACACCTTAAAACCTCTTTAAACTTTTTGTTAATTGTAGACCGACTGTGTTCAAATCGATCCGCAATATTATCGGTGGTCTGGCATGTCCCCAAAGTCCATAAAAATAGTGCTAACGCTTCTTTACTTGACATGTTGCAAGTTGACTTTAAACCATATTTCTCAACTAGCATGTCATGCAATGGGTAAAACACTTACCTCCGCATCCTAAACATTGAGTAGAATGCTTTTGGATTCATCTCTTTCTCTTGCACCCATTGCAACCCCGTCATCATTGGTGCTCTTCTAGGTGCATAGGGCACCCTCTCTTTGTTTTGAAGATAATGTGCCATTGCAAGAATGCACAAATCTAATTCTTCATCTTCATCCTCAACAGAGATATCCATCTGTCATATAAAGAACACAATATAGATGCATTATAATTTGGTACACAATAAAACAAAATAATTTGAGCCGTCAAACATGATACATGGCTTTAAAAATGAGTAGAAAAAAGATCCATGATGCATACGAATTGATGACAAACAATCCACTTTCCCTATATTACAATCTGAGTGCAAACAAGAGGTTCCAAACAAAACATAGGTTCACGACAGTACAAGTCGATAGCAAGTTATTTTGTTCAAAGAAAATAACATCACAGAAGTTCTAATCTTTTTTCATAAAGAGATCCCATGTCCTCTTGATCCATTCAAGCCTCACACTAGCAGTCTCATCCTTGAGGGCACCGAACACATCACGATGTTCCTTCTTCGTAAACAGTTGTAGAGCATAGAAATACACATCACTTCCAGGGCGACCTCCATCGTTCACCACCATGGTCGTCATCTCTTTTATCTCATCTCTCACATGATCCACATTTGTTTGAGACGTCGCCGAATTGCGGCTAATCTCCCTCCTCTCCCAAAGGTCAACCATACGGTTAAATACCATTTTATCATCACTATCTTTTGCCGCCTTTTGGACCATCTTGGGACTCGGTGAATAAGGACATGATCTCTTCTTTCGACCTTTAGATGAAACATTGGTGGGTGTAACTTGGTTAACATCTAACTCATATCCCGAGCCGTCCTCATTACCCTCTTCAATGTTAATTTGAGAAGCATCAACTTGAGACGAGGGAGTTGCGACCCTTGCATATGCATTTGTCACACTATGGCCATCAAATATAAAACTCATTCTTTGCTCATCAACTAATGGAGCATATCGGAACTTGGCGGCAATCTCATTCCTCTGCAGAAAAATCACACAAATAAATTAATTAAGAAATTGGATGGCAAAGTAACAAGTAAAAGTAATATGAATGCTTCAATACCTGTATCTCATTCGCCCACCATTCATCGGTAGCCGCAATGCTCCTAGTAACAGGATCTATTCCAATGCCAGATGCCTTTTGGTTCAACGTCTTCCAACAATTGTACTCTTTTTTAAATAAATCCCACCTATTCTTGAATTGCTTGCGAACATAATTTCTGTTTGTCCGCTCATTGAACTTCCTTATCATATTTTCATACCCAATTGGGCTCAAATGTCCATCAGAACGGTTATTTGCATTCACTTCTTCAACACAAATGTCAAGGAAAATTTTATGGGCAACAGGATCCCAATTTGCTTTCCCAGATTTACCTTTATCCATCTATCATAAAATGAATGTTACAATTTTAATCAAATAGCGCATACCCCATACCCCATACCACATAACACGTAGCAGAAATAAAATCCCACTATGTATTTAATAAAAAAAATTAGCTCACTGCCACAACACCAAATTCATACATGACAAAGTATTTTTGGTCATACAAATACACGTGCATAGCAATCAGTGTACAATTAGAAGTGCTACTCGTACTACGAGCAATCGATTAGCAACACCAAGATAATACTCGCACATCGCTGGACGATCTTCGCTTTGATCTTTATAGTGCTAGTACTAACGTACACGTAGATCACTCGGCCGATTGCCACAGGAGCGTATCTATAGGAGCAATCCTACCCGGTGATAATTGTTCAAACCTACACAGACACATACACATGTATTGCACCGGACCCAGATACACTCATAACATCATGCATCACATGCAGATCAGGAAAGAAGTCCGGAGCAGAAAGATAAGAGGACAGACGGTGCTTACCTTGGTAAGAGCTTGGACGGGGACGATCGGACTGGAGCTTGCCGTGAAGATGGGAGTAGCTAGTGTGCAGGACGGAAGTGCAGCAGGACGGAAAGCAGCAGAGGGACGGGCGGAGGCCAGCGATTGCGACGTTGGGAGCGACGTTGGTTAACCTCCCTGCATGGCGTAAGGAAGGACGACGGCGGCGGCGGCTAGCTGGACAAGAGGCGGCGGCAAGGAAACCTAGCAGACGCCCGAAGCGGATGATGCGTCGGGAGAGATGGCTTCGATGCCTGGAGTTATATCTTTCGCGGGTGGCATTTCTCTTGTAAATACTGCCAACGCGGAGGGCATAGCGATGTACCGTTTCAATTTTTAAAGGGCTGCGCTCGGGAAGCTGCTCTCTCTCGGCTTCTCCCAAACATGAAGGGACCGGCTGTGGCCGGAAATTAAGCCGAATACAAAAAAATGAGTTCTTTTCAGCTTGTGCTTATTTTCCACCATAAGTCGTCCATAAGCCAGAAAAGAACTGAGCCGCCCCAAAGGTGCAGCTTCGTTTTTTTCTTCGACGTCAGGTGCAGCTTCGTTGAAACAACAAAAACAGAATGAAAGAAAAAATTCAGGATGGCCAAGCAGTTTTTTTCAAGAAGCTTCTTTAAAAAAAATTGTGATAGCTCACCAAGTCACCATCCATGAAGCTTCTTCATTTTTTACCTCGGTGGATAAGGCAACTTCGTTGCAGCTGTAGTGAAAGAGAGCCAAAATGACTCCAGGTTTACGATTTTTGAAATTTGACTATATGTATATATAACATAGAAATTAGAAATGCAATTTCTTTCATATCTATACCTGTATCTATATCTATATCTATATCTATACCCCCTATTAATAAAGCAAGGTTTGTTTCGTCAATTTTTTCATCCGTTCACCTATATTTTATTTTATTTTTTTATAACTAACCAAGGTGGTACTAATTTTTTGATTGTGCTTGGGCTGCGCGTAGTTATGGGTTTTTTTGTTGGGCCGTCTGTTCGTCAATATGTGGGCCATGACAAAAAGATTGCTTGTTGAGAGGATCTAACTCAGGACTTGAATCTGTTGTCCCGGGGGTTGCAACCATCCATGATTAAAATAGTTCCACCTCACATTTTTAATGAAGTTATAACAATTTTTATACCCTGTCGAGTTGCTTGCAAATCAGCAAGCTAGTTTGAGGATCAACAAACATATAAAGAAAATGGCCGGGTCGGGTGGGGCCTGGTGGTGGTTGCCGGAGGTTGGATCTGGCCGGGTCAGAGAGAAGCAGGGAAGCAGAGGAGGCCGTCCGTGGCCATGTGGTGGACTTGGAGGCGGCGAGCTGCTGGTGACGCACGTCCGGCAGTGATGGGAGGAGGAGGTTCCCGCTGCGGATTCACAGAGGCAAGGCGTGGGGCGGTCATGGGAGGAGGAGTTCCGTTGCGGCATCACAGAGGCAAGGCATGGCGCGGAGCAGAGGTGCTCGCCGGAGTAGCCTGCTGCTGGTGACGCGCGGCCGACGGTCATGGGAGGAGGAGTTCCCGCTGCGGCATCATAGAGGCAAGGAGCGGGGCGAAGCAGAGGCGCTCGCCAGAGTGGCCTGCTGCTGGTGATGCGCGGCCGGCGGTGGCGGTTGGAGGAGGTTCCCGCTGCGGCGTCACAAAGGTAAGGCACGGGGCGGAGCAGAGGCGCTCGCCGGAGTGGCCTGCTCTGCTGCCGGTGTGTTGGGGAATATAGTAATTTTAAAAAAATTCCTACGCACACGCAAAATCATGGTGAAGCATAGCAACGAGAGGGGAGAGTGTTGTTCATGTACCCTTGTAGACCGAAAGCGAAAGCGTTAGCACAACGCGGTTGATGTAGTCGTATGTCTTCACGATCCGAACGATCCAAATACCGAACGCACGGCACCTCCGAGTTCAGCACACGTTCAGCTCGATGACGTCCCACGAACTCCGATCCAGCAGAGCTTCACGAAAGAGTTCCGTCAGCATGACGGCGTGGTGACGGTGATGATGTTGCTACCGACGCAGGGCTTCGCCTAAGCACCGCTACGATATGATCGAGGTGGAATATGATGGAGGGGGGCACCGCACACGGCTGGGAAAGATCAACTGATCAACTTGTGTGTTTAGAGATGCCCCTGCCCCTGTATATAAAGGAGCAAGGGGAGAGGCCAGCCGGCCCTCTATAGGCGCGCCAGGAGGAGGAGTCATCGTCCTAGTAGGAGTAGGACTCCCCTTTCCTACTCCTACTGGAAGGAGGAGAAGGAGAAGGAAGGAGAAGGAGGAAAAAGGGGGGCCGCCCCCCTAGTCCAATTCGGTTTGGGCTGCCGCGCGCCCTGCCTCCTCTCTTCCACCACTTGGCCCATGAGGCTCATTACTTCTTCCTCGTATTCCCGTAACTCTTCGGTACCCTCGAAAATATCCGAATCACTCGGAACCTTTCCGATGTCCGAATATAGTCGTCCAATATATCGATCTTTACATCTCGACCATTTCGAGACTTCTCGTCATGTCCCCGATCTCATCCGGGACTCCGAACTACCTTTGGTACATCAAATCACATAAACTCATAATACAATCGTCACCGAAACATTAAGTGTGCGGACCCTACGGGTTCGAGAACTATGTATAGACATGACCGAGACATGTCTCCGGTCAATAACCAATAGCGGAACCTGGATGCTCATATTGGCTCCCACATATTCTACGAAGATCTTTATCGGTCAGACCGCATAACAACATACGTTGTTCCCTTTGTCATCGGTATGTTACTTGCCCGAGATTCGATCGTCGGTATCTCAATACCTAGTTCAATCTGGTTACCGGCAAGTCTCTTTACTCGTTCCGTAATACATCATCCCGTAACTAACTTATTAGTTGCAATGCTTGCAAGGCTTAAGTGATGTGCATTACCGAGAGGGCCCAGAGATACCTCTCCGAAAATCGGAGTGACAAATCCTAATCTCGAAATACGCCAACCCAACAAGTACCTTCGGAGACACCTGTAGAGCACCTTTATAATCACCCAGTTACGTTGTGACGTTTGGTAGCACACAAAGTGTTCCTCCGGTAAACGGGAGTTGCATAATCTCATAGTCATAGGAACATGTATAAGTTGTGAAGAAAGCAATAGCAACAAACTAAACGATCAAGTGCTAAGCTAATGGAATGGGTCAAGTCAATCACATCATTATCCTAATGATGTGATCCCGTTAATCAAATGACAACTCATGTCTATGGTTAGGAAACATAACCATCTTTGATCAACGAGCTAGTCAAGTAGAGGCATACTAGTGACACTCTGTTTGTCTATGTATTCACACATGTATTATGTTTCCGGTTAATACAATTCTAGCATGAATAATAAACATTTATCATGATATAAGAAAATAAATAATAACTTTATTATTGCCTCTAGGGCATATTTCCTTCAGTCTCCCACTTGCACTAGAGTTAATAATCTAGATTACACAGTAATGATTCTAACACCCATGGAGCCTTGGTGCTGATCATGTCTTGCTCGTGGAAGAGGCTTAGCCAGTGGGTCTGCAACATTCAGATCCGTATGTATCTTGCAAATTTCTATGTCTCCCACTTGGACTAAACCCCGAATGGAATTGAAGCGTCTCTTGATGTGCTTGGTTCTCTTGTGAAATCTGGATTCCTTCACCAAGGCAATTGCACCAGTATTGTCACAAAAGATTTTCATTGGACCCGATGCACTAGGTATGAGACCTAGATCGGATATGAACTCCTTCATCCAGACTCCTTCATTTGCTGCTTCCGAAGCAGCTATGTACTCCGCTTCACATGTAGATCCCGCCACGACGCTTTGTTTAGAACTGCACCAACTGACAGCTCCACCGTTAATATAAACACGTATCCGGTTTGCGATTTAGAATCGTCCGGATCAGTGTCAAAGCTTGCATCAACGTAACCATTTACGATGAGCTCTTTGTCACCTCCATATATGAGAAACATATCCTTAGTCCTTTTCAGGTACTTCAGGATGTTCTTGACCGCTGTCCAGTGATCCACTCTAGGATTACTTTGGTACCTCTCTGCTAGACTTATAGCAAGGCACACATCAGGTCTGGTACACAGCATTGCATACATGATAGAGCCTATGGCTGAAGCATAGGGAACATGTTTCATTTTCTCTCTATCTTCTGCGGTGGTCGGACATTGACTCTTACTCAACTTCACACCTTGTAACACAGGCAAGAACCCTTTCTTTGCCTGATCCATTTTGAACTTCTTCAAAACTTTGTCAAGGTATGTGCTTTGTGAAAATCCAATTAAGCATCTTGATCTATCTCTATAGATCTTAATGCCCAATATGTAAGCAGCTTCACTGAGGTCTTTCATTGAAAAACTCTTATTCAAATATCCCTTTATGCTATCCAGAAATTCTATATCATTTCCAATCAATAATATGTCATCCACATATAATATCAGAAATGCTACAGAGCTCCCACTCACTTTCTTGTAAATACAGGCTTCTCCAAAAGTCTGTACAACTCCGAGAGGCTTGCACCAGTCCATAAATGGATCGCTGGAGCTTGCACACTTTGTTAGCTCCCTTTGGATCGATAAAACCTTCTGGCTGCATCATATACAACTCTTCTTCCAGAAATCCATTCAGGAATGCAGTTTTAAACATCCATTTGCCAAATTTCATAATCATAAAATGCGGCAATTGCTAACATGATTCGGAGAGACTTAAGCATCGCTACGGGTGAGAAGGTCTCATCATAGTCAATCCCTTGAACTTGTCGAAAACCTTTTGCAACAAGTCGAGCTTTGTAGACAGTAACATTATCGTCAGCGTCAGTCTTCTTCTTGAAGATCCATTTATTCTCAATTGCTTGCCGATCAATGGGCAAGTCAACCAAAGTCCACACTTTGTTCTCATACATGGATTCCATCTCAGATTTCATGGCTACTAGCCATTTTGCGGAATCTGGGTTCACCATCGCTTCTTCATAGTTCGTAGGTTCATCATGATCTAGTAGCATGACTTCCAGAACAGGATTACCGTACCACTCTGGTGCGGATCTTATTCTGATTGATCTACGAGGTTCGGTAGTAACTTGATCTGCAGTTTCATGATCATTATCATTAGCTTCCTCACTAATTGGTGTAGGTGTCACAGAAACCGGTTTCTGTGATGTACTACTTTTCAATAAGGGAGCAGGTACAGTTACCTCATCAAGTTCTACCTTCCTCCCACTCACTTCTTTCGAGAGAAACTCCTTTTCTAGAAAGGATCCATTCTTAGCAACGAAAGTCTTGCCTTCGGATCTGTGATAGAAGGTGTACCCAACAGTTTCCTTTGGGTATCCTATGAAGACACATTTCTCCGATTTGGGTTCGACCTTATCAGGTTGAAGCTTTTTCACATAAGCATCACAGCCCCAGACTTTCAGAAACGACAACTTTGGTTTCTTGCCAAACCACAGTTCATAAGGCGTCGTCTCAACGGATTTCGATGGTGCCCTATTTAACGTGAATGCAGCCGTCTCTAAAGTATAACCCCAAAACGATAGCGGTAAATCTGTAAGAGACATCATAGATCGCACCATATCTAGTAAAGTACGATTACGACGTTCGGACACACCATTACGCTGTGGTGTTCCGGGTGGCGTGACTTGCGAAACTATTCCGCATTGTTTCAAATGTAAACCAAACTCGTAACTCAAATATTCTCCTCCACGATCAGATCGTAGAAATTTTATTTTCTTGTTACGATGATTTTCAACTTCACTCTGAAATTCTTTGAACTTTTCAAATGTTTCAGACTTATGTTTCATTAAGTAGATATACCCATATCTGCTTAAATCATCTGTGAAGGTGAGAAAATAACGATATCCGCCATGAGCCTCAATATTTATTGGACCACATACATCTGTATGTATGATTTCAAACAAATCCGTTGCTCTCTCCATAGTACCGGAGAACGGCGTTTTGGTCATCTTGCCCATGAGGCACGGTTCGCAAGTACCAAGTGTTTCATAATCAAGTGATTCCAAAAGTCCATCCGTATGGAGTTTCTTCATGCGCTTTACACCGATATGACCTAAACAGCAGTGCCACAAATAAGTTGCACTATCATTATCAACTCTGCATCTTTTGGCTTCAACATTATGAATATGTGTATCACTACTATCGAGATTCATCAAAAATAGACCATTCTTCAAGGGTGCATGACCATAAAAGATATTACTCATATAAATAGAACAACCATTATTCTCTGATTTAAATGAATAACCGTTTCGCATCAAACAAGATCCAGATATAATGTTCATGCTCAACGCTGGCACTAAATAACAATTATTTAGGTCTAAAACTAATCCCGAAGGTAGATGTAGAGGTAGCGTGCCAACCGCGATCACATCGACTTTGGAACCATTTCCCACGCGCATCGTCACCTCGTCCTTTGCCAGTGTTCGCTTAATCCGTAGTCCCTGTTTCGAGTTGCAAATGTTAGCAACAGAACCAGTATCAAATACCCAGGTGCTACTACGAGCTCTAGTAAGGTACACATCAATAACATGTATATCACATATACCTTTGTTCACCTTGCCATCCTTCTTATCCGCCAAATACTTGGGGCAGTTCCGCTTCCAGTGTCCAGTCTGCTTGCAGTAGAAGCACTCAGTTTCAGGCTTAGGTCCAGATTTGGGTTTCTTCTCCTAAGCAGTAACTTTCTTACCGTTCTTCTTGAAGTTCCCCTTCTTCTCCCCTTTGCCCTTTTTCTTGAAACTGGTGGTCTTGTTGACCATCAACACTTGATGCTCCTTCTTGATTTCTACCTCCGTAGCCTTTAGCATTGCGAAGAGCTCGGGAATTGTCTTATCCATCCCTTGCATGTTATAGTTCATCACGAAGCTCTTGTAGCTTGGTGGTAGTGATTGAAGAACTCTGTCAATGACACTATCAACAGGAAGATTAACTCCCAGTTGAGTCAAGTGATTATGATACCCAGACATTTTGAGTATATGTTCATTGACAGAACTATTCTCCTCCATCTTGCAGCTATAGAATTTATTGGAGACTTCATATCTCTCAATCTGGGCATTTGCTTGAAATATTAACTTCAACTCCTGGAACATCTCATATGCTCCATGACGTTCAAAACGTCGTTGAAGTCCCGATTCTAAGCCGTAAAGCATGGCACACTAAACTATCGAGTAATCATCAGCTTTGCTCTGCCAGACGTTCATAACATCTGGTGTTGCTCCAGCAGCAGGCCTGGCACCTAGCGATGCTTTCAGGATGTAATTCTTCTGTGCAGCAATGAGGATAATCCTCAAGTTACGGACCCAGTCCGTGTAATTGCTACCATCATCTTTCAACTTTGCTTTCTCAAGGAACGCATTGAAATTCAATGGAACAACAGCACGGGCCATCTATCTAATCAAACATAGACAAGCAAGATACTATCAGGTACTAAGTTCATGATAAATTTAAGTTGAATTAATCATATTACTTAAGAACTCCCACTTAGAAAGACATCCCTCTAATCTTCTAAGTGATCACGTGATCCAAATCAACTAAACCATAACCGATCATCACATGAAATGGAGTAGCTTTCAATGGTGAACATCAATAAGTTGATCATATCTACTATATGATTCACGCTCGACCTTTCGGTCTCAGTGTTCTGAGGCCGTATCTGCATATGCTAGGCTCGTCAAGTTTAACCTGAGTATTCTGCGTGTGCAAAACTGGCTTGCACCCGTTGTAGATGGACGTAGAGCTTATCACACCCGATCATCACATGGTGTCTGGGCACGACGAACTTTGGCAACGGTGCATACTCAGGGAGAACACTTATATCTTGAAATTTAGTGAGAGATCATCTTATAATGCTACCGTCAATCAAAGAAAGATAAGATGCATAAAATATAAACATCACATACAATCAATATAAGTGATATGATATGGCCATCATCATCTTGTGCTTGTGATCTCCATCTCCGAAGCACCGTCATGATCACCATCGTCATCGGCGCGACACCTTGATCACCATCGTAGCATCGTTGTCGTCTCGCCAATTTTATGCTTCCACGACTATCGCTACCGCTTAGTGATAAAGTAAAGCATTACAGCGCAATTGCATTGCATACAATAAAGCGACGATCATATGGCTCCTGTCAGTTGCCGATAACTCGGTTACAAAACATGATCATCACATACAATAAAATTTAGCATCATGTCTTGACCATATCACATCACAACATGCCCTGCAAAAACAAGTTAGACGTCCTCTACTTTGTTGTTGCAAGTTTTACGTGGCTGCTACGGGCTCAGCAAGAACCGTTCTTACCTACGCATCAAAACCACAACGATAGTTTGTCAAGTTGGTGCTGTTTTAACCTTCGCAAGGACCGGACGTAGCCACACTTGGTTCAACTAAAGTTAGAGACACTGACACCCGCCAGCCACCTGTGTGCAAAGCACGTCGGTACAACCAGTTTCGCGTAAGTGTACGCGTAATGTCGGTCCGGGCCGCTTCATCCAACAATACCGCCGAACCAAAGTATGACATGCTGGTAAGAAGTATGACTTATATCGCCCACAACTCACTTGTGTTCTACTCGTGCACAACATCAACGCATAAAACCTAGGCTCTGATGCCACTATTGGGGAACGTAGTAATTTCAAAAAATTTCCTACGCACACGCAAGATCATGGTGATGCATAGCAACGAGAGGGGAGAGTGTTGTCCACGTACCCTCGTAGACCGAAAGCGGAAGCGTTAGCACAACGTGGTTGATGTAGTCGTACGTCTTCACAATCCGACCGATCCAAGTACCGAACGCACGGCACCTCCGAGTTCAGCACACGTTTAGCTCGATGACGTCCCGCGAACTCCGATCCAGCAGAGCTTCACGGGAGAGTTCCGTCAGCATGACGGCATGGTGACGGTGATGATGTTGCTACCGACACAGGGCTTCACCTAAGCACCGCTACGATATGACCGAGGTGGAATATGGTGGAGGCGGCACCGCACATGGCTGGGAGAGATCAACTGATCAACTTGTGTGTTTAGAGGTGCCCCCTGCCCCTGTATATAAAGGAGCAAGGGGGAGACCGGCCGGCCCTCTATGGGCGCGCCAGGAGGAGGAGTCCTCCTCCTAGTAGAAGTAGGACCCCCCTTTCCTACTCCTACTAGGAGGAGGAAAGGAAGGAGGAGAAGGAGAAGGAAGGAGAAGGAGGAAAAAGGGGGGCCGCCCCCTAGTCCAATTCGGTTTGGGCTAGGGGGGCCACGCGCCCTGCCTCCTCTCTTCCACCACTTGGCCCATGAGGCCCATTACTTCTTCCTTGTATTCCCGAAACTCCCCGGTACCCCCGAAAATACCCGAATCACTCGGAACCTTTCCGATGTCCGAATATAGTCATCCAATATATCAATCTTTACGTCTCGACCATTTTGAGACTCCTCGTCATGTCCCCGATCTCATTCGGGACTCCGAACTACCTTCGGTACATCAAATCACATAAACTCATAATACAATCGTCATCGAAACTTTAAGCGTGCGGACCCTACGGGTTCGAGAACTATGTAGACATAACCGAGACATGTCCCCGGACAATAACCAATAGCGGAACCTGGATGCTCATATTGGCTCCCACATATTCTACGAAGATCTTTATCGGTCAGACCGCATAACAACATACGTTGTTCCCTTTGTCATCGGTATGTTACTTGCCCGAGATTCGATCGTCGGTATCTCAATACCTAGTTCAATCTGGTTACCGGCAAGTCTCTTTACTCGTTTCGTAATACATCATCCTGCAACTAACTTATTAGTTGCAATGCTTGCAAGGCTTAAGTGATGTGCATTACCGAGAGGGCCCAGAGATACCTCTCCGACAATCGGAGTGACAAATCCTAATCTCGAAATACGCCAACCCAACAAGTACCTTCGGAGACACCTGTAGAGCACCTTTATAATCACCATTGTGACGTTTGGTAGCACACAAAGTGTTCCTCCGGTAAACGGGAGTTGCATAATCTCATAGTCATAGGAACATGTATAAGTTATGAAGAAAGCAATAGCAACAAACTAAACGATCAAGTGCTAAGCTAATGGAATGGGTCAAGTCAATCACATCATTCTCCTAATGATGTGATCCCGTTAATCAAATGACAACTCATGTCTATGGTTAGGAAACATAACCATCTTTGATCAACGAGCTAGTCAAGTAGAGGCATACTAATGACACTCTGTTTGTCTATGTATTCACACATGTATTATGTTTCCGGTTAATACAATTCTAGCATGAATAATAAACATTTATCATGATATAAGGAAATAAATAATAACTTTATTATTGCCTCTAGGGCATATTTCCTTCACGGTGATGGCGGAAGCAAGACGGGGTGGCGGGAAGGCGTGGTCGCGGGAGGATGCAACGGCGAGGAGAGGAAGGGGTGCGGAGGAGGCTCGCTGGCGAGCGAGATCAATGGAGGCTGGCGCCCATCCATGGCGTGTCTGGAGCCAGAAGGGACGAGCACGAGGCCGGGAACAGGGGCGGCGTTGGAGTTCTCCTGGTTCGATCAGGAAGGTTCGAGGGTGGTGAGGATAGGTTTTTTAGGTGTCGGGGTGAGAGGAGAGTGGGGATCGGGGCTGCAGGGCTGGGCCTTATGTTGGCGGGCGTTAGCTGCTCTCTGTTGCATGAAGAGAGAGATTGAGAGAAAATTTCAAGTGAAAAATATTGTTGTTTTTAGGTTTTTTTGCGGGAAAAACTCTCAATATATTCATCCTCTATCTTCGCAGTACAACGAGCACTATAAATAATAAAAATTACATCCAGATCCGTGAACCACCTAGCGACGACTACAAGCACTGAAGCGAGCCAAAGGCACGCCGCTGTCATCGCCCCTCCCTCAGCGGAGCCGGGCAGGCCTTGTTGTGGTAGACAGTCGAGAAGTCATCGTGCTAAGACCCCATAGAAACAATGCACCAGAACAACAACCACCGCCGATGAAGAGTGTAGACCAGAAGGATCCAACCTGAAGACACAGAAATATAGACGAACGACGAACAGATCCGAGCAAATCCACCAGAGACAGATCCGCCGGAGACACATCTCCACACGCCCACCGACGATGGTAGACGCATCACCGGAATGGGGCCTAGGCGGGGAGACCTTCATTCCATCTTCAGGTAGTGGCCGCCGTCTCGCCTTCCTGAGTAGGACACAAACCCTAACAAAACTTGAAAAAATATCTAAAAACGGAGCCTTCCCACTAGCAAGGATTGAGATCCTCTCCGCCTCCATGGCCCTAAGGCCACCGGAGACAGGGCGGACCGGCCGGAGACGGTGCCGGCGGGAGGCAAGAGGAACCCTAGCTTTTCGGAAGCCGACGGCTGGGTTGTCCGGTGCTACTACTAGATTGGAGGGAGAGATGTCGACTAGATTCTGTTAGCACAGATTGAAATCACTTCATGGATGAAAAATCATGATAGCTTTAATAGAAAATCATGATAACATATCTATGTTCTTTCAAAATTTAATAGATATAGATGAAAACTACGTATATCTTAAAGTACTTATTGTAGTAACATGTGCTTCACCGCGACTTGCTACAATTGATCATTCGGATCCTTACTTTTTTTTTGAGAACTATTCGGATCCTTACTAAGTTTTTTCAATAGTCACGAGGGTCACTTTACTTTGTAAATATTGACCGGATCCAATGAACTTAAGTAATTGTACTTCGAAAGAAGTTTATTTTCCAAGGAAACCAAATTAGTTTGTTAACATGCAAATCCAGTAATAAAATTTCGATCAATTTTTTTCTATTCTGTAGTATGTATCTGGTGAAACCTGTATAGCTCAGTTTTGTAAACATATCTAAATTGTTTTATCTTTTCTCTTTTGATGATTAGCATTGGCATCTTGATTGTTACATGGTTGCGCAACAATTTCACATCAAAGTGAAGATAAGGCGAGGCAGAAGTGGTGAACCGAGAGCTACAAGTCAGTAGTGCACCGTGAGAGGTAAACTCTCGAATACCACATGAAATCTTGATATTTTGTATTTGTTACAATACATGCATATGCTATATATTTTGGTTAAATTTTTATATACAACCATTTATTTTTCTTTTGTTGCAACGCACGGGCATATCACTACTAGAGATATGAGTTTTAGCCACCAAGGTGCTAAAAGTACAAAATTGGTCGCTAGTGGTCTACTGGTACCAACACTACTCGGTCGCTTCGTGGTGGCTATAGTCTAGTCGCTATAGATATTGAGCGACCGACATTGAAAACCCTGGTCACTAAATGTCATACCAATAGCTACCAACCAAATCTGGTGACTAATGGCATCTAGCGACCAAGGGAGACTTGGTGACTAATGACATCTAGAGACCATGGACGACTTGGTTGCTAAAAATGTACAGCCACCATGTTCATGGTTAGTGGCAAGAGATATCAAGTGACCAATCAAGGCTTGGTGACTAAAAGAATGTAGAGACCAGCTACATGTTGGAGACTAGACATCTTTTGTAACCCCAAAATTGTAAACCTTGGTAACTACAGGCATGAGAAAGCAACTATATCATAGGTACAATATATTGTCACATGCTGACATTTGCAATATGCAAGAAATCTCAGAATTTTAGACATTTGACAATAAGAAGTTCAGAATCAATAAACCCCAATATGATCCAAACATTACATTTAGCATTTGTACACTGAATTTTCTTTAGATCCAACATAGTCTACTAGATGTGCAAGAAATGCAGAGGCAATAGTTTTCTCTTCTCAGTCTTTAGCTCGAGTATTGCTTTCCACTGCTCCTCCAAGGTCATCTCCTATATAATGGTGGCCAGAGCACATGTTATTTCATTAACAACATCAGACATGACAAACATCAGAAAGAGTGCAAGCATGCCAACAAACTAAGCTGGAGAAACCAAATTGCCAGTCACTTGATCAGCTTTGCCATAGCTCAGAAGCTCAACAACATCGACAGGAAGAAAAACTGCACACATACAGGAAAGTGTGCCACCTACCTACTTTTAATTTCTACTATCAGTCTCAGTTATGAAAGCTCATTTGTGGATGATAACAGGCATAGAAATATGTAGTCGCTAGAAAATATGTAGCTAATTTCTTCTGGTTACAACACCACCATTTTTGAAGCCAAAGTTTCACACTACTAGGGAAAACTCTATACACAGAATCTTAGCAGCAGCGCGGCTCAAAAAGGAGCGCTGCTGCTAATTAGCAGGAGCGCGGGTGTGGAAAACCTGCTACTGACAAGTGCTTAGCAGTAGCGCGCTCGGCGTAACCCGTGTTGCTACAAATATCGACCGACAGTGCCCACCCAACTCCATTTAGCAGCAGCGCGGTGCCGCGAGCCGCGCTACTGCTATAGCTGTAGCAGTAGCGCGGTTTTTCCGAGGTCGCTGCTGCTAATTTTCAAATCGGGCACACTTTTGGTCCCAGTTAGCAGTAGCACTTGTACCGAAAGCGCGCTGCTGCTACTTTCTTAGCAGCAGCGCGTTTTACGTACCGCCCTACTGCTAATCCGCACCCACCATCTTTTCCCCACCCGTCCCCCCTCCCCCAAATCCCTCCTCTCTTCCGCCACTCCCTCCTCTCTCTCTCTCTCCATACGTTCTCACATTGACCTCTTGCCCATGCGCCCCTCCTCCTCCATGGCACCGAAAGAGGGCGCCGCCTCGCGCCACCACGCCGGAGACCTAACCACCGGTGACCAGCCCCGCTACTCCCTCCATCTCCTTCCTCTCTCCCTCGGTTCTCTCTCTCTCTCTCTCTCCCTCTGGTTTGACTCACAATCCCATGTCCATGCCCGTGCAGGTAGTCGCCATGGACGACCATATCTGGCATGGTCGGGAAGAGGAGCCCACGCTGCTGCCTTGCTCTTCCATGGAAACAGGCCCTCCTCCAATAGCCACCGCCGGATCTGGTCTGCGGCTGCTCGTTCATGCCTCCGGCGACCCCAACCATCGCTGGATTGAACAACTACTGCCATTGACAACACGCACGGGATCGAGATATTTTTTTTTCTTTTGAAAGTAATAGTAGTAGCGCGGGGTATAAGACCCGCTACAGATAATTAGCAGTAGTGTTGTACTACAACGCACGCTACAGCTAACCATGTATAGCAGTAGCGCGTGTCAACACGCGCTACTGCTACAAGTTAGCTGTGGCACCGTATCAGTAGCGCGGGCGCCCGCGCTACTGATACACCCAAAACCCGCGCTACTGCTAGGCTTTTCCCTAGTAGTGTCATCTAGTGGCATAACCCTAAAAATATCAGCCAAATCGTCAAAGATGGCACCACTGAAGATCATTCGTTAGATATTTTCTGTTATCTACTCGTATTTGTTTCACTTTGCTACTGGACTCAAGTCTTTATCTAGTCAATCTAAAGGTTAACACATACACTGATCAGTTGGTTAGAATCTGTTTGTTTCTACCCGCAAAAAGAAAGTATCCATTTGTTTGTTTCTCTTCGCTACTGAACTCAGACTTACTTGGGTCAATCTAGAGGAGAACATAATCGAATTCCCCAATTATTACAGGACATGATGCAATAACACATGCTTCCTCAACCTGGAACTAAACCAAATCTGAAAGAAAATGTGCTCTTAACTTCTACCATTAGTTAACTATGAAAGTTGATTTCTGAATGTTGAAAATCACAGAATATGATGTAGCTAACGCTAGACACAATTGTTGGAAATATGCCCTAGAGGCAATAATAAATTGGTTATTATTATATTTCCTTGTTCATGATAATCGTTTATTATCCATGCTAGAATTGTATTGATAGGAAACTCAGATACATGTGTGGATACATAGACAACACCATGTCCCTAGTAAGCCTCTAGTTGACTAGCTCGTTGATCAATAGATGGTTACGATTTCCTGACCATGGACATTGGATGTCGTTGATAACGGGATCACATCATTAGGAGAATGATGTGATGGACAAGACCCAATCCTAAGCCTAGCACAAGATCATGTAGTTCGTATGCTAAAGCTTTTCTAATGTCAAGTATCATTTCCTTAGACCATGAGATTGTGCAACTCCCGGATATCGTAGGAGTGCTTTGGGTGTGCCAAACATCACAACGTAACTGGGTGGCTATGAAGGTACACTACAGGTATCTCCGAAAGTGTCTGTTGGGTTGGCACGAATCGAGACTGGGATTTGTCACTCCGTGTAAATGGAGAGGTATCTCTGGGCCCACTCGGTAGGACATCATCATAATGTGCACAATGTGATCAAGGAGTTGATCACGGGATGATGTGTTATGGAACGAGTAAAGAGACTTGCCGGTAACGAGATCGAACAAGGTATCGGGATACCGACGATCGAATCTCGGGCAAGTATCGTACCGATAGACAAAGGGAATTGTATACGGGATTGATTAAGTCCTTGACATCATGGTTCATCCGATGAGATCATCGTGGAGCATGTGGGAGCCAGCATGGGTATCCAGATCCCGCTGTTGGTTATTGACCGGAGAGTCATCTCGGTCATGTCTGCATGTCTCCCAAACCCATAGGGTCTACACACTTAAGGTTCGATGACGCTAGGGTTATAGATATACGTGGTTATCGAATGTTGTTCGGAGTCCCGGATGAGATCCCGGACGTCACAAGGTGTAGCGACCCGACCCGAATGGATCAAGTCTCTGTGCTTAAGTGTCATCCCTAGATCGGTATGCTGACACACACAGTACTCGAGGATTTATAACAGAGGTAAATCACATGTAAAAGTAACGTAAATACTATTACCTCAATCCATATAGCGGAAGTAACAAGGTTGTGGATTCCCATCAACACCAACGGCAAAGTTGAGTGTAGAAAATCGTAACCCTAACATATCACTTACTCGTCGTAAGAAACCTGCAACATGAAACGTTGCAGCCCGAAATGGGTCAGTACATTGAATGTACTGGCAAATTCACACCATAGAGAATGATGAACAATGGCTACCACTACATGCATATTTGGCTGGTGGAAAAGCTCTATGGTTATAAGGTTTTTGCGAAAAGCCAATTTTTCCCTTCTACAAAGGAACAAATTTTATTTAACTATCATGGTGGTTGTTGAACATTGAGAATGGTTTACAGCATTCTCAATCCCAATTAAATAACATCATTAAACCCAACAAAATTAATTTAAAGTAACATGATGAGATCAACAGGATAATCCAAGAACTAGATACTCAAGATGTCCATAACCGAGGACACGACTAATCATGATTAGTTTATACACTCTGCAGAGGTTTGCGCACTTTTCCCCACAAGACTCGATCGCCTCCGTTTGGTTTCTCGCACTACATGGTGTTTAAGAAGACGGATGATCGATACATAGTCTTTCAGAAGCGCTAGCACCTTACGATCGGGTAGACCGTACCACCTACATCCCCTACATCTGCTAGTCTACCACTGTAATAGTTCGCACGACTTAGTCAACTATGCTAGAGCCCATAATAGCTTGTGGCTGCACATGGAAGTTTCTAGTATGAATAGTCTCATGATCCCTTTGAGCCTGGGTGGCGGTCCAAAAGAAAACAGGCAAGTCCTGGATTACCCAGACCTAGACAGGCAATCCTAGAATAACCAGGTGCCTCAATCCACCCAGATGTGTGTTTAAGTTGCCACCTTAAGTAAACCATTAATTAACAATCTCACATCTGTCATGGAATACTCTCAAACCCAATCCACGTCTACGAGCATAGCATGGCAATAAAAGCATAACGTGATAGTAACTCCCAAGGTTTGAATGCAGGGCAATAGGTTCCTACCTCATCAACTACTTCCCATCCCACAATTTAATTAGATCCTAATCATGCAATGTTGGAGGTTTGATCTAATGCAATAAAAATTGGGTATGAAAAAGGTATGATCAACGTGTGAACTTGCCTGCAATGTTGATGAAGATGATTCACACTCAAAACTCTTGATAGATCTACTCGTCACACTCCGGTCAATCTATCGTAATCAAGCAATAGTAACCACACATAAGCAATCACTCAAAAGATCGGGAAGAACGAAGAAAACAATTCGGAAAACATCGAAACCAAGCAAATAACTCTTGAAACATAAAACAATTTCTAACAGTACCAAAATTATATGAATTTGGCCTTATTAGAATGTTTAGGTCAAGAGCTTCGATTTGCAAAAAGAATCAACTCAAACGGAGTTACGAAACTCAAGTTATGATCAAACGAAGTTTGAATTCAAATCTGATCTAATTCAAATTTTAAACTTTTCAAAAACATGTTTGAGTTGGATTAATGGATAGAGGGGATCATAACGAAGACGTGAGCGTTGGTTTCATTGGATTTGGATAAACGAGTGAAAAGTAATGATCGTTTGAAGTTTAGGGACTAAACTGTAAATAAAACAACTACAACTAGGTCCCTGGCGTAAATTAAAAGAAAACGAAAAAAACTAAAGGGCGAACGTTCGTTTTCTATACCTAACCAGCGAACATTTACTAAGTATCCAGTTTTAAAAGAAAAACTGGTTTTTAAACGAAAAACCGAAAAAAAACCTAAATAAAACCGGCGAACCGGGGCGGTTATTACCGGTTCGGGGGAAGAGAACCCGACGGCGGCAGCGGCGTTCGTCGGCGTCTGAGAAGACAGCGGCGGCGGCTCGGGCTTGACCGGAGCGGTGGCTCTGGTGGCCTACGACCAGGGCGGAGTGGACGGGGAGGGGCGGCGCTGGGCGGCGGGTGCGGTGGTGGCGACTGCGGTGGTCGTCGGCGGCGAGAGAGGCGGCTTCGGCGGAGCTCGGTGGATCTCGCCGGCAGCGCGAGTTGCGGCGCGAGGTGCGGCTATGGGCAGCGGGGAGGAGAGGAACGGGGCCCAGGGCCTCGTTATTTAAGGGAGGGAGGGGAGGAGGTGGCGTGGGGGAGGGGTCAGGCGAGGAGGACGCGGAGTCCGGCTGGACTCTGGGGGCGGCACTCCCGTGCGGGAGTCGGTCTCCCGCGGGAGATCGTGGACGGGGCGACGGCGAGCTGGGCTGGGCCGCGGCCTGGCAGGAGCTGGGCCGGCCCAGTCGACGAGGGAAGTTTTTTTTAAACATTATTTTCCAGACAAATAAAATAATAAAAGCAAAATAATTAAAATATTATATAGGCATATAATATATCAAAATTTTCAGAAAAAGATTTCCAACAACATGGACATTTTTATAATGCCAAATAAAATCCTCACAAATTCATATAAAACAAAGAGTGCTACTGGTCAATTAAAATCCAACAAAAATCATTTTAAAAATACCAAAATGATTTCAAATAAATTTTTCTCCAATTTTCTATTGTAGGGAATCATGTTACCCTATTTTCCATATATTTTATTTTTGGAGAAAAATAATTTGAATAAAACTCAAATAACTCCAAATTGGAAATAAATTCAAAGGGGCTTTGAATTTAATCCTTTTGAAACTCCCAACTCATATTTCATATAATTTGAAGAAGTCATATTATCTTCTCTCGTGAAAATCATTGAGTTGCATAAAGTTTCAGAATTGAAAATATTTTCAAATGAAATTCAAATATTTTCAACAACCCTTTTCATTTAATTTAAATGGAAGAAGTCATGTCATCTTCTCTCTAGGATTTTGGGTTGAAAAGAATTTGAATTCACGGAGATCAGAAAGCAACTATGAAAGTTTGGGAAAGTCCTTTTATTCGCTCTCATTTAACTTTCAAAAGTTTCGAATTCACTCACTTTCAGTCAATCAATGAAACAATCAATCAAATCTATCTATTTATTATAACATTCCAAAATTTAGAATTTTGGGATGTTACAAACCTACCACCCTTAAAATGAATCTCGTCCTCGAGATTCGGAGAGGCTAGAAAGAAATAGGTTAGGGTTTGGGGTCTTCTCAAAATCCATTGATCATCACAGGGGTCTCGGGTGCTACCACCCTTAAAAAGATTGTTACGGTCCCATCAATACTCATATATTCCATCCTTATCCTTGACATTGTCGGTCTTCTCAGATCGTAAGGATAATTCCTTCTCTGGGCTCTTCCGGTAGTGGCATAACCTTTTCCTCGATTCTACAGTACTTTCATCCTGGTAAGGTTATTCCGAGACTGGGTCTTCTTAGCTGATGGGTCTGGCGCCAATTCTAAATAACTATCGATATCTCATGGTGGTAATCCAATTATGGTTTCTCCTGCAGGAAATGGGTCTGGGTTGATCCTCACAGTATAACTTACGGTTGGCAAAAGCTGCCTTGTACAAGGGAAAACTTGCTATACCGTTCTAAGGTTTAAACAAGGTTTGATCGTCGTCTCTCTACTATAGGTAAGTCACTCAGATTTACCATTCCATATAGCAAGGCGAACAATAAGAGTAAGTCGGTATGGTGATCAATCCATCCCGCACCCAAATCATTACCTTGTATATGGTTTAGCAAATCTCGTATTCTAACACTCGGTCATCCTCACAAGCATTGCATAATTTCTCTTGTCAACGAACTGGGTTCGGATAAATCCATTGATTATGCAAGCCAGACAAACATCTATCGTTTCTTCACAACTCTCAGGTTTTGCGTTACTCCTATAAGATCGTCTGTCGATAAAATCATAACTTCTACCAGGGTTTTTCCTTCAGCAAGAGTGTGCTTGCTTCTTGGCAGGTCCTGGGCCTGTGGGTTATGGCCCATCTCATCACTTGTAAACCTTGAAACATCATCGGGGCAACTGATCATTATTCCAACTTCCAACTTCCTAGTATTCTTAATTCCATCCAATTGTATTTGTCTTCCTTCCTTCTATTGGCACCAAACTAAGACGTGATTACTCAGACTCATCATGGAATTTCCATTGATCCATATTTCCGACATCATACCTCCTTTGTATCCAATAGTAATTTATCTCTTCATCCTCGTGGGATATCCCACATACCGAGATAAAAACTTATACTTATGAAGTCCATATTCACTTCGTGGAACATCATTATCCTTTTCAGGGTCAAGCATCCTTACCCGGGAATATTGGCCATATCTGCATGGCACTTCTTCAACTGGGAAACGTGAAACACATCATGAACTCCTGACAGTCCTTCGGGTAACTCCAACTTGTTGGGCATTTCTCCCATACGCTCCAAAAGTCGGTATGGTCCTACAAATCTCGGGGCTAACTGTCCCTTAACTCCAATCCGTTTAAATCCTCGCGTAGGGGGCACACGTAGACATGATTTGTCTCCAATTTCATAGACTACCTCCTTGCATTTTTGAGTCTGCATAACTCTTCTGCCTGGACTGAGCTACCTTCAGTCTATCTCGAATCAACTTAGCATTCTCTTCTGACTCCTTGATCACATTTGGTCCAAACAACTGACGGTCTCCAACTTCATCCCACATACTCTTGGGGCATCACACATATCGAGACAAAACTCGTATTCATTTTGTCCGAAATCCATTACAGGGTACTACCACCCTTAAAATGCACAAATCTTCCATATACCATATTTCTCTTATCCTCAAAAATGGTCAAAATCCTTCTTCATAGAGTAACAACTCATAGAATCCATATCTATACCAACGATGCTACTTTATTCATTCTCAAGTGATTACAATCTCTCGCTTCTCCATTACATGTCTCAACTCTACACCTCAATATAAAAGAAAAATGTTCTCACTTCTACTACTCCATTTCTTTTGTTGCAACTCAACTATCTAGCACAAGTTTCCTTCTCCTTGGGGCATTCTCTGGCAAATTGCCCTGCTCCATTACAACTAAAGCAATTTACTTCAAACAAGTATCGAGGTTTCCTTTTTGGGAAACTGTTGAGGTAGTGCCCTGACTCCTTGCACCTGTAACAGGTGATATGACTCAGATCCTTCCGGGAATCCAATATGCTTCTCTTTCTGGACCTTTCCATTCCAATTAGGGCTTCTATTTCCCGTGGGTCATACTCTACTTCCTCTGTCGGGAATTCTACTAGATCCCCATTCAAACAATTTTGGGAGATGTGTCCTTCTTCTCCACATGAATAGCAAGACGTAGTGCAGGGTTTACTCGGGTCTTCTTTAGGTGTATCCTCCACCTCTTCCTTCATCACAGTTTCTTCTAAAATTCCCATAAGGGCTCCTTTTATTACTTCTTTCTTCTGCTGGATGGTTCGTTGTACCATGGGGTAAATGTGACACTGAGCAGGATAGTGGGTAGTCCCTTCACACAAGAAACAAGTAATCTGCCTAGTTGGGCATTCTTCAAGTGGGTGACTTCCTTCGCAATTAGGGCATTCATCCTTGTGTTCTTTATGGGTGTGTCCTATTTCTCCACAATTCTTGCATGCACAAGGTTTCCTCATATCCTTTCCATAAGGCTTCAACTTCTGGGACACAAGGTGAGATCTTTGCAGAGTCAACTTTAATTCTCTCCAAGTGGTTACTCCTTGCCATCCATTCATGGTTTGGTATATCCTCCACCAAGTAGCAGCACCTCTTTCAAAGCACTGCAGAGCATGATGGGTCACATCATGTCCAACTATAGGGTTATTCTCCATGTGATTCCATGTGATCCTCCATGTTCTGAATCCATTGGTCTGTCTCCAATTGACTTATCGGTCCAGAAAATATAAGCTCATCTTCATTCATCCTCTATTGGGTCCAAGGTTTGGGGTAAGATAAGAGAGAGGGAGAGGGATACACACAATACAAACAAAAAGAAAAAAAACAGATTTTATCTGTGGCTGTCGGAAAAACATCAAACAAATGACAACTCACAATCGTCGCATCTAACGTAGGTATATAACAGGGGTTTGGTCTTCTAAAGGTCAACGTCATCAAACTCTTCAAGTCTTGTTCCTATCTTCGATGGCTTCTTCCTGATCATGCTTGTCTTTCTCAAGTTCTTTTGCTAGATCAACTCTGTTGACGCGAAGTCTCTCGTGACGTCCTTTAATATTTTGGAGTTGCGTTCCAAACTTCTGGTTTCAACATACTTCACATGAACCATGGTCATACTGTCCTTCAGTTCCTGACAAATCTCCGGTATCTCGAGGTTGTAGCTCCTCCAGCTTGGCTACTTTCAGCTTCTGGTTCTTGAGTTCTTCACGAAATGCTTCCTTGTCTAATATGACTTCCTGGAGCTCCATTTTAAACTTCTTGATGTACTACTCCAGATCCTGGTGATACACCGGCTAGGGCTAAAACTTCATCTTATGATAGGTGCTCCATCAGCCTTCTTCCATCAAATCCATTCTGAAGACATGCATCCTTAACTCGGCACGGTGAAAATAGCATTAGCGGGTGATGACATCACGGATAACTGTGTTTCTGCTCTTGTCATTTCCATGAGCTATCTCTCCACAGTTGATATCTCCTGCCTTAGGGTTTCTTGACAAAACTTTGAGTCCTATGCTCCATGTTCCAGTCTTTCTCCAACACACCTTGATTTCGGGTATTGACAACTTCCATAGTCTGCCAAGTTCCATAAGGGTAGCCTTCCTAGGTCATACAAATCTGGGAATTCTTCAGAACCTTCAAATTCTACTTGTCTTCGGTCTTCAACCGTTGTAGTTTCCATTATTCAGATGCACGAAAAATACTCTTCATTCCAAAGTGGCCTTAGTTGTCCGATATCTCGTACTTCTTGGAGTGGTCTCATCAGTCGAGTCTTCGTGTGGTCAAAAGGGAAAAGGGGGTATGGTCTCACTAAAAGGGGATATTTGAATAAGCTCAGAAGAGAAGAGAGGTAAAAGATTTTTTTGAAAGGGAAAGTTGTAGAGAAAAATCTTTGCTATGGGCTTGCCAGTTTCTAGGGTCACGTCCTACAGTCAACATGTGCTCTAATACCATCTTGTAGCAACCCGAACCGAATGGATCAAGTCTCTGTGCTTAAGTGTCATCGTTGGATCGGTATGCTGACACACACAGTACTCGAGGATTTATAACAGAGGTAAATCACATGTAAAAGTAACGTAAATACTATTACCTCAATCCATATAGCGGAAGTAACAAGGTTGTGGATTCCCATCAACACCAATGGCAAAGTTGAGTGTAGAAAATCGTAACCCTAACGTATCACTTACTCGTCGTAAGAAACCTGCAACATGAAACGTTGCAGCCCGAAACGGGTCAGTACATTGAATGTACTGGCAAATTCACACCATAGAGAATGATGAAGATGATTCACACTCAAAACTCTTGATAGATCTACTCGTCACACTCTGGTCAATATATCGTAATCAAGCAATAGTAACCACACATAAGCAATCACTCAAAAGATCGGGAAGAACGAAGAAAACAATTCGGAAAACATCGAAACCAAGCAAATAACTCTTGCAACATAAAACAATTTATAACAGTACCAAAATTATATGAATTTGGCCTTATTAGAATGTTTAGGTCAAGAGCTTCGATTTGCAAAAAGAATCAACTCAAACGGAGTTACGATACTCAAGTTATGATCAAACTAAGTTTGAATTCAAATCTGATCTAATTCAAATTTTAAAATTTTCAAAAACATGTTTGAGTTGGATTAATGGATAGAGGGGATCATAACGAAGACGTGAGCGTTGGTTTCGTTGGATTTGGATAAACGAGTGAAAAGTAATGATCGTTTGAAGTTCAGGGACTAAACTATAAATAAAACAACTACAACTAGGTCCCTGGCGTAAATTAAAAGAAAAAGAAAAAAACTAAAGGGCGAACGTTCGTTTTCTATACCTAACCAGCGAACGTTTACTAAGTATCCAGTTTTAAAAGAAAAACTGGTTTTTAAACGAAAAACCGAAAAAAAACCCTAAATAAAACCGGCGAACCGGGGTGGTTATTACCGGTTCGGGGGAAGAGAACCCGACGGCGGCAGCAGCGTTCGTCGGCGTCTGAGAAGACGGCGGCGGCGGCTCGGGCTTGACCGGAGCGGTGGCTCTGGTGGCCTACGGCGAGGGCGGAGTGGACGGGGAGGGGTGGCGCTGGGCGGCGGGTGCGGTGGTGGCGACGGCGGTGGTCGTCGGCGGCGAGAGAGGCGGCTTTGGCGGAGCTCGGCGGATCTCGCCGGCGGCGCGAGTTGCGGCGCGAGGTGCGGCTGCGTGCAGCGGGGAGGAGAGGAACGGGGCCCTGTGCCTCGTTATTTAAGGGAGGAGGGAGTAGGTGGCGTGGGGGAGGTGTCAGGCGAGGAGGACGCGGAGTCCGGCCGGACTCCGGCGGCGGCGCTCCCGTGCGGGAGTCGGTCTCCCGTGGGAGATCGGGGACGGGGCGACGGCGAGCTGGGCTTGGCCGCAGCCTGGCAGGAGCTAGGCCGGCCGAGTCGGCGAGGGAAGTTTTTTTTAAACATTATTTTCCAGACAAATAAAATAATAAAAGCAAAATAATTAAAATATTATATAGGCATATAATATATCAGAATTTTCAGAAAAAGATTTCCAACAACATGGACATTTTTATAATGCCAAATAAAATCCTCAAAAATTCATATAAAACAAAGAGTGCTACTGGTCTATTAAAATCTAGTAAAAATCATTTTAAAAATACCAAAATGATTTCAAATAAATTTTTCTCCAATTTTCTATTGTAGGGAATCATGTTACCCTATTTTCCATATATTTTATTTTTGGAGAAAAATAATTTGAATAAAACTCAAATAACTCCAAATTGGAAATAAATTCAAAGGGGCTTTGAATTTAATCCTTTTGAAACTCCCAACTCATATTTCATATAATTTGAAGAAGTCATATTATCTTCTCTCATGAAAATCATTGAGTTGCATAAAGTTTCAGAATTGAAAATATTTTCAAATGAAATTCAAATATTTTCAACAACCCTTTTCATTTAATTTAAATGGAAGAAGTCATGTCATCTTCTCTCTAGGATTTTGGGTTGAAAAGAATTTGAATTCACGGAGATCAGAAAGCAAATATGAAAGTTTGGGAAAGTCCTTTTATTCCCTCTCATTTAACTTTCAAAAGTTTCGAATTCACTCACTTTCAGTCAATCAATCAAACAATTAATCAAATCTATCTATTTATTATAACATTCCAAAATTTAGAATTTTGGGATGTTACACGAGGAGTTCCGAAATGGTCCGGAGGTAAAGATTTATATATGGGAAGTCCTGGTTTGGTCACCGGAAAAGTTTCGGGTTTTATCGGTAATGTACCGGGACCACCAGGAGGGTCCCGGTGGTCCACCAAGTGGGGCCACCAGCCCCGGAGGGCTGCATGGCCCAAGTGTGGGAGGGGACCAGCCCCAGGTGGGCTGGTGCGCCCCCCACCAAGGCCCAAGGCGCCTAGGGTTTAGGGAGGGGGCGCCCCACCTAGCTTGGGGGGCAAGTTTCCCCTCTCCCCCCCTTGGCCACCCCACCAGATGGGATCTGGGCTGGCCGCCGCCCCTAGGGTGGAACCCTAGGTGGGGGCGCAGCCCCCCTCTCCCCCTATATATAGTGGAGGCAAAGGAGCAGCCCACAGACGAAGTTTCTTCTCTTGTTGGCGCAACCCTACCCCTCTCCCTCCTCGTCTCTTGCGGTGCTTGGCGAAGCCCTGCTGGAGTACCACGCTCCTCCACCGCCACCACGTCGTCGTGCTGCTGCTGGATGGAGTCTTCCCCAACCTCTCGTTCTCCCCTTGCTGGATCAAGGCGTAGGAGACGTCACCGGGCTGTACATGTGTTGAACGCGGAGGTGCCGTCCGTTCGCCACTAGGATCTCCGGTGATTTGGATCACGACGAGTACGACTCCTTCAGCCCCGTTCTCTTGAACGCTTCCGCTTAGCGATCTACAAGGGTATGTAGATGCACTCTCCTTCCCCTCGTTGCTGGTTTCTCCATAGATAGATCTTGGTGACACGTAGGAAATTTTTGAATTTCTGCTACGTTCCCCAACAACAATGGTGTGGTGTCTCTAAACCACAATACCATCATGTCAGCAGCCAATGTTTCACCCCAAAAATCTACAATCAGCCATGACCGAGAACACAAGAAATCTATAAAGGATCCTCGAAAATTATCCACTTGCTGTTAGCTACTGGTTTCCCCCCAAATCTATAATTGTTTTGTGTATGTTAGTAGAAAAATAAAAAGGATAGTAGACAGAGGCAACTAACCAGCACAAAATGAAGCTAGCAACCTGATCAAGAATACATGGACTCTCCATCCGACACCAGAGAGCCTGTGATTCACAAATTTGGACCATCAAGATTAAGATCATGAAGAAATTTGCCAAATCACATAGTATTTTGATTGTTTGAAGCAGAGGCAAACTGACCATACCATTTCCATCAGAAGAAGAAGTTGAAGCAGAGGCAAACTGACCATACCATTTCCATCAGAAGAAGAAATTTGCCAAATCACATAGACTTTCTCACTCGTAGCAATGCTAAGAGTCTGTTGGAATTATATTAGCGATTACTGCATTATTTATGAAATCTTGCAGATAGGATATCAAAACATTGTTTCCTCGATGATTTTCTTGAGGAAAGGTTGTATGTGATACAACCGGATGGTTTTGTCAATCCTGAAAGATGCTAACAAGTATGCAAAGCTCCAGCAATCCTTCTAAGGACTGGAGTAAGCATCTCGGAGTTGGAATGTATGCTTTGATGAGATGATCAAAGATTTTGGGTGTATACAAAGTTTATGAGAAACTTGTATTTCCAAAGAAGTGAGTGGGAGCACTATAGAATTTCTGATGAATATATATTGTTGACATATTGTTGATCAGAAATGACGTAGAATTTCTGGAAAGCATATAGGGTTATTTGGAAAGTGTTTTTCAATGGAAAGCCTGGATTAAGCTACTTGAACATTGAGCATCAAGATCTATAAGGATAGATCAAAACGCTTAATGGTACTTTCAAATGAGCACATACCTTGACATTATCTTGAAGGTGTTCAAGATGGATCAGTCAAAGAAGGAGTTCTTGCCTGAGTTGTAAGGTATGAAGTTGAGACTTAAAGCTCGACCACGGCAGAAGAAAGAGGAAGGACGAAGGTCGTCCCCTATGCTTTTGTCATAGGCTCCATACGGTATGCCATGCTGAGTACCACACCTGATGTGTGCCTTGCCACATATCTGGCAAGAGGGTACAAAGGTAATCTAGGAGTAGATCACCAGATAGCGGTCTAAATTATCCTTAGAGGAATAAGGATATGTTTCTTGGTTATGGAGGTGATAAAGAGTTCGACGTAAAGAGTTACGTCGATGCAAGCTTAACACCTATCCGGATAGCTCTGAGTAGAGATACCGGATACGTATAATGGAGCAACAATTTAGAATAGCTCCAAGTAGAACAGTTATTTGAAATGGCTCCAAATGTAGCATAGTAGTTGCATCTACAAGATGACATAGAAATTTGCGAAGTACATACGGATCTGAATGTTGCAGACCCGTTGACTGAAACCTCTCTCACAAGCATAACATGATCAAACCCAGAACTCTTTGGGTGTTAGTCACATGGGGATGTGACCTTGAGTGTTAATCACATATCGATGTGAACTAGATTATTGACTCTAGTGCAAGTGGGAGACTGTTGGAAATATGCCCTAGAGGCAATAATAAATTGGTTATTATTATATTTCCTTGTTCATGATAATCGTTTATTATCCATGCTAGAATTGTATTGATAGGAAACTCAGATACATGTGTGGATACATAGACAACACCATGTCCCTAGTAAGCCTCTAGTTGACTAGCTCGTTGATCAATAGATGGTTACGGTTTCCTGACCATGGACATTGGATGTCGTTGATAACGGGATCACATCATTAGGAGAATGATGTGATGGACAAGACCCAATCCTAAGCCTAGCACAAGATCATGTAGTTCGTATGCTAAAGCTTTTCTAATGTCAAGTATCATTTCCTTAGACCATGAGATTGTGCAACTCCCGGATACCGTAGGAGTGCTTTGGGTGTGCCAAACGTCACAACGTAACTGGGTGGCTATAAAGGTACACTACAGGTATCTCCGAAAGTGTCTGTTGGGTTGGCACGAATCGAGACTGGGATTTGTCACTCCGTGTAAACGGAGAGGTATCTCTGGGCCCACTCGGTAGGACATCATCATAATGTGCACAATGTGATCAAGGAGTTGATCACGGGATGATGTGTTACGGAACGAGTAAAGATACTTGCCAGTAACGAGATTGAACAAGGTATCGGGATACCGACGATCGAATCTCGGGCAAGTATCGTACCGATAGACAAAGGGAATTGTATACGAGATTGATTAAGTCCTTGACATCATGGTTCATCCGATGAGATCATCGTGGAGCATGTGGGAGCCAGCATGGGTATCCAGATCCCACTGTTGGTTATTGACCGGAGAGTCATCTCGGTCATGTCTGCATGTCTCCCGAACCCGTAGGGTCTACACACTTAAGGTTCGATGACGCTAGGGTTATAGATATACGTGGTTACCGAATGTTGTTCGGAGTCCCGGATGAGATCCTGGACGTCACGAGGAGTTCCGGAATGGTCCGGAGGTAAAGATTTATATATGGGAAGTCCTGTTTTGGTCGCCAGAAAAGTTTCGGGTTTTATCGGTAATGTACCGGGACCACCAGGAGGGTCCCGGTGGTCCACCAAGTGGGGCCACCAGCCCCGGAGGGCTGCATGGGCCAAGTGTGGGAGGGGACCAGCCCCAGGTGGGTTGATGTGCCCCCCCACCAAGGCCCAAGGCGCCTAGGGTTTAGGGAGGGGGCGCCCCACCTAGCTTGGGGGGCAAGTTTCCCCTCTCCCCCCCCTTGGCCGCCCCACCAGATGGGATCTGGGCTGGCCGCCGCCCCTAGGGTGGAACCCTTGGTGGGGGCGCAGCCCCCCCTCTCCCCCTATATATAGTGGAGGCAAAGGAGCAGCCCACAGACGAAGTTTCTTCTCTTGTTGGCGCAGCCCTACCCCTCTCCCTCCTCGTCTCTTGCGGTGCTTGGCGAAGCCCTGCTGGAGTACCACGCTCCTCCACCACCACCACGCCGTCGTGCTACTGCTGGATGGAGTCTTCCCCAACCTCTCGTTCTCCCCTTGCTGGATCAAGGCGTAGGAGACGTCACTGGGCTGTACGTGTGTTGAACGTGGAGGTGCCGTCCGTTCGGCACTAGGATCTCCGGTGATTTGGATCACGACGAGTACGACTCCTTCAACCCCGTTCTCTTGAACGCTTCCGCTTAGCGATCTACAAGGGTATGTAGATGCACTCTCCTTCCCCTCGTTGCTGGTTTCTCCATAGATAGATCTTGATGACACGTAGGAATTTTTGAATTTCTGCTACGTTCCCCAACAACAATGGTGTGGTGTCTCTAAACCACAATACCATCATGTCAGCAGCCAATGTTTCACCCCAAAAATCTACAATCAGCCATGACCGAGAACACAAGAAATCTATAAAGGATCCTCGAAAATTATCCACTTGCTGTTAGCTACTGGTTTCCCCCCAAATCTATAATTGTTTTGTGTATGTTAGTAGAAAAATAAAAAGGATAGTAGACAAAGGCAACTAACCAGCACAAAATGAAGCTAGCAACCTGATCAAGAATACATGGACTCTCCATCCGACACCAGAGAGCCTGTGATTCAAAAATTTGGACCATCAAGATTAAGATCATGAAGAAATTTGCCAAATCACATAGTATTTTGATTGTTTGAAGCAGAGGCAAACTGACCATACCATTTCCATCAGAAGAAGAAGTTGGAGCAGGTCTATATCCTGGCCTCAAATGACTGTTGAAAATGTATACATGTATTACTAGCTATACATTGGAATTTGTAAGTCCATATATTCATGATGAGTATCTTCATTTTCCGTTATAGAATTATTAGCAAGAACTATCGTGATTAGAAGATCTCGACACCATGTACACTGCTATATCTAAGCAAGCTGCAGGTGTAGGAGGCATCATCTCAAATACCAGAGCATGGGAAAAATAACATTACCTTGCAAACGATCTTGGAATATATTTGCAGCAAATCCATCTGGGAAGCAAATAGATTCTAGGAATTGCAGAAACTCGAGTTTCTCATCTCTGGTTAATGTGTACCATGCATGATGCTTTTTTACGCTACTTCTCGTATCATTCAAGTGTAGATCTGCTCTGATATTCATGTCTTCTAAGTCCTTGCAGGCCTTAAGTGCGTCCTTGGACTTGCCATCTATGTTTAATAGAGTCCCAAATAAGCTCTCAAAAATGTTCTTTTCAATGTGCATGACATCAAGATTGTGTGGCAATTTCAGATCCTTCCAATATGGTAGCTCAAACAAGATGCCCATCTTTCTGAAATATTTCCCTGGCATGTCCTTTGAAGATGCATTTCTTTTCTTATTTCCAGGATGTTTTCCGTATTTGAAGCTTGGGAGATGATCTAACTTCTGCAGCAATTCAAAAATGTCTTTCCCAAATAGTTGTTTTAGTGGCAACGCTTTCTCATTCTTACCATTGAAGGCCTTACTTTTGCGCCACCTATGGTGAATAGGAAAGTACCTCCTATGACCTAAGAAACCAATTTTGCTTCGAAGTGGTTGCGAATAGGTTCCATCTAGGCAAACATGGCATGCCTTGTAGCCCATTGTAGAATGCCCAAATACTGAAGCTAGTGCTGGAAGGTTGTGAATAGTCCATAGCAATATTACACGCATATTGAAAGTATCTCCTTCAAGAGCGTCGAAAGTAACAACTCCTGGATTAAATGATTGCTTTAGTTCTTCAACCAATGGCCTCAAATACACATCAATGTCCCTTCCCAGTGACTTCTTCCCAGGGATCAATAATGTCATGAGCAGGAAGGGCTCTTTCATGCTTCTCCATGGAGGCAAGTTATACACAACTACAATGACAGGCCAAACACTATATGAGCTACTCGTAATTCCAAATGGATTGAAACCATCGGTGCCAACCCCGAGCCGCAAATGGAGAGCATCTTCATCCAGCCAGGGATATTTCTTATCCATATGTTTCCAAGCATTGCCATCCGGAGGACCCCTCAAGACATTTGGTTCGACAACTCTCTTATCCCTATGATAACGCAAATCTGAAGCTATATCCTTGTTCATGAACAACTGTTGTAATCTAGGGATTAAGGGCATCTCTAGCCGCGCCCCCAGGAAGGCCTCCCCAGGCGTTTTTTTCGCGCCAGCGCCGAAAAAACGGCCCAGTCACGCCCCCAGGAGCCCAATTTTCACCGGTTTGGGCCGAAAACAGCACCGGCAGACCCAGGCCGAACCCGGCGTGCTGGGGGGCGCTCGGGGGCGCCGGGGCGAACTGTTTTGGCGTGAAACAGCCGCGGGCCTGCCGCGTCAGCGACTCTACCCTCTTCTCGCCCCTTCGTCGTCCTCATCGCCTCGTTTCCCGTGGCGAATCAATGCCAAAGCTGTCGCGCTGTCGCGCTGCCGCGCCGGTCAGCCTGTGCCATTGATGCTCACGGGCGGCGCAGTGAAGGCCGGATGACGCGCGTCCCTCACCCTCCCTTGCCCGCCACGCGTGCTCACGGCAGCTCGCACACGGGGCGGAGCCTCGGGCTATATAAGACGCGCCCCAACGCACTCGGTGACTCGTACTCTCTCGCCGTCGTCGTTCCTCCCTCTCCTCTCTCGCCATCGTCGTTCCTCCCTCTTCTCTCTCTCGCCGTCTCCAGCACCCATGGTCGAGCGCTTCCCAGGCGACGGCGCGGCGGCGAACGGCTTCGGCCGCTGCCATCTCCACGAGAACGAGGCTTGCCTCCTTTTCGAGGCTGAGTACCCGGTCCCGCCGGACATGCGGGTGCCCGGGGCTTGGAGGATCAACGCAGGTGGCATGCCGGTGCCACCACCACCCACCGGGGCGGTGCGGCGTGCCGAGATCGCACGCATCCGCGCGTCCCTGCCGTGGGCGGCGAGGGAGGGGCCACGGTACGTCCCCGACAGCCCGCTCTGGGAGCCCTACTTCCGCCGCCGTCACGCCGAGCAGCTCGAGGCCACCAACGTCATCGTGCCCTCCGGTAGGCTCAACTCCAATGGCCGGTGCCGGTGGTGGGGCGTGCCCGGGCGCACGTTGGAGGCCGTCCTCGAGTACATCGAGGGCGGCAACACGCCGCGCCTCGAGTACCTCGCTCCCCCGTCCTTCTCACGACGCCGGGGAAGCTCCTAGACCCCGAGGCGCATGGAGACCGGGGGGTCCTCCTCCTCGTCCGGTGGCTCGCCCTGCCTCCGCCCCGTCAAGCCAGAGCCCCAGGGCACGCCGGTCAGCGCGCGCACCCATAGCTCGGGCGTCCGCATCGGCGCCAACGCCTCCCCACCCACCGACCGCTTCGTCCTCGTCGAGCCCAAGCCGGAGCCTGGCCTCCCCGTGGAGTACGAGGAGATAGCCCGGCGCGGCATCTCCGACGAGGACGCCCTGCGGTGGGCGCGGGACGACTACCTCCGCGACGAGATGGTCCGGCAGCGCCGGGCCCTGGAGGAGATCGCTGCCCACAAGCGTGGGCGCGAGGACGAGCATGGTGTCGTGGTCCTCGACAGCGACGACGACGACGACGATGCCCCCGGACCGTCCAACCCGCCGCGCCAACCGGGGGAGGGATGCAGCAGGGACGGTGGAGGCGCAGGCGGGGGCGGCGACGACGACGACGACGACGGTGACTACACGCGGTTCTACAGCCTCCTCGGCATGTAAAACTGCGTGGGCAGGCGGCGAGGCGGGCGGCGAGGGAGACGGCGGGGGTAGCCCATGGAAGTTTTTTCTTTTTTGTAAAATATGTTTAAGTTTGAAGGAACTCGCCGATGTTTGCGTTAAATTGAGTCGTTTTTGCGCCGTTTTTGACTTTTTTGACTAACCGTGGGCGCCGCGACTGGGGGGCATCACGCCCCCAGTGCGCGGTTTAGCGCCGGCGCGCCCCCAGGGGCCGATTTTTTGCCCCTCCTGGGGGGCCAACGGCTGGAGATGCCCTAAGGGAAAGTAGCGCAACACTTTCTAAGGTACTCGCTTCCCCTTGCCCTTTTGTGTCTTCCACCTCGATTCCTTGCAAACTAGGCACTCGTCCTTGTCCTCATGCTCCTTCCAGAATAGAACACAATCATTCTTGCAAGCATCAATACTTTCATAACCTAGCCCTAGATCTCTCAGCATGTTCTTTTCTTCGTAGTACGTGGCTGGAAGCGAGTTACTGGCTGGCAAAGCCTCCTTCTGAAGCTTGTGTAACATGTCAAAAGATTTGTTGCTCCAATGGTTAAGATCTTTGAGGTGTACCAGCTTTAAAACAAAGGATAGCACCGAGTGACCTTTGCAGCCCGGGTACAGCTCACGTTGTGCACTTCTCAGCAAGCCGTCAAATATGGTCGATGACTCATTGGGCTCCGGAATGCTACCTCCAGCAGGATTATGGTTCTCGTGCTCGTCAACCTCAACCGTGGCTCTATGGATATCTCCTAGCAGATCTTGGACCATATCAAATCCATCAAAATCATCAAGATCTTCCTCATCTTCAAGTGACTCATCAACTTGGTCTTCATCATTGCTAACTTGTTCTCCATGAAATACCCATTTTGTGTATGAAGTTTGTATACCATACAATAACAAATGGGTTCGAACTTGACTAACACTCTGCTGACTTATATTCATACAAGATTCACAAGGGCAACACATCTTATCATTGCCACCGTTATGTTGACAAGCAAAATCAATGAATGCATTCACCCCTGAAACGTAATCGCTTGAAAACCTATCAGGCAACCTCATCCAACTCTTATCCATACTCTATCTTTTCCTGCACAAGCACTTATAGTACTAGAAATGTAAAATATAACAACATAACCACATTACCTACAAATCATTATAGCTGCCGGTAAACACCTCAATCACAAAAGGAATCAGGCTGGCTACGTCAATCATTTTCAACCAGTCCACCCGACATGATAAACTAATTGAGGACAACATACTCGATAATAGTTTAACAAATATAGTATGTAATACATGACACGCAGAAACAAAAAACATAATGGTGGACTCAAAATCATAGTAGACACAAAGCACGTTAAAATAATCCATAGTTTAGGATTTCTTAGTCGTAAGAGATATGCCATCTCTAGCCAAATAACCCCCCCCCCACCCACCCAAAAAACTAACTAGAAATTGGGTTGTGTCATGGAATTGACACGACAGATGTCCTAGAGTAAGGACTTAGCCGTAGGGCCATCGCACTAGGAAGCTTGAAGGGGTTAATCGGGACAAAGGACACGAGAGAGTTTTATACTAGTTCGGCCCCTTACGATGAAGGTAAAGGCCTATGTCTAGTTGGGATTGGTATTGCTGAGGTTTCGACTTCCAAGAGGCTCAACTCGCCAGCTTGGTTATCGACTTGGTTGTTTCTCGCCCTAAACCGCCACCGGGTCGTCCCCTTATATACACGGGTTGACGCCAGGTGGCCTACAGAGTCTCGGCCGGCTCATAATCTTGTCCGGCTCGGTGACTTTATTTACATGTCTTTCCGTACAAGTATTTCCTTACATGTGGCGGTTTACATACAATATCGGGCCTCAAGCCGGCCCCAGGCCTTTGGGTCTTCTATAAGACTTAATAAACTACAAACTTGGATGTTTACTGAGCTTCTTGCATAACCCGTCATTGAAGCTAACCCGGCCCCTCCTGGGCGGGTCTCAACTGATAGTAATATCCCCAACATTAGGCCCCAGGTTGACTTTGAACTTTGTTCTTTGTCAATCTTCAATACTTAGTCAGAATCCATCCTCTGTCTGAAAACTTCTGTAACCCGCCGTGACGTCATCTTTTGAAAACACAAAAAACCTTCATGACGTCATCTTACAACAGATCTTTCATTTTTTAATGCCTTCCGAAAATTGAGGCGTCTGTTCAGTTGGATAATTATTATTGGGTCTCCTTGATTTTCGCGCCCGCCTGTTCGCATCTGCCCTTATAAATATGCACATGGCCGGTCCTTCCCATTCTCCTTTCTTCCTTATCTTCTTCCTCTCGCAACCTCCGTCGCTGCTCGAGCTCCGCCGCCGCCGCAACTCTCATCGTCGTCATCAAGCTCGGCCGCTGCATTATCCTGAGTCCGACCAGAGGACGCGGCGACTCTTCGTGGCAGGCCTGCATCTCGTAAGTTTTCTTCTCTCACACACCTAGATATGTTCTAGGTTTGCAAGTTCTTCAGTGTTCTTCACCTGTTCGCCATGGATCATCTTGTAGATCTTCTCCGCAACTTCTTTTGATCCAAAGAAGAGATATAACTCGCGTGGTAGTTGTTTGGCATTCATTTTTGATATCAGTAGATCCCTTTTGTCTGTATAGATGCTTCTTTACAGTCGACGAACTCATCTGTACTAGGTTTTTATGTCTAGAATATTTTCCTTTTTGAAACAGCCTTTTGATCCAGAATGATAATGATAGCTTGGTGAAACTTGTTTATGCCAACACTTAGCTGAATCTGATCAAGAGAAGAAATCTGTAGTCATGGCGGCTTACCATTCCGGCTTTCTTTTCCTTTTATGTCATTAGCCCTTAGTTAAGCCGCCGTTACTTGTTTTACAATTTCAACCTTTAACTGTTAATTGATCCGGCACTTTATTTTTCCTTTTCCAGTCCCTTGTTCATCATGTCATCAAAGACACCCACCATTTGCAATTGGGTTCCCTCAACCATCACTGAGGAGCGTCTGAAAGAGTTCTTCCTTGTTGGGTTTCTGCCTTCAAAGAATGTCATGTCTTATCGTGCTCCTGACCCGGAGGAAGAACGTTCCAGTCCAAAATACGGAGAAGTGATTATCTTCACTAACTACATGAACCGTGGCTTTTCACCGCCCGGTTCAAAATTCTTCAGAGAGGTCCTTTATTTTTCCAAACTCCATCCTCAGGACCTTGGACCCAATTCTATTTCCAACATTTGTAACTTCCAAGTGCTTTGTGAAGCATATCTTCAGCAAGAGCCCACTGTAGAGTTGTTTAGAGAGTACTTTTATCTGAATCGTCAGAATGAATGCACCAATGGTTCTAACTTAGAACTTGGAGGCATCTCGATTCAACGCCGTCAGGGTGCTGTTTTCCCTCTCATCGTCTTACCGAGCCACCCAAAGGACTAGAACCAAACTTGGTTTTATTGTCAGGATACTTCTCCAGCAAACGAGAAGCCTCTGTCGGGTTACCGCCCTAGTCGTCTTGACTCCAAGTTCACCCTTCCGGATAAGCTTACCATCGCTGAACGTAGGAATCTTCTTCCCTCCATTAGAAGAATCAACGACTTGTTGGGTAATGGTTTAACCGGAGTAGATCTGACCCGTTGCTGGATCTCATGGCAGGTTATTCCATTAAGTCGTCGATCTCAACTGATGTATGAATATGACGGAAGCCCGGACAACCCTCTTCGTCACAGCCCAGTTGAAGTCACTGAAGAAGACATTGTTTCGATGTCAACCCTTTTGGTAAATGGGAAGTACGAAGATTGCAGTATTGTTGGGTTGAGTCCCTTCTACAAGATTAATCCAGCGCCAGAAGTAAGTACATTCTGATCTCTTTTTTTTCGTGTTTTGCCCAGCTATTAGTACTTAATACTGATCTTTCTTCTTGTCTTTATAGGCCAATTCTGACTTCTGGAAAGTGAAATATGACCATGAAGCTGCCAAGAAGGCGAAAGCCGCCGCTATGAACACCAAGAAGACGACCCAGAAATCAAAGAAGAAGAAGAAAACTACTGCTAAGGATTTAATGAAGCTTGATGACTCGTCTGACTCGGAGGTAGCCCTTGATTCCCTTGGTCAACTTTTTAACAATCTTATTGATACTGATCCTTACCAGGATGACACTGGGGCTAGTCAAGCCGGGGAAGCAGAGGTAACTATCATTTCCTCCGACTCAGAGCCCTTACCAAGACACAAAGTTCGACGAGTGATCCGTAAAGTAAGGTTTTCTAACCCCTTAGCTCACTTGGATCCCAACTTTCATTTGAAAAAGCAGCAGCATGAAAGCCGTCGTGAAGTTGAGATTGAAGATGAGCCAGCTGTCGTCCCTGAACAGACCCCTCGGAAACGTCCGAACGAGGTTTACTTATTACTGTCCTTACCTTTGTTTTAATGAATCATGCTCCTTGTATTTCCTTTAACTCCTTTTATTTACCTTTTTAGGAGGTGTCTCGTTCCTCGGGCGACTCATCACAAACACAATTTCCGGCTATCAAGACTGCTCCTGGGTAATTAAAAATCCTTTTTTCTTCCGAGTTTGATCAATTGTTATCTTAATGCTGACTATCCTGCAATATTTTTCTTTAGCGGCCAAGCTAAGTCAAAGAAAGCGAAGGCAACAAAACCAGTGGAAGACCCGCCAATACTAGCATCTGAGCCGGCTAGGCCACCTTCTCCATTAACTGTCGCCTCAGAAGACCCGCCTATTGTTCATGAAGCAAATCCTCCAGAGCCATCCCTTGTCAAGAACCCTTCTGCAGCTGGTCTATCAAGCTCAACCAGCCCATCGTCTCCCCGTGTTCAAGATGTTCAAATTACTGGGAGCCGCTATGTTGAGCCAGGGAACCCGACGGTACTGGCACGGTGCACAGCTAAGCAAGAAGCTTTGGAGAGGCGGAAGGTTCGTCTTGATGTTGCCAACTATGACCGTCTTAATGCCAGTGATATTTTATCCGGCTATCTCAGTCATGTACACTCCAGTCGTGATTCTGAGATTGAGATGGTCAAGCAGCTTCAATTGAAGTATGAGGAATGTAGTTTCCGGTTTACCAATATTCCTTCAGCCCCCAAGTCTGTAGATTATGAGAGAAACAGAATAACCTGTAGACTTAAAATATAGACCGATACATTTACTTCTGAATCTTTGCCTGATATTGGTAGAACAAGACTTCACCCATAGTCCCCAAGGACTGGTTTATTTAATCATTAATGAATCAGTACTTCAGAATTGAACACTATCTGTAAAATACTTAACATTCCGGTTTATCTTTGATAACCTTGCTGAACTGCGTACATTAGCCCCCCAGTGCCAAGTGTTGTTACTTAGTAAAGGACTTGGGACTTCTAATATGCTGGTAGAGTCACAAAATTTTGATTTGGCATACATTAGCCCCCAAGTGCCAAGTGTTTTATTTGCAAAGCACTTGGGACTTTGAATTTTGAATATGTATACTGGAACTTAAAACCAAATCTTGACTTATCTGAATGTTTCACAAAATGCATTATCTGAACTGAACTCCCAATTGACTGACGCAAAGACCCGACTAGCAAGACAGGAGTCAAAAATTAAATCTTCCACCTCCAAGTTGCAAATGAACCTTTCTGAGACGGAGGCTTTGAAGACCAGCTTTGCCACCAAAGAGAAAACTTGGGAGAATGAGAAAACACTCCTGACCCGCCGAGCTGAGATAGCCGAAACAACTCTGAAAGAAATTTCAACAGAGCTGAACAATTTGAAGGGCCGGGTATCTCAGATGGTTGCCGCGATTTTTGGTAAGCCGTCTGAATTGATCTTGAATATAAATTTTGTCAAACCGGAATATGATCCGCCAACTGACTCTGTTAAAAATATACACAGGTCCGCGAAGCAAAAACCTGAGCCAAGACCCGTTGATTAAACTGAAGGCAGTATATACCTCGGTTCAACAATTGTACATTGGTACACGACGGGCTCTGGCCGCTATCTCTCCGGTAAATCAAGGACCCAACCGGCTCAGCGATGTCTTGAAGAAGCTATCCATCCTTCCTGCTAGATTCCAAGAGGTAAAACGCTCCTATGCGCGAGCCGATGCACTGCCTGCCTTAAGCCGCTCCAAAGCTTGGGTGCCAGACCTAGACCCGGCGGACGTTGCAAGGGGCTTGATATGTCTCCAACGTATCTATAATTTTTTATTGCTCCATGCTATATTATCTACTGTTTTGAATGTTTATGGGCTTTATTATACACTTTTATATCATTTTTGGGACTAACCTATTAACCCAGAGCCCAGTGCCAGTTTCTGTTTTTACCCTATTTTAGGGTTTCGAAGAAAAGGAAAATCAAACGGAGCCCAATTGACCTGAAACTTCACGGAACTCATTTTTGGAAGGAAAGAAGCCTAGAAGACTTGGAGTGCACGTCGGGGGCTCTACGAGGAGGCCACGAGGCAGGGGGCGCGCCCACCCCCACTGGGCGCGCCCTCCACCCTCGTGGGCCCCTCATGGCCCCCCTGACGTACTTCTTCCGCCTATATATCTCCATATACCCTAAAAACATCCGTGAGCACAATAGATCGGGAGTTCCGCCGCCAGAAGCCTCCGTAGCCACCTAAAGCCAATCTAGACCCGTTTCGGCGCCCTACCGGAGGGGGGATCCTTCTCCGGTGGCCATCTTCACCATCCCGGTGCTCTCCATGATGAGGAGCGAGTAGTTCTCCCTCGGGGCTGAGGGTATGTACCAGTAGCTATGTGTTTGATCTCTCTCTCTCTCTCTCTTGTGTTCTTGAGATGATACGATCTTGATGTATCACGAGCTTTGCTATTATATTTGGATCCTATGATGTTTCTTCCCCCCTCTACTCTCTTGTAATGAATTGAGTTTCCCCTTTGAAGTTATCTTATCGGATTGAGTCTTTACAGATTTGAGAACACTTGATGTATGTCTTGCCGTGGATATCTGTGGTGACAATGGGATATCACGTGATTCACCTGATGTATGTTTTGGTGACCAACTTGCGGGTTCCGCCCATGAACCTATGCATAGGGGTTGGCACACGTTTTCGTCGTGATTCTCCGGTAGAACTTTGGGGCACTCTTTGAGGTCCTTTGTGTTGGTTGAATAGATGAATCTGAGATTGTGTGATGCATATCGTATAATCATGCCCACGGATACTTGAGGTGACATTGGAGTATCTAGGTGACATTAGGGTTTTGGTTGATTTGTATCTTAAGGTGTTATTCTAGTACGAACTCTAGGGCTGTTTGTGACACTTGTAGGAATAGCCCAATGGATTGATTGGAAAGAATAACTTTGAGGTGGTTTTGTACCCTACCATAATCTCTTCGTTCGTTCTCCGCTATTAGTGACTTTGGAGTGACTCTTTGTTGCATGTTGAGGGATAGTTTTATGATCCAATTATGTTAGTATTGTTGAGAGGACTTACACTAGTGAAAGTATGAACCCTAGGCCTTGTTTCCTAGCATTGCAATACCGTTTACGCTCACCTTTATCACTTGTTACCTTGCTGTTTTTATAATTTCAGATTACAAATACCTCTATCTGCTATCCATATTGCACTTTTATCACCATCTCTTCGCTGAACTAGTGCACCTATACAATTTACCATTGTATTGGGTGTGTTGGGGACACAAGAGACTCTTTGTTATTTGGTTGCAGGGTTGCTTGAGAGAGACCATATTCATCCTACGCCTCCTACGGATTGATAAATCTTAGGTCATCCACTTGAGGGAAATTTGCTACTGTCCTACAAACCTCTGCACTTCGAGGCCCAGCAACGTCTACAAGAAGAAGGTTGTGTAGTAGACATCAAACTCTTTTCTAGCGCCGTTGCCGGGGAGGTGAGTGCTTGAAGCTATATCTTTAGATCTTGCAATCAAGTCTTTTAGTTTCTTGTTTTTATCACTAGTTTAGTTTATAAAAGAAAACTATAAAAAATGGAATTGAGTTTGTCTCATACGCTTCACCTTTTTAATATCTTTCGTGAGTATGATGGAAAGGATAATTGTGCTCAAGTGCTAGAAGAAGAAATCTATAAAATATTTGGCACTAAATATTTGAATGATGAGCATGATTGCAATGTTGTTAGTATGAATTCCTTGAATATCCATGATGCTAATGATATGCAAAGCCATAAGCTTGGGGAAGCTATGTTTGATGAAGATGATATTTTTTGTCCCCCAAGTTTTGATGAGCAAATTTATTATGATGAAAGCATGCCTCCTATCTATGATGATTATTGTGATGACACGTATGCAAATTTACAGACTGTCCTGTTTAGGCAGATAGCTGTTATGGTTGCATTGTTTGCATATGTTTGCTTCTTTAATGATTCTATTTGAGGATAGGACTATTAAATATGCAGAGGCATTTAGTATGCAATGTTTAATAATAATTTTAGTGATTTGCTACAGTAGAGTATGATAAGGTTTTTGCAATGGTTTATACTAACTTATCTCACGAGTCCTTGTTGAGTTTTGTGTGGATGAAGCTTTTGAGATTTAGGGAGACCCTTATATGAGAGGAATTAAGGAGACACAAAAGCTCAAGCTTGGGGATGCCCAAGGCACCCCAAGATAATATTTCAAGAAGTCTCAAACATCTAAGCTTGGGGATGCCCCGGTTGGCATCCCACCTTTCTTCTTCAACAACTATCGGTTAGTATCGGTTGATCCTAAGTTTTTGCTTCCTCACATGATATTTTCTATTCTTAGAACGTCATTTTATTTTGTTTTGCTTGCTGTTTGAATAAAATACCAAGATCTGAAATTCTTAAATGTTAGAGAGTCTTCACATAGTTGCATAATTATTCGACTACTCATTGATCTTCACTTATATCTTTCGGAGTAGTTTGTCATTTGCTCTAGTGCTTCACTTATATCTTTTTAGAGCATGGTGGTAGTTTTATTTTGAAGAAACTATTGATATCTCATGATTCACTTAGATTATTTTGAGAGTCTTAATAGCATGGTAATTTGCTTACAATCCTAATATGCTAGGTATACAAGATTAATAATAAAATTCTCTTATGAGTGTTTTGAATACTAAGAGAAGTTTGATGCTTGATGATTGTTTTGAGATATGGAGGTAATAATATCAAAGTCGTGCTAGTTGAGTAGTTGTGAAATTGAGAAATGCTTGTGTTGAAGTTTGCAAATCCCGTAGCATGCACGTATGGTAAACGTTGTGTAACAAATTTGAAACATGAGGTGTTATTTGATTGTCCTCCTTATGAGTGGCGGTCGGGGACGAGCGATGGTCTTTTCCTACCAATCTATCCCCCTAGGAGCATGCGCGTAGTGCCGAGGTTTTTGATGACTTGTAGATTTTTGCAATAAGTATGTGATTTCTTTATGACTAATGTTGAGTCCATGGATTATACGCACTCTCACCCTTCCATACTTGCTAGCCTCTTCGGTACAGTGCATTGCCCTTTCTCACATTAAGAGTTGGCGCAAACTTCGCCGGTGCATCCAAACCCCGTGATATGATATGCTCTTTCACACATAAACCTCCTTATATCTTCCTCAAAACAGCCACCATACCTACCTATTATGGCATTTCCATAGCCATTCCGAGATATATTGCCATGCAACTTTCCATCATTCCGTTCATTATGACACATTCATCATTGTCATATTGCTTAGCATGATCATGTAGTTGACATAGTATTTGTGGCAAAGCCACCGTTCATAATTCTTTCATACATGTCACTCTTGGTTCATTGCATATCCCGGTACACCGCCGGAGGCATTCATATAGAGTCATCCTTGTTCTAGTATCGAGTTGTAATCATTGAGTTGTAAATAAATAGAAGTGTGATGATCATCATTATTGGAACATTGTCCCAAGTGAGGAATAAAAAAATAGAAAGGCCATAAAAAAGAGAAGGCCCAAAAAAAGAAAAATAAAAGAGAAAGGCCATAAAAAAATAGAAGGCCCAGAAAAATGAGAGAAAAAGAGAGAAGGGACAATGTTACTATCCTTTTACCACACTCGTGCTTCAAAGTAGCACCATGATCTTCATAGTAGAGAGTCTCTCATGTCATCACTTCCATATACTAGTGGAAATTTTTCATTATAGAACTTGGCTTGTAGATTCCAACAATGGGCCTCCTCAAGTGCCCTAGGTCTTCGTGAGCAAGCAAGTTGGATGCACACCCACTAGTTTCTTTTGTTGAGCTTTCATACATTTATAGCTCTAGTGCACCCGTTGCATGGCAATCCCTACTCCTTGCATTAACATCAATCGGTGGGCATCTCCATAGCCCATTGATTAGCCTCGTTGATGTGAGACTTTCTCCTTTTTGTCTTCTCCACATAACCCCCTCATTATTCTATTCCACCCATAGTGCTATATCCATGGCTCGCGCTAATGTATTGCGTGAAAGTTTATAGGTTTGAGATTACTAAAGTATGAAACAATTGCTTGGCTTGTCATCAGGGTTGTGCATGATGAGAGCATTCTTGTGTGACGAAAATGAAACATGACTAAACTATATGATTTTGTAGGGATGAACTTTCTTTGGCCATGTTATTTTGAGAAGACATAATTGCTTAGTTAGTATGCTTGAAGTATTATCATTTTTATGTCAATATGAACTTTTGTCTTGAATCTTATGGATCTGAATATTCATAGCACAATTAAGAAGAATCACATTGAAATTATGCCAAGTAGCACTCCGCATCAAAAATTCTATTTTTATCATTTACCTACTTGAGGACGAGCAGGAATTAAGTTTGGGGATGCTGATACGTCTCCAACGTATCTATAATTTTTGATTGCTCCATGCTATATTATCTACTATTTTGAATGTTTGTGGGCTTTATTATACACTTTTATATCATTTTTGGGACTAACCTATTAACCCAGAGCCCAGTGCCAGTTTCTGTTTTTACCCTATTTTAGGGTTTCGAAGAAAAGGAAAATCAAACGGAGCCCAATTGACCTGAAACTTAACGGACCTCATTTTTGGAAGGAAAGAAGCCCAGAAGACTTGGAGTGCACGTCGGGGGCTCTACGAGGAGGCCACGAGGCAGGGGGGCGCGCCCACCCCCCTGGGCGCGCCCTCCACCCTCGTGGGCCCCTCGTGGCCCCCCCGACGTACTTCTTCCGCCTATATATATCTCCATATACCCTAAAAACATCCGTGAGCACAATAGATCAGGAGTTCCGCCACCCGAAGCCTCCGTAGCCACCGAAAGCCAATCTAGACCCGTTTCGGCCCCCTGCCGGAGGGGGAATCCTTCTCCGGTGGCCATCTTCATCATCCCGGTGCTCTCCATGACGAGGAGGGAGTAGTTCTCCCTCGGGGCTGAGGGTATGTACCAGTAGCTATGTGTTTGATCTGTCTCTCTCTCATGTTCTTGAGATGATACGATCTTGATGTATCGCGAGCTTTGTTATTATATTTGGATCCTATGATGTTTCTTCCCCCCTCTACTCTCTTGTTATGAATTGAGTTTCCCCTTTGAAGTTATCTTATCGGATTGAGTCTTTACAGATTTGAGAACACTTGATGTATGTCTTGCCGTGGATATCTGTGGTGACAATGGGATATCACGTGATTCACTTGATGTATGTTTTGGTGACCAACTTGCGGGTTCCGCCCATGAACCTATGCATAGGGGTTGGCACACGTTTTCGTCGTGATTCTCCGGTAGAACTTTGGGGCACTCTTTGAGGTCCTTTGTGTTGGTTGAATAGATGAATCTGAGATTGTGTGATGCATATCGTATAATCATGCCCACGGATACTTGAGGTGACATTGGAGTATCTAGGTGACATTAGGGTTTTGGTTGATTTGTATCTTAAGGTGTTATTCTAGTACGAACTCTAGGACTGTTTGTGACACTTATAGGAATAGCCCAACGGATTGATTGGAAAGAATAACTTTGAGGTGATTTCATACCCTACCATAATCTCTTCGTTCGTTCTCCGCTATTAGTGACTTTGGAGTGACTCTTTGTTGCATGTTGAGGATAGTTTTATGATCCAATTATGTTAGTATTGTTGAGAGGACTTACACTAGTGAAAGTATGAACCCTAGGCCTTGTTTCTTAGCATTGCAATACCGTTTACGCCCACTTTTATCACTTGTTACCTTGCTGTTTTTATAATTTCAGATTACAAATACCTTTATCTACTATCCATATTGCACTTGTATCACCATCTCTTCGCTGAACTAGTGCACCTATACAATTTACCATTGTATTGGGTGTGTTGGGGACACAAGAGACTCTTTGTTATTTGGTTGCAGGGTTGCTTGAGAGAGACCATCTTCATCCTACGCCTCGTACGGATTGATAAACCTTAGGTCATCCACTTGAGGGAAATTTGCTACTGTCCTACAAACCTCTGCACTTGGAGGCCCAACAACGTCTACAAGAAGAAGGTTGTGTAGTAGACATCAGGGCTATCCTACCATGAAGGAGGATGGGTCTCCTTTTGATCAAGATGACTTTATAGCCTGCGTCCGTGAAGTCCGGCCTCTGGCGACTAGCCTTGGAGATGATACCAACGTGGACAAATACCAGCCGGGTTTTGATAGTGCAAATAAGAAGATGGCCACTCCTTCATACAAAGTTGCTGATCTGTTCCCACCTGTGAGAGAAGATACCTTTGCCCCGGAAATTGACCCGGTCGGCCTGATTGACGACGAAGCTGAATTTGTCACCATGAATGGCTTTGATTGATCCAAATCCAACTCCCAGCAGACTCAAGATGGTGAACCGGTGAGGGAAGGACAATGATCATCTTCATAGGCTTATAAAGCCGTGTAATAGCTTAACTGTTTAAAACACCGCGTTTTTGCTTATGCCATCGTGCAAAAAACACTTCTATGTGAATCTGTGCTTCCGGATGCCAATGTTTAACGCTGTCTTAAGCATCGTTTAATGCTTGTCTCTGCAATGTTTAAACTCTGTTCCTGTGAACACAAGGAAAAATCTGGCAAGGCGGTTTAAAACCAACTGGGTTTAAACACCCAATTTACAGCCCATATCTCCACCTCAAAAACAGAGACAAATATAAATAAAGGATAATGTTTTAATATTAACTCTTAAGTTAACGCAGTCGGTAAGCGCGTATAAGTAAGAATCATACCTTGTCCTTGTTGATTCTTAGATCGCCGGTTCAAATAACCCGGGTGATGAATTTGATAATTCAATATGTATAAAAATTAATACTCCTTAAATATTCAATAATCATCATATCTCAGTAGCTCGTACCTTCAGATCCTTAGACCACCGGCTTGGATAACCCGGGCGGCTGTGTTGTCCAATAATTGAGCCGGCGAAAAAACCAGGCCATCTCATTTGTAATATTGAAACAACAAAAACTGAAAGGCAAGAAAGAGATAACAAACATAATTTTAACTCTGTATTCAAAAGATTGGGGGTTTCTGATTCGAATACGATCAGTAAACCGGACCAAAGGAGTTAAGCTAAGGTTCGAATACGACCATATACCCCCCAGTGGCTTTGGCATTGCGCCGATCAAGAGGGTACCGACAGCTATGTTCTCTTTGGTTCGAATACGACCTATGTTTGTACAGGAAGCCCCCAAATGACCTTGAGAGGTTTTTAACGACCCTAATTTGAATACGATCCAAGTCGGCTCAAAAGGGGTTAAGCTATGACTCGGATACGATCAAGAAGCCCCCAAGTGAGTTTGGCCTTGAGCCGATCAAGAGGGTTACGACAGCTATGTTCTCTTTGGTTCAAATACGACCTATGTTTGAACAGGAAGCCCCCAAGTGACCATGAGATTTACAGCTAGATTCGAATACGATCATAAGCCGGACTAGAAAAGGTTAAACTTGATTCAAATATGATCAGCTCCTTAATAGTCATTTGTGAAAAAATAACAAAGATGCATAATCTTTGAAAAGAAAAGAGACCGATGGTCTTACTTTATTGCTTATCGTCGTATATACAATGTGAACGTATGTACATGATGAGAGCCGGTGGCTCAGGTATAGTACGGCCGAAGTTGAGCAATGTTCCACGGCCGGCGGGTCTCCTCTTCCGACTTACGTGAGTCTGCATGCTCTCGAACGTCAATGAGGTAATAAGACCCGTTGTTTAAATTTTTACTGACCACAAAGGGTCCTTCCCAAGGTGGGGATAACTTGTGTGCATCTAAAAGATCTTGGATGAGCCGGAGCACCAAGTCGCCTTCCTGAAAAGTCCTGGTCTTAACCCGACGGCTGTGATAACGACGCAGGTCCTGTTGATAGATTGCTGACCGTGCTGCTGCTAAGTCTCTTTCTTCATCCAACAAGTCAAGCGCATCCTGTCTGGCTTTTTCATTGTTAGCTTCAACAAAAGCCGCCACACGGGGCGAGTCATGACGGATGTCACTGGGCAATACTGCTTCTGCCCCATAAACCATGAAGAAGGGTGTGTAACCCGTAGACCCGTTGGGTGTAGTATTGATGCTCCATAACACTGAAGGTAACTCCTCTACCCAACAACCCGGCGTTCGCTGTAAAGGAACCATAAGCCGGGGTTTTAGCCCTTTCAGAATTTCCTGATTGGCTCTCTCAGCTTGACCATTGGATTGAGGATGAGCTATAGAAGAAACATCAAGCCGGATGTGCTCTCGCTGACAAAACTCTTCCATAGCCCCTTGGGATAGATTAGTGTCATTGTCCGTGATAATACTGTGTGGAAAACTGAAATGGAAGATTATTTTCTTCATGAACTGAACCGCCGTGGTTGCATCACACTTACTCACAGGCTCCACCTCAACCCATTTAGTGAACTTATCAACAGCCACCAGGAGATGTGTCTTCTTATCCTTAGACCTTTTGAAAGGTCCCACCATGTCAAGCCCCCAGACTGCAAACGGCCAAGTGATTGGAATCATCCGGAGCTCTTGAGCCGGCACATGCGCTCGTCGTGCAAATTTCTGACATCCATCACATCTACTGACTAGATCTTCTGCATCAGCGTGAGTCGTCACCAGTAAAAACCATGACGAAACGCCTTAGCCACTAAAGATTTTGACCCGGCGTGATGACCACAATTGCCTTCATGGATCTCACGAAGGATTTCTTGACCCTCTTCAGGGGAAACACACCGTTGAAACGCTCCGGAAACACTGCGATGAAATAACTCTCCATCCGAAATCGTCATGGACTCAGACCGCCAGGTTAACTGTCGAGCCAGGGTCTCATCTGCTGAAAATTCTCCCCGGGTCATGTAAGCCAAGAACGTCACCGTCCAATCTGGGATGACATGAAGAGCCGCCACCAACTGCGCCTCCGGGTCAGGAACAGCTAAATCTTCTTCTGTGAGCAACTTGACAGAGGGGTTATGCAAAACATCTAAAAAGGTGTTGGGTGGTACCGGCTTACGTTGAGACCCCAGCTGGCTCAAAGCATCAGCTGCTTCGTTCTTTCGACAGTCAATGTGTACCACCTGATAACCTTTAAAATATTCTGCAACAACATCGACCTCTCGGCGATAAGCCGCCATGAGAGGGTCTTTGGAATCCCACTTGCCAGACACCTGCTGAGCCACTAGATCTGAATCACCAAGACATCTGACCCGGCTCAAGCTCATCTCCTTTGCCACTCGAAGACCATGGAGCAATGCTTCGTACTCTGCTGCGTTGTTAGTGCACGGAAACATCAATCGTAACACATAACAAAATTTATCACCTCGTGGGGAAGTTAATACAACTCCAGCCCCTGAGCCCTCCAATTGCCTGGACCCATCAAAATGAATAGTCCAATATGTGTTGTCTGGCTTTTCTTTTGGCATCTGCATCTCTGTCCAGTCATTGATGAAGTCAACTAGAGCTTGAGACTTAATCGCAGTGCGTGGAACATACTTCAGCCCATGAGACCCAAGCTCAATTGCCCACTTGGCAACTCACCCTGTAGCTTCTCTGTTTTGAATAATGTCTCCCAAAGGAGCAGATCTAACCAAAGTGATTGGATGTCCCTGAAAGTAATGCTTAAGCTTCCGACTCGCCATGAACACCCCATAAACAAGCTTCTGCCAATGTGGATATCGTTGCTTAGACTCAATTAGCACTTCACTGACATAATAATAAACCGGCCGTTGAACCGGATGCTCTTTGCCAGCCTCCTTGCGCTCTACCACCATAGCCACACTAACAGCCCGTGAGTTGGCAGCTACGTATAACAATAGCAGCTCTTTCTCAATTGGAGCAGCTAGGACCGGCGGCTCAGCCAGTTGTGCCTTCAGATCCTCAAAGGCGGCGTTCGCAGCATCGCTCCAAACAAACACATCTATTTTCTTGATCAACTGATACAGAGGCATAGCCTTTTCCCCTAACCAGCTTATGAACCGGCTGAAACCAGCCACACAACCCGCCAGTCGTTGAACATCATTGACGCAGGTCAGTTTGTCCAGGAATGTAATTGCCTTGATCTTCTCCGGGTTAGCTTCAATACCTCGGTTAGACACCAGAAAACCTAAAAGCTTGCCGGCTGGCACTCCAAAAACACACTTGGCCGGGTTAAGCATCATCTTGTAAACTCGAAGATTATCAAAAGTCTCTTTCAAGTCTGTGACCAAGGTTTCCTCTTCCCTGGACTTCACTACTATATCATCCACATAGGCATGAACATTGCGCCCAATTTGATCATGAAGACAATTCTATACACACCGTTGGTAAGTCGCCTGAGCACTCTTGAGCCCAAAAGGCATAGACACATAGCAGAAAGCCCCAAAAGGAGTTATAAACGCTGTCTTCTCTTGATCCTTGACTGCCATCTTAATCTGATGATACCCGGAGTAAGCATCTAAGAAACTCAACCGTGCGCAACCCGCCATAGCATCAATGATCTGATCAATACAGGGAAGAGCAAAAGGATCAGCCGGACAGGCCTTATTTAAATCTGTGTAATCCACACACATATGCCAGGTGCCATTATTTTTTAGCACGAGCACCGGGTTAGCTAACCATTCTGGGTGAAAGACCTCCACAATGAACCCGGCCACCAGGAGCCGGGCCACCTCTTCTCCAATGGCCTTGCGCCTTTCTTCATTGAATCGCCGAAGAAACTGTCTGACAGGTTTGAACTTTGGATCGATATTAAGAGTGTGTTCAGCGAGTTCCCTCGGGACACCCGGCATGTCTGAAGGTTTCCATGCAAATATGTCCCGGTTCTCACGGATGAAATCGATGAGCGTGCTTTCCTATTTTGGATCCAAGTTTGCGCTGATGATGAACTGTTTGGATGAATCGCCAGGCACAAAGTCAACCATCTTAGTGTCATCAGCCGATATGAACTTTAACTCCGACTCATGCTCTGTTGTTGGTTTCTTTAATGACGTCATGTCCGCCGGGTCAACATGATCCTTGTAGAATTTCAACTCCTCTGTTGCACAAACAGATTCAGCATAGGTAGCATCCCCCTCTTCACATTCCAATGCGATCTTCCGGCTCCCATGGACTGTAATAGTGCCCTTGTGACCCGGTATCTTGAGCTGCAAATACACATAACACGGCCGAGCCATAAACTTGGCATAAGCCAGTCGTCCAAACAGAGCATGATATGGGCTTTTGATCTTAACCACTTCAAAGGTTAATTTTTCTGCCCTGGAGTCATACTCATTCCCAAAGGCTACCTCCAGCTCGATCTTACCAACTGGGTATGCCGACTTACCGGGTACTACACCATGAAAAACAGTGTTGGATTGTTTAAGATTTTTATCCGTCAATCCCATCCGGCAGAACGTCTCATAGTAAAGGATGTTGATGCTGCTGCCTCCATCCATGAGTACCTTAGTAAACTTGTACCCACCAACCTGAGGTGACACCACCCAAGCCAAGTGACCCGGATTATCAACCTGGGGCAAGTGATCCTCTCTACTCCACACAATAGGCTGCTCCGACCAACATAGATAACGTGGAATTGCCGGTTCAACGGCATTGACGGCCCTCTTGTGGAGTTTCTGGTCTCTCTTACATAAACTGGTAGTAAAGACATGATACTGTCCGCTACTCAACTGCTTCGGGTTGCTCTGATAGCCGGATTGTTGCTGCTGTTGATTCCCTTGGCTGTGTTGCTGATTATATTCTCCCTGGTGACCAGGATGACCCTGACCATGAAAACCTCCTCCGCTTGAACCGGCGCCCGGGCCCTGAAAGCCGCCTCCACCTGAGCCGCCACCCGGGCCGTGACCCCCATCAAATACGTTTGAATTTTTAAACACCTTCATGATCGTGCAATCCTTCCACAAGTGGGTGGCTGGCTTCTCCCGGGTGTCGTGTCTTGGACAAGGTTCATTCAACAACTGCTCAAGAGTGGGGCCTGACCCGCCCGATCGAGGGATTTGTCTGCCCTTCCGCCGCTGATTACCACCATGCGCATTAGTATTAGCAACAAACTCATTAGCTTTACGCGTATTACCTCCTTGATTTGCCAGGTTATGCTGGTGACCCTTGCCATTGCCGTTCTTATTTCCCTTCGTTGTTTTTTCTTCATCAGATGCCGGGTCTTTGGTGGTATCAGAATCGGCATACTTGACAAGATCCGCCATCAACGTTCCCATGTCATTACAGTCACGTTTAAGCCGCCCCAACTTCTGTTTCAGAGGTTCAAAACGGCAATTTTTCTCCAACATCAAAACTGCTGAGCCGGCATCCATCTTATCAGATGAATGTATTATCTCCTTGACCCGGCGCACCCAATGGGTTGTAGATTCTCCATCCTCTTGCTTGCAATTGGTCAGATCCACAATCAACATTGGCTGCTTACACGTGTCTTTAAAATTCTGGATGAACCGTGCCTTCAACTCTACCCATGAGCCGATGGAATTGGGTGGTAATCCTTTCAACCAAGTCTGAGCCGTTCCATCCAACATCATGGTAAAATATTTGGCCATTGCAGCATCACTAACCTCCAACAGCTCCATAGCCATCTCATAGATCTCAATCCAAGCCCCCTGCTGTAAGTTAGCCGTGTAATTAGGCACCTTACGAGGTCCCTTGAAATCCTTGAGCAACTGCTCATTGCGTATGGCTGGGACCAGGCAAGGTACGCCTCCGGTTCTTGTAGCCACTCCTGCTTCAACCGAGGTTGCTGGATAAGCCGGAAAGGTTTGGTGAGCTGCCTGCTCCGCTGCTATCTGAGCCGCCCGTTCCGCCTCTTGACGAATCCTCTCCTGATCCGCCAAGTTAAGAGCTCCAGCCCTCCCCGGCTCATACCTATATGGCCGGTTGTGACGTTGAGCATTACTTGATATTTTTGCAGATTCCATGTGCCTACTGTAACTCGGGCTCCGGCCTAGGCGAGGAGTTGAATGAATCCTGTCTCGACTATAGGAGTATGCATCCTGCTGGGCCAAAGCTGTTTGAAGTAATTCTCTTACCCTCCGGGTTTCAATTGTTGCTGGCGAGTCGCCTTCCATCGGGAGAGCTGCCAATCGAGCCGACGCCGCAATGAGGTTCTCCATGGGGTTGGAGAAGTGACCAGGGGGTGTTGATATATAACGAGGAGGAGCTGTATTCACGCGTGGCGGCTCCCTGGTGCGTGGCTGAACTGGTGCACCGGGCATCGTGACCCGGTTTGCCTCTGGCGGGTTGCTCCCTCCAGCTCCGGGTGTATGGAACAGATTCCTCGGATCCAGTGTTAGAGGCAGACGCGACTGAGTTTTCTGATGCCTCCTCCTCATGACTTTGTTTGACGCATTAAGATCCACCGAGAGACGGAAGGTTTCTGCTTGAAGTTGTTGAGCACGAGCATCCAAAGCTGCTCGTTCTGCTGCCATCCGGGTTTCCTCCGTGGCCAGATTTTCCTTAGCTTGCACCATCTCCTCCCGCACGCATGCCACTTCCGCGTCATGCTGGGCTTTATCCGCCGGCTCTACCGCAGCGGTTAACAGAGTCGTCAGTTTATCCATGAGGTCCATGAGAACCTGAGCCGGGGGGCGCGCGGGGTCTCCTGACCAGGCAGCTGCCGACCCGGTGGCTGCTGCTGTTGCTGCGGTGGAGTTCTGCCCGGGCTGCGTCCCTGCCATGAAGACTCCGGCCCAATTCGGGGCTCAAGGGGGTCCGAAATACTGCTGCCATCGGAACATCCCCCGAGCAAGCCGTCTTGCAGTTGGTACAAGGAGTCCGTCTCACCTGTTGATGATGCAGTATCAGAGCAGATGGCCGTCTCCCCGCCTTCCATTGATCCTTCGGAGTATTCACCGCCATGGATGCAGCCTACGAAGGCATACTTCACGACAGATTGAACACGGGTGGACCCGGCGCGCTGAGCCGTTTCGATGAGGTCGGTGTGGACATCCGGCTCAGGTCCTGACTCGCCGATCCGGCCGATGAAGACGTGAATTCCGCCGAAGGGGACCCGGTACCCGTACTCGATTGAGCCGGCCTCGGGGCCCCAGCCTTCGTTGTCGATGTAGATCTTGCCGCGACGACTCTTGGTCATCCGGCCCACAGCGTATCCCTTGAGCCCTTCGAAGTTGCCCTTCAAGAACTCAAATCCACCGTGCGCTGGCCCCATGGTGGGCGCCAACTGTCGTGGAATTGACACGGCAGATGTCCTAGAGCAAGGACTTAGTCGTAGGGCCATCGCACTAGGAAGCTTGAAGGGGTTAATCGGGACAAAGGACACGAGAGAGTTTTATACTAGTTCGGCCCCTTACGATGAAGGTAAAAGCCTATGTCTAGTTGGGATTGGTATTGCTGAGGTTTCGACTTCCAAGAGGCTCAACTCGCCGGCTTGGTTATCGACTTGGTTGTTTCTCGCCCTAAACCGCCACCGGGTCGTCCCCTTATATACACGGGTTGACGCCAGGTGGCCTACAGAGTCCCGGCCGGCTCATAATCTTGTCCGGCTCGGTGACTTTCTTTACATGTCTTTCCGTACAAGTATTTTCTTATATGTGGCGGTTTACTTACAATATCGGGCCTCAAGCCGGCCCCAGGCCTTTGGGCCTTCTATAAGATTTAATAAATTACAAACTTGGATGTTTACTGAGCTTCTTGCATAACCCGTCATTGAAGCTGACCCGGCCCCTCCTGGGCGGGTCTCAACTGATAGTAGAGGAGTTGCCTTCAGTGTTATGGAGCATCAATACTACACCCAACAGGTTGTTTGTTTGAAAAACATTCTATGAGACCGGGTCTATTCTCCCATCTTGTGAGACCCACACTGAAGGCGGCCACGTGTCCTTCACCAAACCCAATGCACCTCTTCCTCCTAGAAACTCATATGATTTTGCTGACCTCTCATCTATGACTAGAGATCCATCCCCGTCCCTTCCCTCTCGATAGATTCCGTGTTCGCAAGATTGTTACGGTTCAACCAGGGCCGGCCCATAGATATATGGGGCCCAGGGGCAAGGCAGCAATAAGGGGCCCTTGTTTACTCAAAAGCTCAAAATATTTTATATTTCAAAAGCAAAGTAATATCCGGTACATAGCTTCTTATTTTGGACTCTAAAACTGATAGTACAATTAATTTATCGATCAAGTGAACTAATGAAATGATTTAGTTCGGCAAAAGCTCGCTTTCCACAATAACTTGTATTCCTAAATTTAAATGGAGACTTCATTTATCAGCTGGTTGTTCTTCAACACTTACTATGGCCAATTGATTCTAGGGGATCTCTAGAAGAACTACCAGGTCTGAAAAATTTGTGAAGTGATCCTTTTAGGGATTTTACCTCTTGATCTATTTGCTTTTTTCTCTTCCTTTTGTTACTACCAGATAAATACTTTCTAGAGGACATGTTACTAAACAAAAACAAGCAGCATAAAATGATTAAAACAGGGAACAAAAGCACCTGAATGTGGATGTAGGTGGCCAAATCAGCAGATCCGCAGGTTGAAGTCAGCACGAACGAGAACACAACACCATGAACTGAATAATTTGCCCCCCTTCTCCAATTCAGCAGCTCTCCTAATATCCTGACTGCCGAGCACTCACACTTAGATTCATTGAAGTCTGAAGAGTAGAAGATAAGAAGAGATGTGGAGTCGTTAGAGGGCACATCTATTTAATTGAAAGAAGGAACGGGATTATGGGGAGGAAGAAAAGAAGAATACGTAGTGTCTTCAAGTCCCAACATCTAGCTGATGGGGAGCGGGCAGAACATAGAAGAAGGAAGGAGAGCCGATTTGCGCCTTTAGTCCCCATGGCCGGCAGCGCTGTTTTTGAAGTCTAGGATTTGGGAAAGAGGAGTCGAGGAGCACGGAAAAGAGCGACGCTGAACGGGCCCTCTTTACTCTCTGTTTTTTCTGGGCTTCCTAGTAGTACAGAGGAAATAATACCTGGGCCGGGGCCCCTGCCTGCTGGGGGCCCAGGGCGGGTGCCACGTTTGCCCGGCCTATGGGCCGGCCCTGGGTTCAACTAGCACACTCATTGGACTTCACACAGTGCAACTAGCACACTCACTGGAGGAACACTCAGAGGCTTCGATGGAACCCACTGGGAGGGTGCGACCATGTGAACAAGGTAGGCATAGCGAGCAGCGTGTGTGCGGGTTGGACGAAAGATTCACCTGTAGAGATTATTGATACTCTTGTAAAAAAATAGTATGATGATCACCTTGCAATAAAAAGTATTTTGATGTAAAAAAATCGCAAATCATATTGTTAAGGAAAGTGAAGTACTATTCTCATCAAGGACAAACATGTTGGTCTCGAACTACTAGTAACTTGGGCAATTTGGGACGGAGCGAGTATTATAAAACACGACGTTTAGACACTAATAGCATATGGAGGAAAAAAAAGAAAAAGAAAACAATGCAACAAGGCACCTCTAGAAGAGAACTATTTTCTTGGGAACAGAGAGACATCCTAATTAGGCATCAGTTATTGGCAGCATAATAGATACTTAGTGGCTCCATCGTCTCAACGTAGGGGAATATCCGGTGATGCACGCTACGGAAGCAGAACTCGTTACTATTTATCTCGGCGACCACCGTTCCTTGAGCCCGGTTGCTGACCATCACCGGCTCCGGATTGTTGGATGACCACATGCCTTTTCGCCTGTAGTGCGCGCATATCAATGCCCCTTCTATTGTCAAGACGTGCTCGCCGTACACGAACTGTGGTCGCAGGGGATCCTGTTGTCTGAGGCTGTACCGGTGACTCCACCGCCGTCCCTTGTCTAGAATCCACACCTCAGTCGTTGTCGAACAGTTATGGAAGACGATGCCCAACCTCCCGTGCACCTCCGTCAGGTTGTACTGATCAGGAGTGGTTGAATGCGTAGGTAGACGCTTGACGTAGGTGATACGCTCGTGCTCAAGGTCAAATGACACGACCCTGATTGCGGGCTCCTCCGTGACCCAATACGTCGTGCCGTCGATGCTGATGATGCCAGCGTCGAGGTGGCACCTCCCGCCGTCCACGGTACCCGTCTGCATCTCCCGCCATGACGCTTTCCCCAGCGTGAGCACTTGTATGGTGTCAAACTTGCATACATTGTTGTATCTACAGGGGACGTGCACCAGCTTGTATTGCCCAGCAGTAGGGTGGTACGCGAAGTTGTACGCCTTGTCCCAGTCCTCCCAATCCCAGGTGTATCTCGTGACAAACAGGTCGGCGCACGGAAGCGCCAGGACGGGCAGCACCTCACCGGTGGCCGGGTTGACCAGGGTGACGACGCCGCCAACTCTCTCCCTGTTTTCGCACAGGCAGAGCAGGCCATTGCACGTGCCCACCAGCTGTAGCTTATTGTACGAAGTCCTGCCGGCTTTGCCCTGATTCCACAGCTTTGTGTATCCCCCCGTCGACGACGAGTGCATATCTGGTGCTCCGGCCCAGAATATGCTACGCTGCTCCGAGGCAGTTTGGTGCGTGGGATCAGACTGTAGGGACAGGATTGAATAGGCTCACCTCCTTCTAGCGAATAAACAAATAACACCCTTGGTTACTTAGCAATTCACAGAGAAGTTCATGTGTCTTCGATCCCTTCCCTTCGTTGTGTAAGTCCTCATCGATTCATCTTTTCCCCACTCTCCGTAAAAAAAATGTTTCCCCAACTATCACACTTCCTTTTTGTTTCTAGGACAATCCTTTTCAACTAGGCAGCCATTCGAGAAAATCAGGTAAAACTTAAGCAAAGGAAAGCATGTCTTGAAATGTGCACTTTTTGCCCTGAAAACAGACTATGTATCGGTGGTCCTCTCATCAGTGTGATTTTTATTTTATGCTTTTTTTTTCCTTTAGCATATAGCTTCGTTGTGGAGCCACTGATTTGTGTAGAACTAATGCACATCAAGAAATTTTCTTGATCTATGTATGGGTAGTCTAGTACCGGTGTCCGAGTTCTTGCCATTCGAAGTTGTTACGTCACCTCTGCATATTATAGCTAATTCCCGGCAGAATTAAGCTTCACTTTTTTGTCATGTTCCGGCTGTGTTGCCGGCTGATATCGAAATAAATGTTTGCATATTTGATTTTCACCCAACATGCCATGATATTGGATTGTGGCGACATTTATTTACTGTAGCGACATTAATTTTGTGAGCACATCACCACAACATTTGCAGGCTGGCATTCAGTTCATTTGTAACCTAAGTTTTGACATGAGAGACAGGCATCTTAAGAGGTCTGTTCACTTGCAAGAATGTCAGCCTCACACACATGTTCTCTTCATGCCAAGTACAGATAAATTTCGACATAGAGCTGACTAACTCATGGACCAGCCACCACAATTTCGGAATACCAGCCAGCCAAAAGCTGACACTATTATAACATGTCAGGAATAGACTAACTCATTTGGTTGTGTCTTGCATGACATGTTGTGGTAAAGCAGCAAAGTTTTTTATTTACATGGTCTTATATGTCAAGAAAACAGCAAAATAAATAGGGGAATTAGATGTGCGACATGCATGGAGGTTGTTTGGCATCACAAAAGTGTTTCAAACATTCTACATAATCAATGTTGTACGGTTTTTTCAAAAGTTTTTTTAGGTTCTAATTGTTGATTTTGTTAGGTTTGTGCCCGCCACTAGATGGTGTACGACAAGAGTAAGACTCATCAAGTGGTCTCTAGTAAAGTTGTATTGTTTAGCTTTGTAAATTTGTGAACCAACTCTTGTAAATATATATATTGTATGGTCACCATGTGGTACTCTTGTGAATTTGTGAAGTACTACAAGACAAAGATGTCAGCATGTCATGCACCTTTATTTGTTGAAGTGATTTTGTTTGCAGTGATCTTTTGATGCTACGAATGGATTCTCTTGTTAGAGAGAATATGTAATCTCAACCAACCTTCTCTCTCTCCCTATCTCTCTCCGCATCTTCCTCAAACTCTTGTGTCTTCTTGTATGCCAAGGCAGGCTTCTGCTGATCGCTAATATATATACGATGCCGCTCCCCATCGAGGGAGTAGAGGATCGCACATTATCTTTCATGGTCATCAGAGCCACCTCTTTCCATACATCTAGCCACAAACCAAAACCCTAGAAACCACATACCATCGTCTCCATGGCTTCCTCTTCTGGCGTAGCCCTCAACCTCGGTTCGCCGCCATCTGAGAAGCTCGTAAGAGGAAACTTCATCCTCTGGAAGACTCAGGTGCTTCCAGCCCTGCGAGGTGCGCAGGTGACTGGACTCCTCGACAACACAGACGCCGGTCCGCCCAAGATGGTGGAGGTCACAAAGGCGGACAAGACCACGGCCCTAGAGCCTAATCCTCTGTACGGGCCCTGGATCGCCAAAGACCAGCAGGTCATGTCTTATCTTCTGAACTCCATGTCGCCAGAGATCCTCGCGCAGGTCGTCGGGAAGGACTTCACCTTTGAGCTCTGGACGACGGTGACAAACCTCTTCACCTCGCAGTCGCAATCTCGGCACTAATCTGAGAATCGCCATCACCAACACCAAGAAGGGCAGCATGTCAAGCTCAGCGTATATGGCGAATATGAAGAGCCTCGGGGATAAACTAGCTGCTGTCGGTCGCCCCGTCTCTGATCCGGAGATGGTGGACTACATCTTGGCCGGACTAGACCGCGACTACGACTCCGTGGTGGCGGCGATCGGCGCTGTCAAGAACACCATCACCGCCGACGATCTCTTTGCTCAGAATTCTGCCTTTGATCAAAGGATGGAGATGCTAGGCGACTCGGCTTCAGGCGGATTCCACTCATCTGCTAATGCGGTCTACAGAGGCCGTGGACAGTCTTGCGGCAGATCCCGCGGGCGAGGAGGAAGGGGGCGTGGCCGTGGTGACCGCGGTGACCGCCAGCCCTCGTCTTGTAATGGAGGCAGCGGTTTCAGAGGGCGCCCTCGACAGCAGCAACATCAACAGCAGGTGCGTGAGCAGCAGCATGATTATTGTCGGTGTCAAAACCAGCGGATCTTGGGTAGGGGGTCCCGAACTATGCGTCTAAGGCGGATGGTAACAGGAGGCAGGGGACACGACGTTTTACCCAGGTTCGAGCCCTCTTGATGGAGGTAAAACCCTATGTCCTGCTTGATTATTCTTAATAATATGAGTAGTACAAGAGTAGATCTACCATGAGATCGGAGAGGCTAAACCCTAGAAGCTAGCCTATGGTATGATTGTATGTTGTCCTACGGACTAAAACCCTCCGGTTTATATAGACACCAGAGGGGGCTAGGGTTACACAAGGTCGGTTACAAAGGAGGAGATATACATATCCGTATTGTCTAGCTTGCCTTCCATGCCAAGTAGAGTCCCATCCGGACACGGGACGAAGTCTTCAATCTTGTGTCTTCATAATCCAATAGTCCGGCCAAAGGATATAGTCCGGCTGTCCGGAGACCCTCTAATCCAGGACTCCCTCAGTAGCCCCCGAACCAGGCTTCAATGACGTCAAGTCCGACACGCAGTATTGTCTTCCGCATTGCAAGGCGGGTTCTTCTCCAAATTTCGAACGTTTGTCAAGTATTGTCCGACACCATAAATGTTGGACTTCTTGGCTCCCGTGCCCAATAAGGGCTATCTTCCACGCGTCGAATGAATACGAGGAGCCAGGGCGTTTTTACATTCACCCCCCTAGCCAGATAAACAAATTGTCTATTAAAGGGATGGGGATTCTCATATCCCATCCATACCACCCTCCCACAGCGAGAATCCATCGGAGCGCGCTTCGGAAAGACCCATTCCAGCATGGCCGACCTCCGCGGCTCCTCCTCCCGCCCCGTAGCCCTAAGCCTGGTGATTGGGAGAGGTGCTCTGTCCCACACAGTCGATTAGTCGAACTGCAGACGAAGGGATTTCTCCCTCCAGCGCATATGGTTCTCGTCCGAGCCGGGCTCGCCACCTATAATGGCGGGGAGCAAGTGGAGAGCTTCCCCAGCCCCTCTACGGGGGAGCGGGTATGCCTTGTTCCCTATTTATTAAGGGGACTCGGATTTCCAATTCATCCGTTCCTCCGCGGGCTCCTGGAGTTTTACGGCCTCCAACTGCATAATTTCACCCCTGCTTCCATTTTACACATCGCCGACTATGTTGCCCTCTGCGAGTTATTCCTGGGCTACGAGGCTCATTTTGAGCTGTGGAAAAGGTTATTGTGCCTCGTCCCCTGCACACAGAAGGGGTCACTTTATCAAGTGGGCGGAGCCGAAATATGGCGCATCGCCGAAATCGGATACCTGTCCGGTACTCCGAAGAAGACGTCCGAAGACTGGTCTTCGGAATGGTTTTATATGGAGGACGTCCCCCTTCCGGACCCTGTTCGGCGGGGTCTTCCTGAGTTCAACAATGCTCCTCTGAAGAAACGCCGAAGTTGGCGCCCACGGAGCCCCCAGGAGGAAGACAACGGAGAAGTTCTTTACCTGATGAACCGGATTAAAGCGCTGGCTCAATCAGGATTGACAGTAATCGAGGTTATGTCAGTATGCATAATGCGGGGAGTGCAGCCACTTCAATATCGAGGGCATCCTCTGTGGTGTTTTAACGGGGAAGATGATGCCACCCGTTGCGGGCGGAAGGGTCCAGACAATGCTGCTGCTTTAGCAAAAATTCTGTCCGAGTTGTTCAAGGGAGAGGAAGAGGAGTTCATCCGCATCAAGCCACATGATGGATTCTCCATGTACAACCCTCCAAGATGGGTGAGTTATATCTCCTTACTCCCATTCTTCCCGCATTCTTTGTCGTAGGTACTCACCTTGCCATTATGTGGTAGGAACTGCGAAAAGCCATAAGGGAGGTCAACAGCCCATCTCCACAACCAGAGGACCCTGACCAGGCCCTCGGTCCCGGACTCGAAGAAGATCCGGACGTATTCGTGGAGCTGATAGACCGGCAGTTCTATCAATTAAGCTGTGATGACTCCATGGTGGCCATTACGGCCGACTATCCCGGACTGCTTCCTGCGTCGCACGTAAGAAAAACCAAAAATCCCAACTCCAAAAACTAGGATCCCCTTTTAGACACTTCACCTACCATATACATATGGTGTTTTACAGGGAAGGCATTCGGGACGCCGCGCCGAACCCGCAGCAACTCGCCAACAAGAGGCACCGAGGCCGGGTAGGCCAAAAAGGAAGGCGGTCAGGACGGAGACGCCGGTGCAGAGGTATGAAAAAAACCCCGCTCCGTGGTTGTCGTCTTTCTCAAAATGTAATGACGTCCATGTTTCTTTAGCAGAAAAAACGCTCACTGGAATATGTCCGGTGAGGCTGCCGATCATGCTTCCACCAGTCGGGCTCCAGGACCGGACATAGAGGCGGAAGCTGACATGGGGCGGACGTCGGATACTCCCCCTACAGAGGATGCAGATAGACTATCCGCTACAAATTCAGAAGTGGAGAGCTCCATGAATCATAGGCGTCGCCGGGCCGTACTCCGTGACGCTTGCTTCTCACCAGAGGCATTTGATGCCTTCAATTCTGGAGACGTGTACCTCCGTGCTGCTCAAAATGGTCTAGCCAGAGCCACGGACCAGTATGTAAGGGATGTACGGGTAAGCAAATCTGATGATTATATGTTTCAGTAGCCCCTGAGACTTGAAACAGTTAGCAGAACTGATTTAAGGATCATCTATTGTGCAGGTTCTTACAGAGAAGAATACTCGACTGTCACAGGAGCTAGAGGAATGCAAGACCCAACTTCGGGCCGCCGTTGCCGCAATGAAGGAACCTAAAAAGTCCCCAGCTGGTAACATTTTATTTCAAGGAATGATGGGTACCATATAGCGTGCGGCGTGGCTGTAGATCTAACAATAGATATTGCAGATGAATCCAGAGAGAATCCGGAGGACCAGCATGCCGTTCGACAGCTAAAGGCTGGCGAACGCGTGCTGACTGAGGTCAGGCGGGAGAAAAACAATCTCCAAGACGCCAATACCAAGCTGAGCGTGGAACTGAAAGATGTTCGAGCCCAGCTTGCGGACTCCGAGAAGGAGAATAAGCGGCTTCGATGCGGAAGAGAAGCCAGCTAACAGAGTTATGTCTGAAGGTATGCTGACGGGTCGTCCCGCGGAGGAGATGCCCGGGTCTACGGGTGATCTTCTATCCGAGCTCTCACAACTGCACGAACAAATTCGGCAGGTGATGCAAGGTATTGCCCATGCCTTGTGGCCATCAGTCTCCCTACCAGAAGGCATTGGAGAGCTTGCGGAGAAGCTCAAGGGAGCATGGCGGCGCTTCCAATTATGGAAGATATCGGCCTGCCGTCAAGGTGCCAGGGAAGCCTGGGCCATGGTGAAGACGCGGTATACCAAGGCTGACCCAAACCACATGGCCGAGGTCGGACCTGTGGGGCCCGATGGGAAAGAGATCCCCGTTAGCTTAGTCTATGGGCAAGTAGAATGAGCCGCAAAGTATTCCCAACAGGATTGTAGGCTAGACCGCCTGTTGGATGGTATAGATGAGGAATTTAGTCAGTCTACGTGACTATGTAATTAAAGTGACATGTATAATGCCTTCTAGCCGGATTGTAAATCATTTGTCATGGCGCACCTTTTCGCTTCAACCTCAGGACCCGATAGTCCGGATTGTGTCCGAATACCGCCTCAGTTATATAAGAACAGGGGTATGCGTGGAAACCAGGCGTAGGGGTCATTAGTGCTTGAACAGACAAGTACCCAACTAGTTATGTTATATTACATGGGTAGTAAGAAACATCTTCCAGGGAGAATAGTTCCGTTAGGGGTTCCTTTCCCTGGGTACGCATGCCCTAAAGTGCATGTCCGGACTACGAGCGGAGATGCAGGAAAAACATCTGGGGGCATATATGGAAAATAAATAAAAATCATCTTTTGTTCACCGATCGAATATTCCCTTAAGAACGCTAGCTTAAATACAAGAGCCAGGCAACCCAGCTTGGCCAAAACTTAAGTCATATCGATGCATATAATGGCGAAGAAAAGGTACATGCGGAAGAATAACACATGTGCGGGGCATGAAGCCCAGATAGATAATTAAGCTTCTGTGTAAGAAGCCCCCAGGTATAATGAGCGTGGTTAGCGCGTCTATAGTGTGTAAGCGAGGCACAAGTTGGCCCTTGACGACCTTGAGAAAGAATAAAAGAAAGAAAGAGAAAAAAGACAGATAATGTATATGCAAAAAATGGACAGAGGAAGGAGACGAACACAGAGTCCGATGCTAGGCGTAGAATCTTCGGAGCCTGGCTGCATTCCATGGGTTCGGCTCAAGTCAATTATTCGATGCATCCCGCAGACGGTACGCTCCACCGGTCAGAACTTGGTCAATAATGAAGGGACCTTCCCATTTGGGCTCGAGCTTGGTCTTTTTCTTCTCCGGCAGGTGTAGAACTAACTCGCCAATTTTATAAGTTTTGGCCCGTATTTCTCTGCTTTGGTATCTGCGAGCCTGTTGCTGATAGAATGCGGAACGGGCTTTTGCCACGTCACGCTCCTCCTCTAGGGTGTCCAGACTGTCATGCCGATCGAGCTCGGCTTCTCTTTCTTCACACATGCGCACTCGAGGTGAGTCATGAATTATGTCGCAGGGCAAAACTGCCTCTGCGCCGTACACCATAAAGAAGGGTGTATTGTGACGCCCCCGATTTGACCGTACACTAATCATACACGCAAACGTGTACCATCAAGATCAGGGACTCACGGGAAGATATCACAACACAACTCTACTAATAAAAATAAGTCACACAAGCATCATATTAGAAGCCAGGGGCCTCGAAGGCTCGAATACAAGAGCTCGATCATAGACGAGTCAGCGTAAGCAACAATATCTGAGTACAGACATAAGTTAAACAAGTTTGCCTTAAGAAGGCTAGCACAAACTGGGATACAGATCGAAAGAGGCTCAGGCCTCCTACCTGGGATCCTCCTAAACTACTCCTGGTCGTCGTCAGCGGGCTGCACGTAGTAGTAGGCACCTCCCGATTAGTAGTAGTCGTCATCGACAGTGGCGTCTGGCTCCTGGGCTCCATCGTCTGGTCGCGGCAATCGAGTATAGAAAAGGGGAAAAGAGGGAGCAAAGCAACCGTGAGTACTCATCCAAAGTACTCGCAAGCAAGGAGCTACACTACATATGTATGCATTGGTAACAAAAGGATTAAGGGTATCATATGTGGACTGAACTGCAGAATGCCAGAATAAGAGGGGGATAGCTAGTCCTACCGAAGACTACGCTTCTGGTAACCTCCATCTTGCAGCAGAAGGAGAGAGTAGATGGTAAGTTCACCAAGTAACATCGCATAGCATAATCCTAACCGATGATCCTCCCCTCGTCGCCCTGTGAGAGAGCGATCACCGGTTATATCTGGCACTTGGAAGGGTGTGTTTTATTAAGTATCATGTTCTGGTTGTCATAAGGTCAAGGTACAACTCCAAGTTGTCCTATTACCGAAGATCACGGCTATTCGAATAGATTAACTTCCCTGCAGGGGTGCACCACATAACCCGACATGCTCGATCCCATTTGGCCGGACACACTTTCCTGGGTCATGCCCGGCCTCAGAAGATCAACACGTCACAGCCCTACCTAGGCACATCAGAGAGGTCAGCACGCCGGTCTAAATCCTATGGCGCAGGGGTCTGGGCCCATCGCCCATTCCACACCTGCACGTTGCGAGGGCGCCGGAAGCAGAACTAGCCCCCTTAATACAAGAGCAGGCTTACGTTCCAATCCGGCGCGCGCCGCTCAGTCGCTGACGTCACGAAGGCTTCGGCTGATACCACGACGTCGAGTGCCCATAACTGTCCCCGCGTAGATGGTTAGTGCGTATAGGCCAGAAGCCAGACTCAGATCAAATACCAAGATCTCGTTAAACGTGTTAAGTATCCGCGAACGCCGACCAGGGCCAGGCCCACCTCTCTCCTAGGTGGTCTCAACCTTCCCTGTCGCTCCGCCACAAAGTAACAGTCGGGGCCGTCGGGAACCCAGGCCCACCACTACCTGGATGGAGCCACCTACCCCTTCAGCCCCCATCTCCAAACAGTATCACCGGTAATGTAACAGTGTAAAGTATATAGTATATGCCCGTGATCACCTCCCGAAGTGATCATGGCCCAGTAGTATAGCATGGCAGACGGACAAGAGTGTAGGGCCACTGATGATAATCTAGCATCCTATACTAAGCATTTAGGATTGCAGGTAAGGTATCAACAGTTGTAGCAACAATGGCAGGCCATGCATCAGAATAGGATTAATGGAAAGCAGTAGCATGCTACACTACTATAATGCAAGCAGTATAGAGGAGAGTAGGCGATATCTGGTGATCAAGGGGGGCGGCTTGCCTGATTGCTCTGGCAAGAGAGAGGGCTCGTCAACACCGTAGTCGTACTGGGTAGCAGCGGCGTCGGTCTCGGTGTCTAGCGAGAGAAGAGGGGGAATAAACAATTAATATTAAGCAAACATATGCATAGCGATGCATGACATGACAAGGCGTGATGCTAGGTGTGCCCCAATGCGGTACGAGGTGGTACCGGTTAAGGGGGAAAAATCCGGGAAAGTATTCCCGGTGTTTTGCATTTTCAGACAGATGAACTAGAGGGGGAAAGTTGCGTGTTCGCTATGCTAGGGATGCGTGGCGGATGAATGGGATGCGTATCCGGATTCGTCTCGTCGTTCTGAGCAACTTTCATGTACAAAGTTTTTTCATCCGAGCAACGGTTTATTTTATATTAATTTTAAAAAATTTAAATCAATTTTAGGGTTTATTTAATTATTTTAATCAACATTATCCAGAATATTGCTTGCTGATGTCATCATGACGTCAGCAGTCAAGAGGGAGTTGACTAGGTCAAACTGACGTGTGGGTCCCACCTGTCATTGACTGATTAATTAACTAACAGTTAATTAGGTTAATTAGTGATTAGATTTATCTAATTATGATTAATTAATTCTTTAATTAATTGATTAATTATTATTATTTCCTTTTTAGTTCCTTTTCTTTTCTTTTAAACCATTCCAGGGGTGGGCCCCGACTGTCATAGGCCGTTAGTTTAACTAAAACATATCTTTTTAAACAGTACACGGGTCCCAAATGTAATAGACTCCGGTTTCATCCAAAGAGCTGTTTAGTTGTTCCTAATTAGCTGGGGCCCACATGCCATAGTGACAGGGGCAACTAATAGGGTAATTAGTGCCCCTAATTAACCGGACACGTCAGCTGGCTGGAGGTAACCACCGGTGACGTCCAGGCATGGTGGAGGAGCATCGGGCGATGGCTTGGCCGCATCCACTTGTGGTGCAGTTGGGTCCTGGGGGTGGCCGGAGAAGGCCACAACGACAATGGCCGTCGGCGGCGATGTCACGGGTTCGACGGGGCTGCGGCGAGCGGTGCAGGGCACAGCCAAGCACGCGCGGGCGCGCGCGCTTGAGGGCGCAGACCACATCCAGGGGGTGGACTGGGTGAGGCAGGGCGCGGGTGGCGCACGGCCCTGCGAGGCGCGGTCGGCATTGAGCTAGCGGCGCGCGAGCGGGAGCGCGACGACCATAGGGAGGGATGTAAGTGCATCTAGTGCCACCCCTAGTTGGTTTTGGAGTATTGACGACAAACCTAGCTGAGGGACTAATGTGTTTGTGAGAATTGCAGGATAACACAGGTAGAAGTCCCTCATTGATTCGGTTTTACTACCAAAGATGACCCCTAAAAATGTACGAATACACTGAAGACAATGGTGGTATATGAAGATATTCACATTGAAGACTATGACAAGAGAAGACACCACGTGAAGCCTATGGAACTTGAAGACTTAGACCCTTCGTAGTTTTATTTCATTTGTGTTGAGTCATAGGAACCACCGTACTGTCAAGTGGGGTCCAAGAGAACCAGTCAGAATGACTGAAGTGATGCCTAATTCAAATCCTATGTCTTCGAGCGAAGACTATGAGAGCAAATCTTGTCCAGAGTCGGACAAGTCAGCTTTACTTGTAGCCCAAGTAAAGTTGCCGTGTGAGTTCGAAATCTGACCGTTGGAACACGTGTCAGTTCCTTAATGACCCAGGGTCATTTCGGACAAATCAGGTCGGGCTGCTCAGTGGCTATAAATAGTCCACCCCCTACAACCTTAAATGGTTGGCTGCTCAGATTTCGGTGCACGGCTTTTGTCGTTTGAGAGCAACCCACCTCGAAGCCTTTGAGAGAAAATTCCTAGCGAGGAGAAAAGCCCTAACCACCCAGAGCCAGAGTAAATTGGGCATCACTTAAGTCTTCTTGTCTGAGTGATCTGAAGACTTATTACACTTGAGGACTGTGCATCCTCCAGACGGTTAGGCGTCGCGTTCTGAGCATCCAAGAGACATTGTGGACTGCCGGTGAACGAAGTCTGTGAAGGTTTGGGAGTCTACCTTGAAGACTTACCAGAGTGATTGGGCGAGGTCTGTGTGACCTTAGCTCAAGGAGAAAACGATGAGGACTGGGTGTCCTGAGCTGCGTGTTCAGGACTGGGTGTCCGGGACTGTGTGTCCTTTGGTTTAAATACCTAGCCGCTTCAACCAAACGTACAGTTGTCACAGCAACTGGAACTGGTCCAACAAATCATTGTCTTCAACGTGTCACTGGTTTCATCTTCACTTCCCTTCAATTGACTGTTATTCATTGTGAAGCCATTGCATGCTTGCTCTATCTTTTGTCTTCACAACATAACTGTATGATTTGATTGGCTTCATAACTTCTTCCTACCTGATCCTTATTACACTGCAGCTGTTTGTCATTGTGCTTTCACTCTATTGAATACTTGACCATGGCTTGCCTAGTGTAATCTAACTTCCGCTGCATAGTGATAGGCATATCTCTACTGTTTGTCTTCATAACTTCCACGTTTTGAAGACTTTCATAAAAATCGCCTATTCACCCCCCTCTAGTCGATATAACGCACTTTCAAGGGATGATGGGGTCGGACAGGGAGGTCCTCACCGGCCCTGTAGAGGTGCATAGGTGTGCTCGGGGAGGCCAGAGCTGCGGGGCGACGGCGAGTCGGTGTCGGGGCGGCGAGCACGATGCGGGCGAGGTGGCGCGGGTCGGGCGGTGCCGGCGAGGCGACGGGTGGACGACTGTTGGGGAACGTAGCCGCATTTTAAAATTTTCTATGCATCACCAAGATCAATCTATGGAGTCATCTAGCAACGAGGGAGAGAGGAGTGCATCTACATACCCTTGTAGATCATGAGCGGAAGCGTTCAAGAGAACGGGGTTGATGGAGTCGTACTTGACGTGATCCAAATCACCGAAGATCCTAGCGCCGAACGGACGGCACCTCCGCGTTCAACACACGTACGGAGCGAGGACGTCTCCCGCGCCTTGATCCAGCAAGGAGGAGGGAGAGGTTGAGGAAGAGGGCTCCAACAGCAGCACGACGGCGTGGTGGTGATGAAGCTGCAGTACTCCGGCAGGGCTTCGCCAAGCTCTTATGGAGGAGGAGAGGTGTTGGGGAGGGGAGGGGCTGCGCCTTGGATGTCGTATGCAGCCCTCCCCTCACCCCTCTATTTATAGGGGAAGGGGAAGGGGGCCGGCCCCCTCTAGATGAGATCTAGAGGGGGGGCGGCGGCCAAGGGGAGGGGGGCTTGCCCCCCAAGCAAGGGGGCGCCCCCCTTAGGGTTTCCCCCAACCCTAGGCGCATGGGCCCTAGGGGGGTGTGGCGCCCCAGCCCACTTGGGCTGGTTCCCTTCCCCATACAGCCCATAAGGCCCTCCAAAAGAGGTGGCACCTCCCGGTGGACCCCCGGAACCCCTCCGGTGGCCCCGGTACAATACCGATATGCCCCTGAACCTTTCCGGCGACCGTATGACAACTTCCCATATATAAATCTTTACCTCCGGACCATTCCGGAACTCCTCGTGACGCCCGGGATCTCATCCAGGACTCCGAACAACATTCGGTAATCACATACAAGTCTTCCTAACAACCCTAGAGTCACCGAACCTTAAGTGTGTAGACCCTACGGGTTCGGGAGACATGCAGACATGACCGAGATGACTCTCCGGTCAATAACCAACAGCGGGATCTGGATACCCATGTTGGCTCCCACATGCTCCATGATGATCTCATTGGATGAACCATGATGTCGATTCAATCAATCAGTATACAATTCCCTTTGTCAATCGGTACGTTACTTGCCCGAGACTCGATCGTCGGTATCCCAATACCTTGTTCAGTCTCGTTACCGGCAAGTCACTTTACTCGTACCATAATGCATGATCCCGTGATCAACCACTTGATCACGTTGAGCTCATAATGATGATGCATTATCGAGTGGGCCCAGAGATACCTCTCAGTCATACGGAGTGACAAATCCCATTCTCGATTCGTGCCAACCCAACAGACACTTTCGGAGATACCTGTAATGTACCTTTACAGTCACCCAGTTACGTTGTGACGTTTGGCACACCCAAGGCACTCCTACGGTATCCGGGAGTTGCACAATCTCATGGTCTAAGGAAATGATACTTGACATTCAGAAAAGCTACAGCAAACAAACTACACGATCTTTGAGCTAAGCTTAGGATTGGGTCTTGTCCATCACATCATTCTCCTAATGATGTGATCCCGTTATCAATGACATCCAATGTCCATAGTCAGGAAACCATGACTATCTTTTGATCAACGAGCTAGTGAACTAGAGGCTCACTAGGGACGTGTTGTGGTCTATGTATTCAGACATGTATTACGATTTCCGGATAACACAATTATAGCATGAACAATAGACAATTATCATGAAGAAAGAAATATAACAATAACCATTTTATTATTGCCTCTAGGGCATATTTCCAACAGTCTCCCACTTGCACTAGAGTCAATATTCTAGTTACATTGTGATGAATCGAACACCCATGCAGTTCTGGTGTTGATCATGTTTTGCTCTAGGGAGAGGTTTAGTCAACGGATCTGCTACATTTAGGTCCGTATGTACTTTACAAATCTCCATGTCTCCATTTTGAACACTTTCACGAATGGAGTTGAAGCGACACTTGATATGCCTGGTCTTCCTGTGAAACCTGGGCTCCTTGGCAAGGGCAATAGCTCCAGTGTTGTCACAGAAGAGAGTCATCAGGCCCGACGCGTTGGGTATGACTCCTAGGATGGTAATGAACTCCTTCACCCAGACTGCTTCTTGTGTTGCCTCCGAGGCTGCCATGTACTCTACTTCACATGTAGATCCCGCCACAACGCTTTGCTTGCAACTGCACCAGCTTACTGCCCCACCATTCAAAATATACACGTATCCGGTTTGTGACTTAGAGTCATCCAGATCTGTGTCGAAGCTAGCATCAACGTAACCCTTTACGACGAGCTCTTCGTCACCTCCATAAACGAGATACATTTCCTTGGTCCTTTTTAGGTACTTCAGGATATTCTTGACCGCTGTCCAGTGTTCCATGCCGGGATTACTTTGGTACCTTCCTACCAAACTTATGGCAAGGTTTACATCAGGTCTGGTACACAACATAGCATACATGATAGACCCTATGGCTGAGGCATAGGGGACGACACTCATCTTTTCTCTATCTTCTGCCATGGTCGAGCATTGAGCCGTGCTCAATCTCGTACCTTGCAATACAGGCAAGAACCCCTTCTTTGACTGATCCATTTTGAACTATTTCAATATCTTGTCAAGGTACGTACTCTGTGAAAGACCAATGAGGCGTCTCGATCTATCTCTATAGATCTTGATGCCTAATATATAAGCAGCTTCTCCAAGGTCCTTCATTGAAAAACACTTGTTCAAGTCGGCCTTTATGCTTTCCAAGAATTCTATATCATTTCCCATCAATAGTATGTCATCCACATACAATATGAGAAATGCTACAGAGCTCCCACTCACTTTCTTATAAATGCAGGCTTCTCCATAAGTCTGCATAAACCCAAACGCTTCGATCATCTCATCAAAACGAATGTTCCAACTCCGAGATGCTTGCACCAGCCCATAAATCGAGCGTTGGAGCTTGCACACCTTGTCAGCATTCTTACGATCGACAAAACCTTCCGGCTGCATCATATACAATTCTTCCTTAAGGAAACCATTAAGGAATGTCGTTTTGACGTCCATTTGCCATATCTCATAATCATAGAATGCGGCAATTGCTAACATGATTCGGACGGACTTCAGCTTCGCTACGGGTGAGAAAGTCTCATCATAGTCAACCCCTTGAACTTGTCGATAACCCTTAGCGACAAGCCGAGCTTTATAGATGTTCACATTACCATCCGTGTCTGTCTTCTTCTTAAAGATCCATTTATTTTCTATGGCTCGCCGATCAACGGGCAAGTCAGTCAAAGTCCATACTTCGTTTTCATACATGGATCCTATCTCGGATTTCATGGCTTCCAGCCATTTGTCGGAATCCGGGCCCGCCATCGCTTTTTCGTAGTTCGAAGGTTCACCATTGTCTAACAACATGCTTTCCAAGACAGGGTTGTTGTACCACTCTGGTGCCGAACGTGTCCTTGTGGACCTACGAAGTTCAGTAGCAACTTGATCTGAAGTTTCATGATCATCATCATCAACTTCCTCTCTAGTCGGTGCAGGCACCTCAAGAACATTTTCTTGAGCTGCGCCACTTACCGGTTCAAGAGGTAATACTTCATCAAGTTCTACCTTCCTCCCACCTATTTCTTTCGAGAGAAACTCTTTCTCTAGAAATGACCCATTCTTGGCAACAAAGATCTTGCCTTCGGATCTGAGGTATAAGGTATACCCAACAGTTTCTTTAGGGTATCCTATGAAGACGCATTTTTCTGACTTGGGTTCGAGCTTTTCAGGTTGATGTTTCTTGACATAAGCATCGCATCCCCAAACTTTTAGAAATGACAGCTTAGGTTTCTTCCCAAAACATAATTCATACGGTGTCGTCTCAACGGATTTTGACGGAGCCCTATTTAAAGTGAATGCGGCAGTCTCTAAAGCATAGCCCCAAAATGACAGTGGTAAATCGGTAAGAGACATCATAGATCGCACCATATCTAATAGAGTGCAATTACGACGTTCGGACACACCATTACGCTGAGGTGTTCCAGGCGGCGTGAGTTGTGAAACTATTCCACATTTTCTTAAGTGTGTGCCAAATTCGTGACTCAAGTATTCTCCCCCACGATCTGATCGCAAGAACTTGATTTTCCAGTCACGTTGATTCTCAACCTCACTCTGAAATTCCTTGAACTTTTCAAAGGTCTCAGACTTGTGTTTCATTAAGTAGACATACCCATAACCACTCAAGTCATCAGTGAGGGTGAGAACATAACAATGGCCACCGCGAGCCTCAACACTCATTGGACCGCACACATCAGTATGTATGATTTCCAATAAGTTGGTTGATCGCTCCATTGTTCCTGAGAACGGAGTCTTGGTCATTTTACCCATGAGGCATGGTTCGCACGTGTCAAATGATTCGTAATCAAGAGACTCTAAAAGTCCATCTGCATGGAGCTTCTTCATGCGTTTGACACCTATGTGACCAAGGCGGGAGTGCCACAAGTATGTGGGACTATCATTATCAACCTTACATCTTTTGGTATTCACACTATGAATATTTGTCGCATTACGCTCGAAATTCATTAAGAATAAACCATTCACCATTGGAGCATGACCATAAGACATATCTCTCATATAAATAGAACAACCATTATTCTCGGATTTAAATGAGTAGCCATCTCGAATTAAACGAGATCCTGATACAATGTTCATGCTCAAAGCTGGCACTAAATAACAATTATTGAGGTTTAAAACTAATCCCGTAGGTAAATGTAGAGGTAGCGTGCCGACGGCGATCACATCGTCCTTGGAACCATTACCGACGCGCATTGTCACCTCGTCCTTCGCCAGTCTCCGTTTATTCCGCAGCTCCTGCTTTGAGTTACAAATGTGAGCAACCGCACCGGTATCAAATACCCAGGAGCTACTACGAGTACTGGTAAGGTACACATCAATTACATGTATATCACATATACCTTTCGTGATGCCTGCCTTCTTGTCCGCTAAGTATTTGGGGCACTTCCGCTTCCAGTGACCACTTCCCTTGCAATAAAAACACTCAGTCTCGGGCTTGGGTCCATTCTTTGGCTTCTTCCCGGTAGCTTGCTTACCGGGCGCGGCAACTCCCTTGCCATCCTTCTTGAAGTTCTTCTTACCCTTGCCTTTCTTGAACTTAGTGGTTTTATTCACCATCAACACTTGATGTTCCTTTTTGACTTCTACCTCTGCTGATTTCAGCATTGAATATACCTCAGGAATGGTCTTTTCCATCCCCTGCATATTGAAGTTCATCACAAATCTCTTGTAGCTCGGTGGAAGCGACTGAAGGATTCTGTCAATGACCGTGTCCTCCGGGAGATTAACTCCCAGCTGAGTCAAGCGGTTATGCAACCCAGACATTTTGAGTATGTGCTCACTGACAGAACTATTTTCCTCCATCTTACAGCTGAAGAACTTGTCGGAGACTTCATATCTCTCGACCCGGGCATGAGCTTGAAAAACCATTTTCAGCTCTTCGAACATCTCATATGCTCTGTGTCTCTCAAAACGCTTTTGGAGCCCCGGTTCTAAGCTGTAAAGCATGCCACACTGAACGAGGGAGTAATCATCAGCACGTGTCTGCCAAGCATTCATAACATCTTGGTTCTGTGGGACGGGTGCGTCACCTAGCGGTGCTTCTAGGACATAATCTTTCTTGGCAGCTATGAGGATGATCCTCAGGTTCTGGACCCAGTCCGTATAGTTGCTGCCATCGTCTTTCAGCTTGGTTTTGTCTAGGAACGCGTTGAAGTTGAGGACAACGTGGGCCATTTGATCTACAAGACATATTGTAAAGATTTTAGACTAAGTTCATGATAATTAAGTTCATCTAATCAAATTATTCAATGAACTACCACTCAGATAGACATCCCTCCAGTCATCTAAGTATAACATGATCCGAGTTAACTAGGTCGTGTCTGATCATCACGTGAGACGGACTAGTCAACATCGGTGAACATCTTCATGTTGATCGTATCTTCTATACAACTCATGCTCGACCTTTCAGTCTTCTGTGTTCGGAGGCCATGTCTGTACATGCTAGGCTCGTCAAGTCAACCTAAGTGTATTGCGTGTGTAAATCTGGCTTACACCCGTTGTATTCGAACGTTAGAATCTATCACACCCGATCATCACGTGGTGCTTCGAAACAACGAACCTTCGCAACGGTGCACAGTTAGGGGGAACACTTTCTTGAAATTTTTAGGAGGGATCATCTTATTTAAGCTACCGTCGTTCTAAGCAAATAAGATGTAAAACATGATAAACATCACATGCAATCAAATAGTGACATGATATGGCCATTATCATTTGCTCCTTTGATCTCCATCTTCGGGGCTCCATGATCATCGTTGTCACCGGCATGACACCATGATCTCCATCATCATGATCTCCATCATCGTGTCTTCTTGAAGTTGTCTCGTCATCTATTACTTCTACTACTATGGCTAACGCTTTAGGAATAAAGTAAAGTAATTACATGACGTTTATGTTGACACGCAGGTCATAAATAAATAGAGACAACTCCTATGGCTCCTGCCGGTTGTCATACTCATCGACATGCAAGTCGTGATTCCTATTACAAGAACATGATCATCTCATACATCACATATATCATTCATCACATCCTTTGGCCATATCACATCACAAAACACTTGCTGCAAAAACAAGTTAGACGTCCTCTAATTGTTGTTGCAAGTTTTTACGTGGCTGCTATAGGTTTCTAGCAAGAACGTTTCTTACCTACGCCAAAACCACAACGTGAATTGCCAATTTCTATTTACCCTTCATAAGGACCCTGTTCATCGAATCCGATCCAAATAAAGTGGGAGAGACAGACACCCGCCAGCCACCTTATGCAACTAGTGCATGTCAGTTGGTGGAACTGGTCTCACGTAAGCGTACGTGTAAGGTTGGTCCGGGCCGCTTCATCCCACGATGCCGCCGAATCAAGATAAGACTAGTAACAGCAAGCAAATTGACAATATCGACGCCCACAACTACTTTGTGTTCTACTCGTGCATAGTAACTACGCATAGACCTAGCTCATGATGCCACTGTTGGGGAACGTAGCGGAATTTTAAAATTTTCTACGCATCACAAAGATCAATCTATGGAGTCATCTAGCAACGAGGGAGAGAGGCGTGCATCTACATACCCTTGTAGATCACGAGCGGAAGCGTTCAAGAGAATGGGGTTGATGGAGTCGTACTTGACGTGATCCAAATCACCGAAGATCCTAGCGCCGAACGGACGGCACCTCCGCGTTCAACACACGTACGGAGCGAGGACGTCTCCCGCGCCTTGATCCAGCAAGGAGGAGGGAGAGGTTGAGGAAGAGGGCTCCAATAGCAGCACGACGGCGTGGTGGTGATGAAGCTGCAGTACTCCGGTAGGGCTTCGCCAAGCTCTTATGGAGGAGGAGAGGTGTTGGGGAGGGGAGGGGCTGCGCCTTGGATGTCGTATGCAGCCCTCCCCTCACCCCTCTATTTATAGGGGAAGGGGGCCGGCCCCCTCTAGAAGTGATCTAGAGGGGGGGGCGGCGGCCAAGGGGAGGGGGGCTTGCCCCCCAAGCAAGGGGGCGCCCCCCTTAGGGTTTCCCCCAACCCTAGGCGCACGGGCCCTACGGGGGTGTGGCGCCCCAGCCCACTTGGGCTGGTTCCCTTCCCCATACAGCCCATAAGGCCCTCCGGGAGAGGTGGCCCCTCCCGGTGGACCCCTGGAACCCCTCCGGTGGCCCCGGTACAATACCGATATGCCCCCGAACCTTTCCGGCGACCGTATGACAACTTCCCATATATAAATATTTACCTCCGGACCATTCCAGAACTCCTCGTGACGTCCGGGATCTCATCCAGGACTCCGAATAACATTCGGTAATCACATACAAGTCTTCCTAACAACCCTAGCGTCACCGAACCTTAAGTGTGTAGACCCTACGGGTTCGGGAGACATGCAGACATGACCGAGACGACTCTCCGGTCAATAACCAACAGCGGGATCTGGATACCCATGTTGGCTCCCACATGCTCCACGATGATCTCATCGGATGAACCACGATGTCGAGGATTCAATCAATCAGTATACAATTCCCTTTGTCAATCGGTACGTTACTTTCCCGAGACTCGATCGTCGGTATCCCAATACCTTGTTCAGTCTCGTTACCGGCAAGTCACTTTACTCGTACCGTAATGCATGATCCCGTGATCAACCACTTGATCACATTGAGCTCATTATGATGATGCATTACCGAGTGGGCCCAGAGATACCTCTCCGTCATACGGAGTGACAAATCCCAGTCTCGATTCGTGCCAACCCAACATACACTTTCGGAGATACCTGTAATGTACCTTTATAGTCACCCAGTTACGTTGTGACGTTTGTCACACCCAAGGCACTCCTACGGTATTCGGGAGTTGCACAATCTCATGGTCTAAGGAAATGATACTTGACATTCAGAAAAGCTACATCAAACGAACTACAGGATCTTTGAGCTAAGCTTAGGATTGGGTCTTGTCCATCACATCATTCTCCTAATGATGTGATCCCGTTATCAATGACATCCAATGTCCATAGTCAGGAAACCATGACTATCTTTTGATCAATGAGCTAGTCAACTAGAGGCTCACTAAGGACGTGTTGTGGTCTATGTATTCACACATGTATTACGATTTCCGGATAACACAATTATAGCATGAACAATAGAAAATTATCATGAACAAAGAAATATAATAATAACCATTTTATTATCTAGGGCATATTTCCAACAACGGCGACCCGAGGCAGGGGCACGGCGTCGAGGCGGCGGGGGTATCCAGCAAGGCGGGGCGATGGGGAGAGCGGCTTCGTGCGACGGCAATGGGGTCGGCCCGATCCAATCTGGATCGGGTGAGACGGAGATACGAGGGAGTGGGGGGGAAGTGGGTGGAGTGGGGGGGTCCGCTCTAGGTCAAAGGGGTGTGGGAGGTTAAGGGGGCGCCATGGTGGGCCGGCCAGCTCGGCGGCTAGCTGGGCCGAGGCCCATCGAGGGTGGGGGTTGGGGCCTCCCCCCTTTTACTTTTTTTTGTTAATTTTCCTTTTATATATTTCTTTTATGTTTTCATTTATCTCTTAATTTTGTTTAGTTTTATTAATTATTCCAAAGATCCTAAATTGGTAGTTCTAAATATACCACAACCACATTAAACTGGGAACATTAAATAAAATAGTTTTCATTTTTTAATATTTTCAAAGCGTTTAAATAATAGTTTTTGCTATTGTTTTAATCATTTTAGAGTATCCAAACATTTTATAAAAGTGTGGTTTCTCCACCACAATTACCTATGCATTATTTGGTTCACTTCGAACATTTTAGTTTCAATATCCGAAAACTTTTAATTGTTTGACTTGATTTTGAATTTGAATTTTGAATCAGTTTTTGAACTAACCCGAGATTAACTACAGTGACAGAGGTGACGTGGCATCATTAACGAGGGATTACTGTAGCCTAATTATCCGGGCATCACAATTCTCCTCCACTACAAGAAATCTTGTCCCGAGATTTAGGAGCGGGAGTAAGGGGGGAAGAGATTAGGTTACGAAATTATAACAAATCTTCTCGGTCGTGGTTGCTCTTCTCGAAGAAGTTGACCGCTTTCGTTGATGTCGTCATTCGTTAACTTCGGGTTATCAGGATAAGTCATCAGCCTTTCTTGGTGAACTCCATCATACTTACCAATAAGAAAGGGGAAGCCCGACAACGATAGAATGCTCTCAGGGGAAATCATCTGGGGTTTATCCCATGAATAATCACATGAGTAACTCTCGAATTGGTCAAATGGAACACATCGAGAGCCGAGCAAGAAGGTACGGTAAGAAGTTCCAAGTGGCTAGCCAATCGTTCGATGCCTAAAACAGAGTGTGAAAGGGTTTTAGAGCAACGGGAATAAGTATTATGTCTGAGACCAGAATTGATGATTTCTTGGAAGGTGGCTCGTGAATTACATACGAAGGCAAGCGAGGAATAGCCTTTAGGAGCTGGGGTGTACAGGAGAGTCAGGTTTCGATCCTGGGACCTGTGGGTTATGGGCCCACCATGTGGGTTGAAAGTAGGAGTGGTGGCATTGCATGGTCATGATAGCAAGGCATGTCAGAGGGTAGCCTGCCAATTATGCCGGCAGCAACGTCGGTACCAAGGGCGAGGGACGAAGAGAACCATCTTCCTGCTCATTGAACATGGCGGACCAATAGGCAAAGTTCTCGTCCATCGGTGGTTACCGGAATGTCATCAACAGTAGCAACAGGGTCTTACCGACCGATTGTACACCTAGGTGTTTACATAAGCAGAAGAATAGTACTGCTTAGATCATATAGAACACCAGAAAGGTTAAACAAAACAATGGAAAGGAAAAAAGGTGATCTTCAGATTAAACCGAACAATGGAAAGGAAAACATGTTTAAACACATATTTCAGGGGTATACCCTTCCCAAGAACAAGCAGGGTATGATATCCAAGACCGGATAGAAGGTAGAAAACCACTTAGGTAAGGGGAGAGGAATTTCATGACGTTACACATACAACGGTGTTTGGATAATTGAGCAGGAAACATTTAGCATTATCTTCAATGTTCTTGTTGAAAATCGGAATACCATAGACAAGCCTCGAGATAGCATTGACATGGTCAACAGGTGAAGATCAGACATTGGAGACATAAAGGATCCATCAGGGATAACTTGTAGAATAGGTCTCACAATTCCCTCGTGGAAGAAGGGATAACCTTGCTGAAAAGGAATCTATAACAACAAGTCCTCCGGCCAGGTGTGATAGGCCTGACATCACCTTACCGTTATATAAGGACCAATGTAATAACTCATGGAAATATATTCCAACCATCATATCTGACCGAGATTCAGATCTGATTGGTGCCAGGATGCCTCAGACTCCGGATGTCTGAGAAGAAAAGGTGCAACACAATTGACGAGACAACATTGTAAGATTCTCGGGACATGTACTATGGAAGCGAATTCCAAAACAAGAGTTCATCCTTAAAACCAAGGAGAGGATGAAGAGGTGGATGATCAACTCAGCGATAATTCATTGAGATTTTCAAAAAATGGATTTCCACACTTATGTGAACAAGGAAATAACATTTGTCGGATCAAATGATATAAGGATGTTTGCTCGAGGAAAACATACACAATTAAGCATTGGTTGAAAAGTGCACCCAAAATATGGTCTTAGGTAGCATGATCAATGTTAGAAAGGCGATTCAACAACCAATAGTCTAAGAACGAAATATTGACCATTAACTTGAAAGCAATAGGGTTGCTAGAAACATGAACAAGTTTGGGTTGAACGGAAGACAATAAAGTGGTTGATGATAACACAAATCATCAAGGGCAAGGATGGTACTTCTCATCATGAATTCAATTGATATCCTAGAAGGGGTCAAAATGTTGATGATGATCACGACACATTTGTCGAGAGGTTTCAGGAAGATGTAACCGATCAGCAATGACATCAAGTCAACGGAATAATGAAGCGAGAAGTTATTGAAACCATAGGTATGACACAAACTTGAAATCAAGCTTGTCATTCAAGGACAATCGTTATGAGAAGGAAGATCGATGTAAGATTAGCTCACCTCAAAATTTTTGCTCCGGGAAGGACCAGGTAGCACAGTTAAAATCGGCATGACAAAGGTATAGCCAAGCAGGCTAGGAATGACGTGATCGAGTTTATCACCTCAAGACTTGATTAATCATGGTGCAGACTTGAGTCAGTTATCAATGTCTTTGAGTGTTTAATAACTCAGAGCCCGTGAAAAAATTGGAATCAATGGGAATGTAGCACTTGATGAAGAACTCATAAGAAGTTATGCGGTTCCATGATATTCTCGAGATACCAGAATGTAATACTCAATGGTAGATCAAAGTAAAGGTTGGAATGGGGTATTGCTTTGCAGAAGACAAGTACTTCAACTTGTCCGAGAAATGGGATCCAATAAGAACATATGGTCGGAACCACAATTACAAAGGATCAATTCATCGATACCAAAGGATATAATATCAAGGAAATAGTTATTATTACAAGAAGCTACCATGATAGGTTCTACATCGTGTCCATGGGCATGAACACCAAGTTCAAGGTCAACTCCCACTTCTCCAATGCAAAACATTTCATTCATTTCTCGCGTTCGATGAAGTAGTAGTGTTGAAATTTTATCTGGCAAAATACCAGAAGAGTATGACTCATGAAAACTTTTGAGTTCACACATATTAAGGAAGGCATAGGTTCAACCCATCGGGGCTTCTTAGAACATATACCATGAACTTCAGGAGTAAATAACACAAACTCAAAAGTAGAGCATGGTTGTCAAAAGTAGAGGACACCATTTACCAAAGGCATTATGTACCAGGTAAAGAATCACAAGAATTTAGGTCGTCAAGGACACTGTTGGATAATAACCCGGCAATGGGTACGGTTGTCCACAACGGGGCTGATGTGGGTATCGGAACTCAATCAGAGGAAGAAGGAATGCCAAGGCATCAGATTATAGAAACAACTGACTAATTCAAAGCTTAATGCAAAGATTTTTTTTGATTTCCAAATCAAGGGATCAGAAGCAATCGTTCTGATCGAAAATGAATAAGTTCAATAGACTTAAAAGCACAACCGATCAAGGCATTGATTGGTCAAGAACCAGCTCATATCCAGATGACGTCTGAGCCAAAAGGATAATCCTAGGATTCGGCTGATGATTGTGAACATTCACAACTTATTGAATCAATGGACTCAAGAATGATAGTGACAAGGGATGCCAGGATTACTATACTTATGGGATTAACCAAAATGCAAGCAAGCAAGAATTTCAAAAGCAATAAGCCGCTAAGGATTTTTTTAGAATATTGAATATTATTTTGAAGAACTTAGTGAAACACACAAACAACTAGGGATGGGCGGATATTCGGTAAGTGCGAGAAATTATCCGTAGGGGGTATTCATGTGGCAATAACTTCAAGGCAGTAGGCACAAAGTATTCTCGGATCAATAGAGAGAATTTCAGGGTATCTTGTAATAACAAGATCAACTGGGAATAAAAGTAAGAACTACAAGTGTATGTATTCATACATAGGGATATTTTGGTGGTAGGGAATTGCAAAAGCAACGGGCACAAAGTCTTGAAAGAGTATCGGAGAGTAACTTCGAAATCTTCAGGTGCAGCCGGCGATCATCGGTAACAAGGGGCTCTCTGGGAGAAATTTGTTACGAGAACCTAATGTTAGAGTTTAGAAAATTCATTTAACCCGAATAGGAGAGATATCGGAGTCCCAGAGTATAGGTTGAGGAATAAAGGATCCTAGCTAATACCACCCAATGGCGACGTGGGCCCATGGGCCACACAGCCATGTTAGTAAAACAGTTTTCATCGACTAGACTCGACATCGGCCAAGGAGTGGGGAAGGGGGATTCCTACAGGCAGTCGGCTCTGATACCAACTTGTGACGCCCCCGATTTGACCGTACACTAATCATACACGCAAACGTGTACGATCAAGATCAGGGACTCACGGGAAGATATCACAACACAACTCTACAAACAAAAATAAGTCACACGAGCATCATATTACAAGCCAGGGGCCTCGAAGGCTCGAATACAAGAGCTCGATCATAGACGAGTCAGCGTAAGCAACAATATCTGAGTATAGACATAAGTTAAACAAGTTTGCCTTAAGAAGGCTAGCACAAACTGGGATACAGATCGAAAGAGGCGCAGGCCTCCTGCCTGGGATCCTCCTAAACTACTCCTGCTCGTCGTCAGCGGGCTGCACGTAGTAGTAGGCACCTCCCGAGTAGTAGTAGTCACCATCGACAGTGGCGTCTAGCTCCTGGGCTCCATCGTCTGGTTGCAACAATCGAGTATAGAAAAGGGGAAAAGAGGGAGCAAAGCAACCATGAGTACTCATCCAAAGTACTCGCAATCAAGGAGCTACACTACATATGTATGCATTGGTATCAAAATGATTAAGGGTATCATATGTGGACTGAACTTCAGAATGCCAGAATAAGAGGGGGATAGCTAGTCCTACCGAAGACTACGCTTCTGGTAACCTCCATCTTGCAGCAGAAGGAGAGAGTAGATGGTAATTTCACCAAGTAACATCGCATAGCATAATCCTAACCGATGATCCTCCCCTCGTCGCCCTGTGAGAGAGCGACCACCGGTTATATCTGGCACTTGGAAGGGTGTGTTTTATTAAGTATCATGTTCTAGTTGTCATAAGGTCAAGGTACAACTCCAAGTCGTCCTATTACCAAAGATCACGGCTATTCGAATAGATTAACTTCCCTGCAGGGGTGCACCACATAACCCAACACGCTCGATCCCATTTGGCCGGACACACTTTCCTAGGTCATGCCCGGCCTCGGAAGATCAACACGTCGCAACCCTACCTAGGCACATCAGAGAGGTCAGCACGCCGGTCTAAATCCTATGGCGCAGGGGTCTGGGCCCATCGCCCATTGCACACCTGCACGTTGCGAGGGCGGCCGGAAGCAGAACTAGCCCCCTTAATACAAGAGCAGGCTTACGTTCCAATTCGGCGCGCGCCGCTCAGTCGCTGATGTCACGAAGGCTTTGGCTGATACCACGACGTCGAGTGCCCATAACTGTCCCCGCGTAGATGGTTAGTGCGTATAGGCCAGAAGCCAGACTTAGATCAAATACCAAGATCTTGTTAAACGTGTTAAGTATCCGCGAACGCCGACCAGGGCCAGGCCCACCTCTCTCCTAGGTGGTCTCAACCTGCCCTGTCGCTCTGCCACAAAGTAACAGTCGGGGGCCGTCGGGAACCCAGGCCCACCACTACCTGGATGGAGCCACCTGCCCCTTCAACCCCCATCTCCAAACAGTATCACCGGTAATGTAACAGTGTAAAGTATATAGTATATGCCCATGATCACCTCCCGAAGTGATCACGGCCCAGTAGTATAGCATGGCAGACGGACAAGAGTGTAGGGCCACTGATGATAATCTAGCATCCTATACTAAGCATTTAGGATTCCAGGTAAGGTATCAATAGTTGTAGCAACAATGGTAGGCCATGCATCAGAATAGGATTAACAGAAAGCAGTAACATGCTACACTACTATAATGCAAGCAGTATAGAGGAGAGTAGGCGATATCTGGTGATCAAGGGGGGGCTTGCCTGATTGCTCTGGCAAGAGAGAGGGGTCGTCAACACCGTAGTCATACTGGGTAGCAGCGGCGACGGTCTCGGTGTCTAGCGAGAGAAGAGGGGGAAGAAACAATAAATATTAAGCAAACAGATGCATAGCGATGCATGACATGACAAGGCATGATGCTAGGTGTGCCCCAACGCGGTACGAGGTGGTACCGGTTAAGGGAGAAAACATCCGGGAAAGTATTCCCGGTGTTTTGCGTTTTCGGACAGATGAACCGGAGGGGGAAAGTTGCGTGTTCGCTATGCTAGGGATGCGTGGCGGACGAACGCGATGCGTATCCGGATTCGTCTCATCATTCTGAGCAACTTTCATGTACAAAGTTTTTCCATCCAAGCAATGGTTTATTTTATATTAATTTTAAAAGATTTAAATCAATTTTAGGGTTTATTCAATTATTTTAATCAACATTATCCAGAATATTGCTTGCTGACGTCATCATGACGTCAGCATGACGTCAGCAGTCAACAGGGAGTTGACTGGGTCAAACTGACGTGTGGGTCCCACCTGTCATTGACTGATTAATTAACTAACAGTTAATTAGGTTAATTAGTGATTAGATTAATCTAATTATGATTAATTTATTTATTTATTATTATTATTATTTCCTTTTTTAATTTCTTTTCTTTTCTTTTAAACCGTTCTAGGGGTGGGCCCCGACTGTCATAGGCCGTTAGTTTAACTAAAACTTATCTTTTTAAACAGTACACGGGTCCCACATGTAATAGACTCCGGTTTCATCCGAAGAGCTGTTTAGTTATTCCTAATTAGCTGGGGCCCACATGTCATAGTGACAGGGGCAACTAATAGGGTAATTAGTGCCTCTAATTAACCGGACACGTCAGCTGGCCGGAGGTAACCACCGGTGACGTCCAGGCACGGTGGAGGAGCATCGGGCGATGGCTTGGCCGCATCCACAGGTGGTGCAGTTGGGACCTGGGGGTGGCCGAAGAAGGCCACAACGACGATGGCAGTCGGCGGCGATGTCACAGGTTCGACGGGGCTGTGGCGAGCGGTGCAGGGCACGACCAAGCACGCGCGGGCGCGCGCGCTTGAGGGCGCAGACCACGTCCAGGGGGTGGACTGGGGGAGGCAGGGCGCGGGTGGCGCACGGCCCTGCGAGGCGCGGTCGGCGTCAAGCTAGCGGCGCGTGAGCGGGAGCACGGCGACCATAGGGAGGGATGATGGGGTCGGACGGGGAGGTCCTCACCGGCCCTGTAGAAGTGCATAGGTGTGCTCGGGGAGGCCAGAGCTGCGGGGCGACGGCGAGTCGGCGTCGGGGCGGCGAGCACGACGCGGACGAGGTGCCGTGGGTCGGGCGGCGCCGGCGAGGCGACGGGTGGACGACGACCCGAGGCAGGGGCACGGCGTCGAGGCGGCGGGGGTATCCAGGGAGGCGGGGCGATGGGGAGAGCGGCTTCGGGCGACGACGATGGGGTCGGCCCGATCCAATCTGGATCGGGTGAGAGGGAGAGACGAGGGAGTGGGGAAGTGGGTGGAGTAGGGGGGTCTGCTCTAGGTCAAAGGGGTGTGGGGGGTTAAGGGGGCGCCGTGGTGGGCCGACCAGCTCGGCGGCTAGCTGGGCCGAGGCCCATCGAGGTTGGGGGTTGGGGCCTTCCCCCCCCCCCCCTTTTTACTTTTTTGTTAAGTTTCCTTTTATATATTTCTTTTATGTTTTCAATTATCTCTTAATTTTATTTAGTTTTACTAATTATTCCAAAGATCCTAAATTGGTAGTTCTAAATATGCCACAACCACATTAAATTGGGAACATTAAATAAAATAGTTTTCATTTGTTTTAATATTTTTAAAGTGTTTAAATAATAGTTTTTGCTATTGTTTTAATCATTTTAGAGTATCCAAACATTTTATAGAAGTGTGGTTTCTCCACCACAATTACCTATGCATTATTGGTTCACTTCGAACATTTTAGTTTCAATATCCAAAAACTTTTAATTGTTTGACTTGATTTTGAATTTGAATTTTGAATCAGTTTTTGAACTAACCCGAGATTAACTACAGTGACAGAGGTGACGTGGCATCATTAACGAGGGATTATTGTAGCCTAATTATCCGGGCGTCACATGTATATCCGGTAGTACGATTCGGCATGGTCCGCAGCCCCGAGAGTACGGAGTCGAGCTCCTCTACCCAGTGCCTGTTAGACTCCTTTAAGGACCGCACTAATCTGGGTTTAATGCCGCTCATGATAAGACCATTTGCTTGCTCAACTTGGCCGTTGGTTTGTGGGTGATAGACGGAAGCATAATCGAGCTTGATGCCCATGTTTCTGCACCAGAGTTTTACCTCGTCGGCCGTGAAGATCGTGCCATTGTTAGTGATGATGCTGTGGGGGACGCCATAACGGTGTACAACCCCGGATATGAAGTCTATCACCGGTCCGGATTCGGCTGTTTTTACAGATTTGGCTTCTACCCATTTGGTGAATTTATCCACCATGACCAGTAAGTATTTTTTCTTATGGGTTCCCCCTTTAAGGGGTCCAACCATGTCAAGCCCCCAGACTATGAAGGGCCAGGTAATGGGGATTTTGTGGAGGGCGGTGGGTGGCATGTGGCTTTGGTTTGCAAAAAGCTGGCAACCGGCGCAGCGTTGGACCAAGTCATGTGCGTGTGCCCGGGCCGTCGGCCAATAAAACCCTGTACGGAAGGCCTTGCTTACAAGGGCCTGGGCTGCGGCGTGGTGGCCGCCGAGTCCGGCGCGAATTTCTGCCAAAAGCTTCCGCCCTTCCTCTTCGGAGATGCACCTTTGAAGGGCTCCAGTAGTGCTTCTTTTATACAACTCTCCCTCATGGACCCTGTAGGCTTTAGATCGCCGCACTATGCAGCGTGCCTCATTTTGGTCCTCGGGGAGTTCCTGCCTAGTTAGGGAGGCCAAGAACGGTTCTGTCCACGGGGCAATGATGGCCATTATGACGTGGGCTGAAGGTGTTATTTCGGTGGCAGAGCCTCCGATTATGTCAGAGTGTTCGGTATCGGGCATTTTGGCCGGGTCCGGACTATTTTTACCGGTGTCCCCTTCCCATACCACGGATGGCTTAAACAACCTCTCCAAAAACATGTTGGGGGGGACCGCATCGCGTTTTGCGCTGATGCGGGCGAGGATATCCGCCGCCTGATTGTTTTCCCAAGCCACATGGTGAAATTCGAGCCCCTCGAACCGAGCTGACATCTTTAGGACGGCGTTTCGATAGGCCGCCATCTTCAAATCCTTGGCATCGAGGTCTCCATTTATTTTGGATATTGCAAGGTTAGAATCCCCACGCACCTCCAGGCATTGAATGCCCATGGAAAATGCCATCCGAAGACCATGTAACAGGGCTTCGTATTCGGCTGCGTTGTTGGAGTCTGTATACAGTATCTGCAGTACATATTGCATTGTATCTCCGGTTGGGGATGTCAGGACGACGCTAGCCCCCAGACCAGCCAGCATTTTGGAGCCGTCGAAGTGCATGATCCAATTGGAGTATGCACCGTACTCTTTAGGGAGTTCGGCTTCCGTCCATTCGGTGACAAAGTCGGCCAATACCTGCGATTTAACGGCTCGTTGAGGTTTGTATGTTATGTCGAATGGGAGGAGCTCAATGGCCCATTTGGCAATTCGGCCTGTGGCGTCGCGGTTTTTATAATATCATTAAGTGGCACTTCCAAGGCTACTGTAATCGAACACTCTTGAAAGTAGTGTCGCAGCTTCCGGGACGCCATGAATACCGCATAGGCTATCTTTTGATAATGTGGGTACCGTGATTTGCATGGAGTGAGGACAGTGGATACATAATATACCGGCTTTTGAAGAGGGAATTTATGTCCGTCCGCTTCTCGTTCGACGACGAGCACTGCACTTACAACCTGATGAGTTGCCGCAATGTACAACAACATTGGTTCGCCAATGTTTGGCGCGGCCAGGATTGGGTTAGTTGCCAGTATGGCTTTTATTTCTTCCAATCCGGCTGTGGCAGCGTCCGTCCACTCAAAGTGTTCGGTGCGCCGAAGGAGGCGATAAAGGGGTAATGCCTTTTCTCCTAAGCGGGAGATAAAGCGGCTTAGAGCCGCCACATATCCAGTTAGTTTCTGAATTTTTTTGAGGTCCGTTGGGATAGCCAACTATGACAGAGCTTGGATTTTGGCCGGATTAGCTTCAATTCCTCTACTGGAGACAATGAAGCCCAGGAGCTTTCCGGCTGGTACGCCGAAAACGCATTTTTCCGGATTGAGCTTGATGTCGTATGTCCGGAGGTTGTTAAATGGGAGCCTCAAGTCGTCTATTAGAGAGTCGACGTGTTTGGTTTTAACGACCACATCATCTACGTATGCCTCTACTGTTTTGCCGATCTGTTTCTCCAAACATGTCTGAATCATGCGCTGATATGTTGCGCCGGTGTTTTTGAGCCCAAAAGGCATTGTGTTGAAACAGAAGGGGCCGTATGGTGTGATAAATGCCGTTGCAGCTTGGTCGGACTCCGCCATCTTGATTTGGTGGTAGACGGAGTATGCATCGAGGAAACACAATGACTCGTGTCTTGCGGTAGCATCGATAATTTGATCAATGCGTGGGAGGGGGAAGGGATCCTTTGGGAAAGCCTTGTTGAGGTCCTTGAAGTCGACACATAGGCACCAGGATTTGTCCTTCTTTGGTACCATCACCAGGTTTGCTAGCCAGTCCGGGTGTTTTATTTCTCTAATCAATCCGGCCTCCAATAACTTGGCTAGTTCCTCTCCCATAGCTTGTGTCTTAGGTTCAGAGAAATGCCGATGAGCCTGCTTGACCGGCTTGAATCCCTTTAGGATATTGAGGCTGTGCTCGGCCAGCCTGCGTGGGATTCTTGGCATGTCTGAGGAGTGCCAGGCGAATATGTCCCAGTTCTCGCGCAGGAACTCTCATAGTGCAGCGTCCATGGCGGGGTTTAACTGTGCCCCGATGGGGGCTGTTTTTGTAGGGTCTGTTGGGTGCACTTGGAATTTGACTATTTTATCCGCTGGTTTAAAAGAGGTGGACTTGGATCTCTTGTAAAGTATCACGTCGTCCCTATCCAATTTGGAGCGTAGCGCAGTTAGTTCCTCGGCCGAAAGGGCTTCGGATAATGCCTCGAGGGCCAATGCGGCTGTTTTATTTTCGGCGCGAAGTGCTGTGTCCAGATCACTAGCGAGAGTGATGATTCTGTTGGGCCCGGGCATTTTGAGCTTCATGTACCCATAATGGGGTATGGCTTGGAAGATCGTGAACGCCTCCCGTCCTAAAAGGGCGTGGTATCCACTACTGAACGGGGCCAATTGGAATGTAATTTCTTCGGACCTATAGTTCTCTGGCGTGCCGAATACCACATCTAGTGTGATTTTTTCCCAGCATAGTGTGCTTCCCGACTGGCGATGATTCCTCTAAAGGTTGTGCTGCTTTGCTCAATGCGGTTCCAGTCTATTTCCATTTTTTGAAGAGTTTCCTCATAGATGAGGTTCAATCCACTGCCACCGTCCATGAGTACTTTGGTGAGTCGAAAGCCGTCCACAATTGGACTGACGACCAGTACAGCTGGTGCTCGGGCTGTTCGGAAATTAGGTTTGTCACTGGCATTGAAGGTAATAGCCGTGTCACTCCATGGATTCATTGCTGCCACGTGGCAGATTTTGGCGAGGCTGCAGAGTGTTCGCTTGCGCCTATTATTTGATGCGAAGGTTTCAAAGACTGTTAATACCGTATTGTTATCCACGGGATGGTGCTCTGTGGCATTTGGGATGAGAAGATCCTCACCACTTTTGGCCACCTGCTGGAGTATCCAGCATGCTCTAAGGCTGTGTGTTGGCATGGTATCCGCTGTACTATGAATTTTGCAGGGTCCGTTAAGCCATCCCTCCAATACGGTTCCAGGCCCTGTAGAGGGTTTTTGTTTCTTTGTAACTAACTCGGGTGTCATATGATAGTGCACCCTTTTACTTCGGACTGGGTGTATATTCCGAGACAGATTATCCCAAAATTTCGTTTCAGTTTTCCAGGCGCTTTCCATCGCATAGTACTTTCGTACTATGGACGCCAAGTCAGCGAAGCGTGATATGTCACAGCGACTTAAGGCGTTAAGTATTCCCTTGTCCGTGCAATTATTGCAGAAAAATGATACTGCGTCTTCCTCGCGACAGTCCTTAACCTTGTTCATCACAAGGAGGAATCTGGCCCAATAATGATGTACTGTTTCATGGGGCTCTTGCCTGATGTGGGAAAGATCGTTTATGTCTGGGTGGGTGGGTGGATTTGAGTCTGAACCCTTACCCGATTTGAGACCCAGGGGCCGAGGTGTTTCCAATCTTGGAAGTTCAGATTCCGGCATGTTGCCCGATGAGTCTGGCCCGCTGCCTGACTCTAGGTTCAGGGCTTGGGTGATGTCCTCCCGTAAACGGGTACCCGGCTCGGAGAGCTCAGGAATCCGGACATAGTTAGTCCTCAAGATAGAGGAAGAAATGCCGCATTGTTCCTCCACCACCGCAATATGATGGGTGACCGGTGGAGAGTTAATCTCCCTTTGATCAGGTTTAAGCCCAATCTGATCATAGTCCGTAGCGACTCCCAAGGCGGCGATGCAATCCAAGAGCTCGTTTAGGGAAGAGAGCTCCATTGGATCCATCTGCTCGGCGAATTCCGAGCCGACGTGGAGGCTGTTTTCGATGACCCGAGAAGTCATCGTTAGTGCTGCGGCCGAACAGACGGTCATGATGAAACTGCCAAGCCGGAGAGTTTGGCCGACTACCAGGGCTCCCCCGGCGGTAATGTTGTTTTTAACAACAAGACGAGGCATCCTTCCTTACGGTGACGTCACAGTGGAACTCTCAATGAAAGCACCAATGTCGGTGTCAAAACCGGCGGATCTCGGGTAGGGGTCCCGAACTGTGCGTCTAAGGCGGATGGTAACAGGAGGTAGGGGACACGATGTTTTACCCAGGTTCAGGCCCTCTTGATGGAGGTAAAACCCTACGTCCTGCTTGATTATTCTTGATAATGTGAGTAGTACAAGAGTAGATCTACCACGAGATCGGAGAGGCTAAACCCTAGAAGCTAGCCTATGGTATGATTGTATGTTGTCATACGGACTAAAACCCTCCAGTTTATATAGACACCGGAGGGGGCTAGGTGAAGGAAATATGCCCTAGAGGCAATAATAAAGTTATTATTTATTTCCTTATATCATGATAAATGTTTATTATTCATGCTAGAATTGTATTAACCGGAAACATAATACATGTGTGAATACATAGACAAACAGAGTGTCACTAGTATGCCTCTACTTGACTAGCTCGTTGATCGAAGATGGTTATGTTTCCTAACCATAGACATGAGTTGTCATTTGATTAATGATACGTCTCCAACGTATCTATAATTTTTGATTGCTCCATGCTATATTATCTACTATTTTGGGCAATATTGGGCTTTATTGTCCACTTTTATATTAATTTTGGGACTAACCTATTAACCGGAGGCCCAGCCCAGATTTGTTGTTTTATGCCTATTTCAGTGTTTTGAAGAAAAGGAATATCAGACGGAGTCAAAACGGAACGAAATCAACTAGAGAAGTTATTTTTCGAACGAAAGCCAGCCGATGGACTTGGACCCCACGTCAAGGAAGGAAGGAGGAGCTCACGAGGGTAGGGGCGCGCCCCCTGCCTCGTGGGGCCCTCGTGGCTCCCCTGACGTGCTTCTTCTGCCTATATAACTCCATATACCCTAAAACTTCCAGAACTCAACATAGATCGGGAGTTCCACCGCCAAAAGCCTCTGTAGCCACCAAAAACCAATCGGGACCCTGTTCCGACACCCTGCCGGAGGGGGGAAACCTCACCGGTGGCCATCTTCATCATCCCGGTTCTCTCCATGACGAGGAGGGAGTAGTTCTCCCTCGGGGCTGAGGGTATGTACCAGTAGCTATGTGTTTGATCTCTCTCTCTCTCTCGTGTTCTTGAGATGATACGATCTTGATGTATCGCGAGCTTTGCTATTATATTTGGATCCTATGATGTTTCTTCCCCCCTCTTCTCTCTTGTAATGAATCGGGTTTCCCCTTTGAAGTAATCTTATCGGATTGAGTCTTTAAAGACTTGAGAACACTTGATGTATGTCTTGCCGTGGATATCTGTGGTGACAATGGGATACCACGTGCCACTTGATGTTTTCGTGACCAACTTGCGGGTTTCGTGACATTGGGAACCTATGCATAGGGGTTGGCACACGTTCTCGTCGTGATTCTCCGGTAGAACTTTGGGGCACTCTTTGAGGTCCTTTGTGTTGGTTGAATAGATGGATCTGAGATTGTGTGATGCATATCGTATAATCATACCCACGGATACTTGAGGTGACATTGGAGTATCTAGGTGACATTAGGGTTTTGATTGATTTGTGTCTTAAGGTGTTATTCTAGTACGAACTCTAGGGCTGTTTGTGACACTTATAGGAATAGCCCAACGGGTTGATTGGAAAGAATAACTTTGAGGTGGTTTCGTACCCTACCATAATCTCTTCATTTGTTCTCCGCTATTAGTGACTTTGGAGTGACTCTTTTTTGCATGTTGAGGGATAGTTATGTGATCCAATTATGTTAGTATTGTTGAGGGAACTTACACTAGCGAAAGTATGAACCCTAGGCCTTGTTTCCACACATTGCAATATCATTTACACTCACTTTTATCACCTGCTACCTTGCTATTTTTATTATTTCAGATTACAAAAACTATTATCTACTATCCATATTGCACTTGTATCACCATCTCGTCGCCGAACTAGTGCACCTATACAATTTACCATTGTATTGGGTGTGTTGGGGACACAAGAGACTCTTTGTTGTTTGGTTGCAGGGTTGCTTGAGAGAGACCATCTTCATCCTACGCCTCCTACGGATTGATAAACCTTAGGTCACCCACTTGAGGGAAATTTGCTACTGTCCTACAAACCTCTGCACTTGGAGGCCCAACAACGTCTACAAGAAGAAGGTTGTGTAGTAGACATCAAGCTCTTTTCTGGCGCCGTTGCCGGGGAGGTGAGTGCTTGAAGGTATATCTTTAGATCTTGCAATCGAGTCTTTTAGTTTCTTGTTTTATCACTAGTTTAGTTTATAAAAGAAAACTACAAAAAAATGTAATTGAGTTTGTCTCATACGCTTCACCTTTTTAATATCTTTCGTGAGTATGATGGAAAGGATAATTGTGCTCAAGTGCTAGAAGAAGAAATCTATAAAATGTTTGGCACTAAATATTTGAATGATGAGCATGATTGCAATGTTGTTAGTAAGAATTCTTTGAATATCCATAATACTAATGATGATTGCACTAGTTATGATGAAAATGCCTCCTATAGACATGTCAATTTTTGTGGAGTAGACTGGGTTTGCAAGTACACACCAAATAGGGAAGATAGATATTTCAAGAGGCATAAGTACTTAGAAACCAAATCGTTGCAAGATGAGTGTGCTGAAAGATTCAATATTTTTCGTGCCCCTTGTGAACTTTGCAATGAACATGGTCATTTAAAGCTCCAATGCTATTTGTTTCATGATCAAGTCGTGTCCAAACATTGTGATAATTTGATTACCCTTGAGCATCATAAAGAGCTTAGCCTTCTTTTGGGTTATGAAGAAATGAAACGTATAGCTGAGGGTATTCCAAAGTTTAATCTTGATAGAGTTCTTGATTTTGATCTAGAGAAAATTTATATGTATTGTGCGGTGAATTGCATTGGTAATCCTTATATTGCCAACTACATAAAGAAAAGAAAACAATTAGAAGATGAAGAGAATACTAATGAAAGGGAAGAGGCTTCCCTATACCCTCCTATTATTTCTTATGATGAATCAGGTAATGAGGAGGAGCCTCCTATTCAACCAATCTCATTAATGAGGAGCTCCAAAAAGAGGAATGAACCCACACATGATGTGGTGAAGAAGAAGAAAAGAAAAAGGAAGAGAGGTAAAAAGATATCTCTCCCAAATAATGCTGCTCCTATTACTATTGTGCCTCATGAAAATATAATTGTGAAAGATAATTATACTTCTTATGATCTTGAAAATCTTTTTGGCACTTGCTTGGAAGAATATGATAATTGCTATACTATTGGTGCTATCCATACTATTATTGATGAAAGTGATTATGCTTATGATATGAAAAGGCCCAAGCTTGGGGAAGCTATGTTTGATGAGGATGACATATTTGAGAATATATTTGCTGCAATTAATGTTTGTCCCAAGCTTGGGGAAGCTATGATTAATGAAGATGATATTTTTAGTCTCCCAAGTTTTGATATGCATGTTTATAATGATGATAGCATGCCTCCTACTTATGATAATTATTGTGATGATACTTATGCTATAAAAATTAGTGATTATATTTATAAAACTTGTCATGGTTATGATTACCCCTTATCTGAACATTACTCTTTTAATGTGAAAACAATTTATAGTATTCAAGTCTCTTATGATACTCCCACTATTCCGACTGAGAAGAAATTTGCTTATGTGGAGAGTAGTAAAAATTCTATGCTTGTAGATCATGAAAAGAATGCTTTAGGTGCTGGTTATATTGTTGAATTCATTCATGATGCTACTGAAAATTATTATTAGGGAGGAACATATGCTTGTAGGAATTGCAATAATATCAAGTTTCCTCTCTATGTGCTTAAAGTTTTGAAGTTATGCTTGTTTTGCCTTCCTATGCTAGTCGATTATTGTTCCCATAAGTTGTTTGCTCACAAAATCCCTATGCATAGGAAGTATGTTAGAATTAAATGTGCTAGTCATATTCTTCATGATGCTATCTTTATGTTTCAATTCTTATCTTTTATGTGAGCATCATTGAAATCATAATGCCTGGCTAGGGGCGTTAAACGATAGCGCTTGTTGGGAGGCAACCCAACTTTATTTTTGTTCCTTGCCTTTTGTTCCTGTTTAGTAATAAATAATTCATCTAGCCTCTGTTTAGATGTGGTTTTATGCTTTTAATTAGTGTTTGTGCCAAGTAGAACCTTCGGGAAGACTTGGGGAAAGTCTTGTTGATCATGCTGTAAAAAACAGAAACTTTAGCGCTCACGAGAATTGCTGCCATTTTTATTTGGAGAGTGCTATTTAGTTAATTATTTTTTAAAATGATTAATAGATAAATTCCTCAGGTCCAGCAATTTATTTGAGAATTTTATGAGCTCCAGAAGTATACGTTTGATTCAGATTACTACAGACTGTTCTGTTTTTGACAGATTCTGTTTTTCATGTGTTGTTTACTTATTTTGATGAATCTATGGCTAGTAAAATAGTTCATAAACCATATAGAAGTTGGAATACAGTAGGTTTAACACCAATATAAATAAATAATGAGTTCATTACAGTACCTTGACGTGGTGATTTACTTTCTTATACTAACGGAGCTTATGAGTTTTCTGTTAAGTTTTGTGTTGTGAAATTTTCAAGTTTTGGGTAAGGATTCGATGGACTATGGAATGAGGAGTGGCAAGAGTCTAAGATTGGGGATGCCCAAGGCACACCAAGGTAATATTCAAGGACAACCAAGAGCCTAAGCTTGGGGATGCCCCAGAAGGCATCCCCTCTTTCGTCTTCGTTCATCGGTAACTTTACTTGGAGCTATATTTTTATTCGCTACATGATATGTGTTTTGCTTGGAGTGTTAATTTATTTTGTTAGGATTTGCTTGCTGTTATTTAGAACAATGTTTTTCATCTTTTATTTCAATAAAAGTGGCATTGGTAGCCTTTACTATGCCTATGTTACAAGTCTTCATGTTGCTGTTTGAAAACAGAAAGTTTACCGCTGTTGCAATAATTCCCTAGAAAAGTCAGAATGTGATACAATGTTGAAACCTTTTGCATATTAAGCTCTGATAAATTTACTACAGTGGGAATTTTATTTCATAATTTTTGGAGCTAGGGAAGTATGGATGTTGCAGCATTCTTTACAGACTATCCTGTTTAGGCAGATTGCTGTTATGTTTGCATTGTTTGCATATGTTTGCTTCTTTAATGATTCTATTTGAGAATATGACTATTAAATATGCAGAGGCATTTAGTATGCAATGTTGAATAATAATTTTAGTGATTTGCTACAGTAGAGTATGATAAGGTTGAAAGTGCGTTATATCGACTAGAGGGGGGGTGAATAGGCGATTTTTATGGAAGTCTTCAAAACGTGAGAGTTATGAAGACAAACAGTGAAGATAATGCCTATTACTATGCAGCGGAAGTTAGATTACACTAGGCCAGCCATGGTCATGTATTTAATAGAGTGAAAGCGCAATGACAAACAGCTTCAGTGTAATAAGGATCAAGTAGGAAGAAGTTATGAAGCCAAACAAATCATACATTCTTGTTGTGAAGACAAAAGATAAAGCAAGCATGCAATGGCTTCACAATGAATAACTGTAAGTAAAAGGAAGTGAAGATGAAACCAGTGACATGTTGAAGACAATGATTTGTTGGACCAGTTCCAGTTGCTGTGACAACTGTACGTCTGGTTGGAGCGGCTAGGTATTTAAACCAAAGGACACACAGTCCCGGACACCCAGTCAAGGACACTTAGTCCAAGACACCCAGTCCTCACCGTTTTCTCCTTGAGCTAAGGTCACACACACCTCGCCCAATCACTCTGGTAAGTCTTCAAGGTAGACTCCCAAACCTTCACAGACTTCGTTCACCGGCAATCCACAATTTCTTTTGGATGCTCAGAACGCGACGCCTAACCGTCTGGAGGATGCACAGTCCTCAAGTGTAATAAGTCTTCAGATCACACAGACACGAAGACTTAAGTGATGCCCAATTTTCTCTGGCTCTGGGTGGTTAGGGCTTTTCTCCTCACTAGGAATTTTTCTCTGAATGGCTTCGAGGTGGGTTGCTCTCAAACAACAAAAGCCATGCACTGAAATCTGAGCAGCCCACTGTTTATGGTTGTGGGGGGTGGACTATTTATAGCCACTTGGCAACCCGACCTGATCTGTCCGAAATGACCCTGGGTCACTAAGGAACTGACACGTGTACCAACGGTCGAATTTTGAACTCACACGGCAACTTTACTTGGGCTACAAGTAAAGCTGACTTGTCTGACTCTGGACAAGATTTTCTCTCAAAGTCTTCGCTCGAAGACATAGGATTTGAATTAGGCATCACTTCAGTCATTCTGACTGGTTCTCTTGGACCCCACTTAACAGTACGGTGATTCCTATGACACAACATAAATGAAATAAAACTAGGAAGATTCTAAGTCTTCGAGTTCCATAAGCTTCATAGGGAGTCTTCTCATGTCATTGTCTTCAATATGAATATCTTCATAAATCACCATTGTCTTCAATGTCTTCGTACATTTTTAGGGGTCATCTCTGGTAATAAAACCGAATCAATGAGGGACTTCTACCTGTGTTTTCCTGCAATTCTCACAAACACGTTAGTCCCTCAACTAGGTTTGTCGTCAATACTCCAAAACCAACTAGGGGTGGCACTAGATGCACTTACAATCTCCCCCTTTTTGGTGATTGATGACAAACTAGTTGAAGTTTTCAACGGGGAACATAATTTGTGAAATAGTAAAGGAATTTGTCTTCATAAGTTGCAAGGGCTCCCCCTGAAGATGTGCATATAAGTAATTTGCCTTTTGAATGCAAATGCACATGGCAGGTTGTACTTGTGGAGATCCACTTCAACTTATGATGACAATCCACTATGCATGTGAAAGTATATGAAGATAATGACATGCATAATGGAAAATGGACGTCTGTAGTAAGGGATGAGTGCGGAATTTATCGTCGCACATGCGGAATTTATCTTCGCATAACGGAGTGACAAACAGGTAGCAGACGGCCATCAAGGCTAAGTGTTACAACTCAAAGAGGCAAATGTACCAAAAACGGGAGTTGTAAGCACGAAGAAAAATGTAGCAAAATATAAAGGCACCCGCCCAAAGTGACCCGCTTGAAGACTATAAACATCATGCTTCTCCCCCTTTTGTCAGTGATGACCAAAAAGGTTTGAAGACATAGAGTTTTCTACGCGTTCCCAGGCGCAGCAGGATCAGTGGAGTTGTTTGGCGGCGGTGCAGATGAGCTTGGTGCAGATTCGACGTGTGTTGAAGCAGGTGGAGATGATGTCGCGTCGTCGTCTTCTTCAATAATCCGGGCAGACACGGTGGCAGCAGAAGAAGAGAATTCTGACTCTTCAAGTGATGGAGTGCTTCGCATCACAGCTCTTCTTGGAGGCGTGGAGTCAAATTGGAATCTCTCTCTGAAGCCATCCTCTTGCAGTTCAGCTTCATTGCTCATCATGGTGAGGCCTTTCCAAGTGCGGCGACAGGTCTCGTGTGCGACAAACGCATTCTTGGTTGCCAGATTTCTGATGCAATTGACGTCTTGCATGATGCTTCTCATCTACCGTTTGAGCCAGTCGTGATGCCTATCTTGCTTTTGGTGAAGAGCCACAAGAAGCTCTCGGTCATTGAGTACTCGAGCGCGCTTCTTGGGTCTCTTGGCAGCTGTGCTGTCAGTGGCTTCAGTTGATGCAGGGGCACGTGTGGTGCCAGCCATTGGATACACTCGGGAGAGAGCTTCAACACCTTCAATATTTTGAGTGAAGCTCTAGTGTTCTGCATTTTGAATACTTAATGGTTGCTTGCCAGGCTCTGGATATATTGCTTCAGTAGATGTGTCCACATCTGGCAAAAATATCCTATGGTTGCGGGCTGAGGGTTGATAGGAGATTGCAGAGTGAAGCTTGATCAGCCTCATAACCCAAGGAGCATAGAACTTTAATCCAAACAGTTCTGAGGCAGATGCTGCAAAGTGACGGATGAAGAGATCCTGTGCATTGAAGCATTTGCCATGAAGAATGCAGAAGATGAGAGTCTTCATTGCACCATCAATTGTTGCATATCGAGAGTGTCCCTTTACAGGCCATAGAGTCCGCCTTATGATGTGATATATTGTTCTGGGCAGGTACTCTAAGTCTTCAACGAAGAACCTAGTTGGATAGGGTGCATTAGGAGGCAGTGGCTTCATTATTGAGAGCATTTGACTCATATCTGGCTCAGGACGCTGAAATATGCTCTCAATTGCTTCAGCATGGTGTTGGCACCCTTCTTCAAAGAATTCGCCAGGAGTGGGAAGGCCGGTAAGCTCAATTAGGTCGAAAGCATTGGCTTCATGATGGATATTGCCTGTCATCCACTCCAGAATCCATGTCTTCGGATCTCTGTTATAGCCTTTGATATGCAAAGTGGGATAGAACTGGAGCAGAAGCTCTTCGTTCCAGTGCTCTTCATCAGTGATAAATGGCAGCAAACCCACTTGCTTGAAGCAATCCAGTGCTTCTTCCAGACCAGGCAGACCAGCAACAGCTTCAATCTCAAGGCGCTTGTGAGGAAAGATGCGGCCTTGGTTGTATAGGATGCATGAATAATAGCTGCGCTGTTGATGGCTCCAGAACCTATCTGATACAATCCGTTCCCTTGAATAAGGGTTCTTGGAGCGGTCGAAAAACGTGTTATCTGCCCTGAAGCCGTTGATGTTAAAGGAACCAGGAGCTGATGCAGGACCTGGGAACCTTGGCAGTCGTGGGATCGGCTTCTGGACCTGGGGTCTGTACGCAATATGATAATTGAATTGTGGTCCGGCAGCAGACTCAGGCACAGAATGTTCAGGAGCAGTAGCTTCATTGTCTTCTGAAGCTATTGTTGGGTTGGGCTCCACATTTGCTTCGGCGTTGTTTGTGGCAGCCTCAACATTTGCAGACTCAGGCACGTTCTCCTGGAGAACTGCTTCTTGTTGGTGTGGGGGAGTTGGAGCTTGTGGTATCTCTGCATGCTCTTCGGCTGATGCAGCCGGAATGTCGTCAGCACCCTGAGCCCTTGGCCCTTTGCGAAGCCTACGGAATTTGGGTGAGGTTTGTGGAGTTGCAGTGGGCTGTGGCTCATCTTCCTCCTGTGGGCGATCTTCCCACGATGCATCTTGGGTGATTGGCGTCAATGGACGACCAATACTGATCAGTTCGCTTTGTCTCAAGCTGAGGAAGGGCTGCATCACCTTGCACATTGTCTTGGAGACCAATGTCTTCAGCAGCGTTGGGTTCGTCTGCTGGAATGTCTTCAGCGTTGGGTACATGCACAGTCAACTGACGATCTGCGTCAGGATAGCGGACGGAGAGGGGTTCAACTGTCAAGGGCTCTGTGGGAGCAGCCCGAGATTTCTTGGTCTTGCGCTTCTTGATGATGGGTTCAGAAGGAGAGGCTTCAGAATGTTTTCTCTTCTTAGCTTCAGCCTCTGCAGTCCGTGTCTTCTTGTGCTGTGAGGCGGTTGATCGACTCTTTGGCTTCGAGCCAGTCGTTGCAGCGGGGAAGACAATCGGAGCAGTTTCTGACCTTGGCGCTTCAGGTTCAGGCACAGCAGCCTTCTTTTTCTTCTTCGCGGCCATCCTGGGGTCAATGCCGGGACGCCCAAGTGCCTTGCGCTTTTCTGCCTCATTGTAGGCCTGCACGCAGCGATCAGCCAAAGTCTTCATGCGTTCTCGCGAGCCTTGAGCTTCGGCACGCGTCTTCAGGAAGTTCTCTTTCAGCTCGTGCAACATGATCTTGAAGTTTCTCACTTCTTGCACACTGAGCTTGGCCACGTGCTTCTTGAACTGATCCTTTTCATAATCAACTTTCTGCTTCAGTTCTACAATGCGCTGGGCTATTGCAAGTTCTGAAGCAATTGCGCCTTGAAAAGCAACGCTGAGGCCTATGGGCAGCTGCAGATCGTTGAAGCTGATGTCCGGTGAGGCAAACCATTCATCGATGAAGTTGTGGATGATGGCGACATCAAACAGAGGAAGATTGTTGAAGATTTCAGCCTCCTCCTTGCTCTTGATGAGCTACTCCAGAGCATCATCTCCAAGATCTTCATCGCTTGAGAGATCAATGGCTTCGCAGCGCAGAATGTCAGCAGCTGTGAGCTCTTTGCCTGTGTGTGGCTGAGGCTTCTTGGCTTCTTGGGGCTTGGACACTCGTGATAAGCCTTCTGACTGCACACTGGCTTCAGGAGGTGCAGTTGCTAAAGGCTTCACTCTTGCGATCTTGGGAGAAGCGGCTGGCTTTGAAGCTTTTGGCTTCTTCTGCTTCGGCTTCGGTGCAGCAGGGGCGTCATCTGACTCAGTATCTCCTGGAGGGTCATTCACAGCAGTCCCTTGGACTAGGATGCGAGTGATGAGGCCGGCAAGATTGGCATACGGCCCGATGATATTGGGATCGGCGTCGCGTGTGCCATCTGCCCTTGGTGAGGATGGACCAGGGTTGAAGTCAAGCCCAAATTTCTTCTTATTTATCTTCGCTGATTGTTGTGCAAACTGAAAGTTGCGCTTGAAGAGATTATCATCGCGGCACCAGAGAAGTGATGACGGATGTGCTTCAGCTGGCTGTGGTCCTCTCACCATGCATGGATAGAAGCCTTGAGCAATGGCTTCGACTCTGGACCTGGGTACGAGATTTTTGTATAGTACGTCTCCCCACGGTCTCTTGATGGCGCACTTCTCCGCATATTCCTGAGTGACGAAGCAGTAGTGGAACCATTGCTCTGCCCAATATCTTCGAATCCATTGGATTTGTGTCTTGCGCTGACCATAGCTTTCTTCAGGATCAGTTTTGTACATCTCTGCCAATTCATTAGGCAGATCTTTGGACGTTTCACCACGTCGCTGTCTGCCTCCCTTCCTTGCTGCTGTTTCTGAAGCCATGAATAACTTGGAAGGCTTCAAGATGTTCAAAGGCTTCAAAGGCTTCCTTTTGCACGAACTGGCTTCAGGAGAGTTGATGTGATGCTGCAAGTACTCTGCAAATGAATGCAGACTATGAGAACCAAAGGATTCTACCACGGACATGTACCTGTGACAGCATTAAGGTGTGAGGGAAGGGGAAGAGGTCATATGCATTCTCAGAAGATTTTGAAGATAAATCGGTTTTGAAGACATAGACCTCATTGTGCGAAGACATTCACTCACAGATAAGAAGTTGGTTCCAGATTTGTACGAACCCACAGATCAGTACAAGTGAGGAATCTAACTACCTTATGAAGCACAAGTGAATATACTAGGCATGTCATGAGATGTAGCGAGATAACTAACTGATGTGAAGAGAAACTCCTTATGGCAGAAAGTGACTGAACTATGGGATCAAAAGAGGCTGTAAAAAGAGGTTTTATTTACCACACTTGGAACTGCTAGACGAAGTGAGAGTTGAGGTCGAGCAGTTCGATCCTCCGTGCCCTAACTTGGCGACGGAAGACACCTACGGCGACGGCGGAGAGAGCGATGTCCGCTGTCGGCGTGAAAACGGCGTCGGAGAGGTTGCGGCAGTGAAGCGCTTCGTCGCCGGCGTCGTCGAGTGCTAGCGGTGGCGTTAGGGTTCGTGCGAGGGTGGAAGAAGGAGATAATGACCGCAGTGAATCGTGTATTTATAGGGATAGAGGCGGCACTGCGCTATTACGCAGGTACCCCTGGCGGTTCGCATTTGAGGCACGCGTGGCCAGTTAGAGGAAGATTGGGATTTGTTCCACGTCCCACGCACGCCTAAATTGTCGGGCGGTCGTTCCTGCTTCTCCGGATCTTATGTGGAGGAATGAGCATTAAAAACGGACGTTTATGGTTGTCACTATGTCTTCAGCTGACAAGGACACAGTGAAGACATTTGACAGTTTCAGCAGAATGCATATGACTTGGAGAGATAGAGTTTGAGATAGAAAGCATAGAGAGGTTAGGGTCCGATCACATTCACTTAGTTCAAAAGATTCAACCAAGAAGACATAGCTATAAGTGAATGTTGTAGAGGACAGAACATCAGTACATATATATCCATATAGTCAACGCAGTGAAGATAATCATGAAGACATATTGAGAATGAAGCCAAACCAAATGTGAAGACATTGAGAGGTAACGCCATGAGAGAAACACTTCGAAATGGACCATTTGGTGGTGGCGTTACCCACTGTATAGGAAGTATTAGACCCAGACACGGCGCACAATTATCGTGGCGCTCCGAAGTCAAATTCCACATTAATGTATTCACACTTAGAATGTATGTCTTCATTGTTTGAAGATATATGCTACTTCGTGTGTTGCACATCTAAGTCATCAATATGCTTAAGTGTTAGGATGTGTGCCTGATCACAGGACATTTGAGGATTCCAAGATATTTAGCTCACACCGTAACTTGCAAAATCTCTTCTCATCCAAGGGCTTGGTGAAGATATCTGCCAATTGCTCTTCAGTGTTGACGTGTATGATATCAATGTCTTCCTTCACAACATGATCTCTGAGAAAGTGATGACGAATTTCAATGTGCTTTGTCTTCGAGTGCTGAACTGGGTTGTTGGCAATCTTGATGGCGCTTTCGTTGTCGCAGTAAAGTGGCACTTGCTTTAGATGAATGCCATAATCCTTGAGTGTTTGCTTCATCCACAGAAGTTGAGCGCAGCAAGATCCAGCAGCAATGTATTCAGATTCAGCAGTGGAGAGAGATACACAGTTCTGCTTCTTTGAAGACCAACATACAAGTGATCGTCCCAGAAAATGACATGTGCCTGATGTAGACTTGCGATCAACTTTGTCACCAGCATAATCAGCATCCGAAAATCCAACCAAATCAAACTCTGAGCCCTTTGGATACCATAATCCTAGAGTTGGGGTGTGAGCCAAATATCGAAGAATTCGCTTCACAGCTAAGTGATGCGACTCCTTTGGTGCCGCTTGAAATCGAGCACACATGCAAACACTAAGCATGATATCTGGCCTAGATGCACATAAATAAAGCAAAGACCCAATCATGGAGCGGTATACCTTTTGATCGAACTCTTTACCATTGTCTTCGGGACCCAGATGATGCTTGGCTGGCATTGGTGTTGTGAAGCCTTTGCAGTCTTGCATACCGAACTTCTTCAGGCACTCTTTAAGATATTTCTCTTGAGATATGAAGATGCCGTTGCGTTGTTGCCGTATTTGAAGACCGAGGAAGAACTTCAGCTCCCCCATCATGGACATCTGATATTGCTCTTGCATCATATATCCAAACTCTTCACTATACTTCTGATTGGTGCAGCCGAAGATAATGTCATCCACATATATTTGGCACACAAACAGTTCGCCATCATATGTCTTCGTGAAAAGAGTGGGATCCAGGGAACCAGGTATGAAGCCTTTGCTTTTCAGAAAGTACTTGAGTGTATCATACCAGGCCCTAGGGGCTTGTTTGAGGCCATACAGTGCCTTGTTGAGCTTGTATACCATATCAGGATGTTTTGGATTTTCAAAGCCAGGTGGTTGTGCAACTTACACTTCTTCTTCAATCTTGCCATTGAGAAAGGCACTTTTCACATCCATTTGATAGAGGAGTATGTTATGATGATTTGCATAGGCCAGCAGTATGCGTATGGCTTCAAGCCTAGCCACAGGAGCAAATGTTTCATCGAAGTCAATGCCCTCCACTTGAGTATATCCTTGAGCAACGAGACGAGCTTTGTTTCTGACAACTTGACCATTCTCATCTTGCTTGTTGCGGTATATCCATTTGGTGCCTATTATGTTGTGCTTCCATGGATCGGGACGCTTAACCAGTTCCCATACATTATTCAGCTCAAACTGTTGAAGCTCTTCTTGCATAGCTTGAATCCATCCAGGTTCCATGAAGGCTTCTTCAACTTTCTTGGGTTCTGATATTGAGACGAATGCGAAATGCCCACAGAAGTTTGTTAGCTGAGTTGCCCTTGAACGAGTGAGTGGACCAGGTGCATTGATGTTGTCAAGTATTTTGTCAATTTGTACTTCATTTGCAACACGAGGGTGTGTAGGGCGAAGACTTTGCTCTTGCTGATCTATGTGGTCATTTGAAGGTATATCTTCAGGCTGAGCATTGTCTTCATGTGGATCAGGTGCTGAGATGATAAGTTCTTCTTCAGGATGAGCTTCAGAAGGTACAATCTCTCCAGTTCCCATAAGCTTGATTGATTCATTAGCTGGAACTTCATCTAGCACATTTGGCAATTGCTCTCTTTGTGATCCATTGGTTTCATCAAACCGCACATCCACTGTTTCAACCACTTTGTAGTGGAAGAGATTGAAGACTCTGTAGGAGTGTGAATCCTTTCCATATCCAAGCATGAAGCCTTCATGTGCTTTTGGTGCAAACTTTCAGGTGTGGTGTGGGTCCTTGATCCAGCATTTTGCGCCAAATACTCTGAAGTAACTGACATTTGGCTTCTTGCCAGTTAGGAGTTCATAAGATGTCTTGTTCAGAAGCTTGTGAAGATAAACACGATTGATTGTATGGCATGCAGTATCAATGGCTTCAGTCCAGAATTTTCTTGGAGTCTTGTATTCATCTAGCATTGTTCTGGCCATCTCAATGAGTGTTCTGTTCTTGCGTTCGACGACGCCATTCTGCTGTGGCGTGTATGGAGCTGAGAATTCATGTGTGATGCCCAAGGTATCCAGATATGTATCAAGGCCAGTGTTCTTGAATTCAGTGCCATTGTCACTTCTGATGTGCTTTATCTTAGCGCCAAAATTGTTCACAGCTCGATTTGCGAAGCGTCTGAAGACATCCTGCACTTCAGTCTTGTAAAGGATTATGTGCACCCAAGTATATCTAGAATAATCATCAACAATTACGAAGCCATAGAGGCAAGCATAAGTAGTAAATGTTGAGTAGTGAGAGGGACCGAAAAGATCCATGTGAAGCAGTTCGAAGGGTTGAGTAGTGGTCATGATTGTCTTCGAAGGATGTTTTGCCCTTGTCATCTTCCCTACTTCATAGGCACCGCATAAGTGATCTTTCTTGAACTTGACGCCCTCGATGCCTATGACGTGCTTTTTCTTCGCAAGGGTGTGGAGGTTCCTCATGCTAGCATGCCCAAGCCTTCGATGCCAAAGCCAGCATTCTGAAGCTTTTGCAAGAAGACATACTGCAAGTTGTGGTCCTGCTGAGAAATCTACCACATACAAATCACCTTTCCTATACCCTTCAAACACTAGAGATTTGTCAGATTCCATTAGCACCAGGCAGCGATATTTGCCGAACATTACAATCATATTCAAATCGCAAAGCATTGAGACAGACATTAAGTTGAAGCCAAGGGATTCAACAAGCATGACTTTATCCATGTGTTGATCCTTTGAGATTGCAACTCTACCTAGACCCAATACCTTACTTTTACCAATGTCAGCGAATGTAATGTGGCTCTTGTCGGATGGACGTAAAGTTGAGTCCATAAGAAGGCTTCTTCTGCCAGTCATGTGATTTGTACACCCACTATCAATAATCCATTCTGAAGACTTTGAAGTCGCTGGTGTCGTACCCTACAGTGCAGTTAGGGGGATAGGCTTCACGAAGAGTGTTGTGAAGCATAAACATTTGACGAACCAGTGGGTTATGAAAACTTAGATCCAGATTAGGACTAATGGGGAGAGTAGCATGCGATTCAGGAACGAAGTACATAATGATGCCATTTGGGCAGTTTATCTTGCGCCCCACAAGATTTTTATGGTCCCCAGCAATAGCATCAGAAGATTTTGTTTTTGTGCTGGAGACCTTTCCCTGCAAAAGAGAGTTAAGCTTTCTTAACCACCCACATCTTCAAGGGTGGCTTAGAAGCTATAAGTCTAAGTGCAGCATCTGAGAATTTTGGCTTTGAAGCCTTAGCAAACAGTCTAGCAGGGGGATAATAATACTCATAGGCATAAGAAGAATAATTTTTGGTCATATGAACATGACGGTTCGATGAACCGCTCTCATATTCATATGCCTGAGTATGGTTTCCCTGCAAAACATTTGCGTTAGTGTGACTCAGGTGAGTCCTCTGTCTGTATGAAGCCTTTGGACCGAGGTTTGTCTTCTTCAAGTGAGGTGTCATGAAGACATTCACAGGAAGATTTTCCAGACATGTTTTCGGAACCCAGATCTTCTTCATAGGCGGTCCATTCCTGCAGTTAGTACCAATGTACCTGGCAAACACTTCACCATTCTGATTCTTAAACAGTTTATAGTTTGCATCAAAGGATTCATCAATGATAATTGGGTTAGCACAAGTGAAGCCAGACAGATTGGATGGATCTACTGAGGATTCCTTTGCAGCAACCCATATGGTTTTGGGGTACTGCTCAGGTTTCCAGTAAGAGCCATCTGCATTAATTCTCCTCTCGAACCCAACACCCTCTTTCCTGGGGTTTCGGTTCAGAATCTGCTTCTTAAGGACATCACATAATGTTTGATGCCCTTTCAGACTTTTGTACATCCCTGTTTCAAGCAATGTCTTCAACCTAGCATTCTCATCAGCAATAGCAGTGGTATCCTCAGCAGAGGGGTTAGTTTCCACATCAACAGTTGAAGATATTGGAACAGTAGTAGCAGTGGAACACTCAGCAACAGAATTAGCATTATTACGCTCAATGCATTTAAGACATGGTGGTTCAAATCCTTCCTGAGCGGGACTGATCTGTTCGGAGCGAAGTGACTCATCTTCCTTTTGAAGATCTTCATGATCCGCTCTCAACTTCTCAAGATCTTGCTTCTTTTGAAGATAATCATAGGAGAGCTTTTCATGAGTAGTTGAGAGAGTCTCAAGACGATCTTCAAGTTCCTGATACTTAACGTGAAGATTTTTTATGTCTTCAATTAAGGATTCAGAACGAGTCATTTCGGCACCCAACAGATCATCGCTTCTGTCTAACAGTTTTTGAATATGTTCCATGGCTTTTTGTTGTTCAGTTGCAATTTTAGCAAGTGTTCTGTAGCTAGGTTTTGAATCACATTCAGAGTCATCGTCACTAGATGTTTCATAGTGAGTAGTGCGTGTGTTTACCTTGGCACCGCGTGCCATGAAGCAGTAGGTAGGAGTGGAGTCGTTCTTGTCATTTGCGTCGATGTCGGTGTTGCAGTCATTGTCTTCAGTGTTGAAGATGGACTTGGCGACGTATGCTTTAGCCAGACTTGCAATGCCAGAATCAGACTCCTCCTCAGACTCCACCTCTGCCTCCTCAGATGCGGACTCCTCCTCTGAATCCATCTCCTTGCCAACAAATGCACGTGCCTTGCCAGATGAGCTCTTCTTGTGTGATGAAGACTTTGATGAAGACTTGGAAGAAGACTTTGAGTATTTCTTCTTTTTCTTGTCGTCAGAATCATATTCTTTGCTCTTCTTCTTCCTTCTGTTCTCATTGTCCCACTGTGGACACTCAGAAATGAAGTGTCCAGTTTTCTTGCACTTGTGACATGTTTTCTTCTTGTAGTCATGAGCAGAAACTTCATCATTCCTTGAGCTTGATCGTGAAGATTTTCTGAAGCCTTTCTTCTTGGTGAATTTTTGGAACTTCTTCACTAGCATTGCAAGTTCTCTTCCAATGTCTTCAGGATCATCAGAACTGCAGTCAGATTCTTCTTCAGATGAGGAGACAGCTTTTGCCTTCAAAGCACGAGTTCGCCCATAGTTTGGACCGTAGATATCTCTTTTCTCAGAAAGCTGAAACTCATGTGTGTTGAGCCTCTCAAGTATGTCAGATGGATCGAGTGTCTTGAAATCAGGACGTTCTTGAATCATCAGGGCCAGAATGTCAAACGAACTATCAAGTGATCTCAGCAGCGTCTTGACGATTTCATGTTTGGTGATCTCAGTAGCGCCGAGGGCTTGAAGCTCATTTGTGATGTCAGTGAGCCGATCAAAGGTGTGCTGGACATTCTCATTGTCATTTCGCTTGAAGCGGTTGAAGAGATTGCGAAGGACACTGATTCTTTGATCTCTCTGGGTTAATATGCCTTCATTAACTTTGGAGAGCTAGTCCCAGACCAGTTTGGATGTCTTCAAGGCACTCACACGGCCATACTGTCCTTTGGTCAGATGACCACAGATGATATTCTTGGAAGTTGAGTCCAGTTGAACGAACTTCTTGACATCAGCAGCAGTGACACCTTCTCCAGCCTTGGGAACGCCGTTTTCGACGACATACCATAGGTCGACGTCAATGGCTTCAAGATGCATGCGCATCTTATTCTTCCAGTAGGGATATTCAGTTCCATCGAAGACGGGGCAAGCAGCGGAGACTTTGATTATCCCTGCAGTCGACATAGCTAAAACTCCAGGTGGTTAAACCGAATCACACAGAACAAGGGAGCACCTTGCTCTGATACCAATTGAAAGTGCGTTATATCGACTAGAGGGGGGGTGAATAGGCGATTTTTATGGAAGTCTTCAAAACGTGAGAGTTATGAAGACAAACAGTGAAGATAATGCCTATTACTATGCAGCGGAAGTTAGATTACACTAGGCCAGCCATGGTCATGTATTCAATAGAGTGAAAGCGCAATGACAAACAGCTTCAGTGTAATAAGGATCAGGTAGGAAGAAGTTATGAAGCCAAACAAATCATACATTCATGTTGTGAAGACAAAAGATAAAGCAAGCATGCAATGGCTTCACAATGAATAACTGTAAGTAAAAGGAAGTGAAGATGAAACCAGTGACACGTTGAGGACAATGATTTGTTGGACCAGTTCCAGTTGCTGTGACAACTGTACGTCTGGTTGGAGCGGCTAGGTATTTAAACCAAAGGACACACAGTCCCGGACACCCAGTCAAGGACACTTAGTCCAAGACACCCAGTCCTCACCGTTTTCTCCTTGAGCTAAGGTCACACAGACCTCGCCCAATCACTCTGGTAAGTCTTCAAGGTAGACTCCCAAACCTTCACAGACTTCGTTCACCGGCAATCCACAATTTCTCTTGGATGCTCAGAACGCGACGCCTAACCGTCTGGAGGATGCACAGTCCTCAAGTGTAATAAGTCTTCAGATCACACAGACACGAAGACTTAAGTGATGCCCAATTTTCTCTGGCTCTGGGTGGTTAGGGCTTTTCTCCTCACTAGGAATTTTTCTCTGAAAGGCTTCGAGGTGGGTTGCTCTCAAACGACAAAAGCCGTGCACTGAAATCTGAGCAGCCCACTGTTTATGGTTGTGGGGGGTGGACTATTTATAGCCACTTGGCAACCCGACCTGATCTGTCCGAAATGACCCTGGGTCACTAAGGAACTGACACGTGTACCAACGGTCGAATTTTGAACTCACACGGCAACTTTACTTGGGCTACAAGTAAAGCTGACTTGTCTGACTCTGGACAAGATTTTCTCTCAAAGTCTTCGCTCGAAGACATAGGATTTGAATTAGGCATCACTTCAGTCATTCTGACTGGTTCTCTTGGACCCCACTTAACAGTACGGTGATTCCTATGACACAACATAAATGAAATAAAACTACGAAGATTCTAAGTCTTCGAGTTCCATAAGCTTCATAGGGAGTCTTCTCATGTCATTGTCTTCAATATGAATATCTTCATAAATCACCATTGTCTTCAATGTCTTCGTACATTTTTAGGGGTCATCTCTGGTAATAAAACCGAATCAATGAGGGACTTCTACCTGTGTTTTCCTGCAATTCTCACAAACACGTTAGTCCCTCAACTAGGTTTGTCGTCAATACTCCAAAACCAACTAGGGGTGGCACTAGATGCACTTACAAAGGTTTTGGCAATGGTTTATACTAACTTATCTCACGAGTCCTTGTTAAGTTTTGTGTGGATGAAGCTTTTGAGATTTAGGGAGACCTTGATATTAGAGGAATTAAGGAGACACAAAAGCTCAAGCTTGGGGATGCCCAAGGCACCCCAAGATAATATTTCAAGAAGTCTCAAGCATCTAAGCTTGGGGATGCCCCGGTTGGCATCCCACCTTTCTTCTTCAACAATTATCGGTTAGTATCGGTTGATCCTAAGTTTTTGCTTCTTCACATGATGTTTGCTATTCTTAGATGTCATTTTATTTTTCTTTGCTTGCTGTTTGAATAGAATACCAAGATCAGAAATTATTAAATGTTAGAGAGTCTTCACATAGTTGCATAATTATTCAACTACTCATTGATCTTCACTTATATCTTCCGAAGTAGTTAGTCGTTTGCTCTAGTGCTTCACTTATATCTTTTAGAGCATGGTGGTAGTTTTATTTTGAAGAAATAGATGAACTCTCATGCTTCAATTATATTATTTTGAGAGTCTTAAATAGCATGGTAATTGCTTAAAATCCTAATATGCTAGGTATTCAAGAATAATAAAATTCTCTTATGAGTGTGTTGAATACTATGAGAAGTTTGATACTTGATAATTGTTTTGAGATATGTAGATGGTGATATTAGAGTCATGCTAGTTGAGTAGTTGTGAATTTGAGAGATACTTGTGTTGAAGTTTGTGATTCCCGTAGCATGCATGTATGGTGAACCGTTATGTAACGAAGTCGGAGCATGAGGTGTTTATTGATTGCCTTCCTTATGAGTGGCGGTCGGGGACGAGCGATGGTATTTTCCTACCAATCTATCCCCCTAGGAGCATGCACGTAGTACTTTGTTTCGATAACTAATAGATTTTTGCAATAAGTATGTGAGTTCTTTATGACTAATGTTGAGTCCATGGATTATACGCACTCTCACCCTTCCACCATTGCTAGCCTCTCTAGTACCACGCAACTTTCGCCACTACCATAAACCCACCATATACCTTCCTCAAAACAGCCACCATACCTACCTATTATGGTATTTCCATAGCCATTCCGAGATATATTGCCATGCAACTTTCCACTGTTCCGTTTATGACACGCTCCATCATTGTCATATTGCTTTGCATGATCATGTAGTTGACATCGTATTGTCACTCTTGATTCATTGCATATCCCGGTACACCGCCGGAGGCATTCATATAGAGTCATACTTTGTTCTAGTATCGAGTTGTAATCATCTAGTTGTAAATAAATAGAAGTGTGATGATCATCATTCAATAGAGCATTGTCCCAAAAAAAGGCCAAATAAAAAAATAAAAAAAATAAAAGGGACAATGCTACTATCCTTTTACCACACTTGTGCTTCAAAGTAGCACCATGATCTTCATGATAAAGAGTCTCTTATGTTGTCACTTTCATATACTAGTGGGAATCTTTCATTATAGAACTTGGCTTGTATATTCCAATGATGGGCTTCCTCAAAATGCCCTAGGTCTTCATGAGCAAGCGAGTTGGATGCACACCCACTAGTTTCTTTTGTTGAGCTTTCATATACTTATAGCTCTAGTGCATCCGTTGCATGGCAATCCCTACTCACTCACATTGATATCTATTGATGGGCATCTCCATAGCCCGTTGATACGCCTAGTCGATGTGAGACTATCTTCTCCTTTTTTTTCCTCTCCACAACCACCATTCTTTTCCACCTATAGTGCTATATCCATGGCTCATGCTCATGTATTGCATGAAGATTGAAAAAGTTTGAGAACATCAAAAGTATGCAACAATTGCTTGCCTTGTCATCGGGGTTGTGCATGATTTAAATATGTTGTGTGGTGAAGATGGAGCATAGCCAGACTATATGATTTTGTAGGGATAGCTTTCTTTGGCCATGTTATTTTGAGAAAACATAATTGCTTAGTTAGTATGCTTAAAGTATTATTATTTTTATGTCAATATGAACTTTTGTCTTGAATCTTATGGATCTGAATATTCATGCCACAGTTAAGAAGAATTACATTGAAATTATGCCAACTAGCATTCCACATCAAAAATTATCTTTTTATCATTTACCTACTCGAGGACGAGCAGGAATTAAGCTTGGGGATGCTTGATACGTCTCCAACGTATCTATAATTTTTGATTGCTCCATGCTATATTATCTACTGTTTTAGCCAATATTGGGCTTTATTATCCACTTTTATATTAATTTTGGGACTAACCTATTAATCGGAGGCCCAGCCCAGATTTGAGGTTTTATGCCTATTTCAGTGTTTTGAAAGAAAGGAATATCAGACGGAGTAGAAACGGAACGAAATCAACTAGAGAAGTTATTTTTGGAACGAAAGCCACCCGATGGACTTGGACCCCACATCAAGGAAGAAAGGAGGAGCTCACGAGGGTAGGGGGCGCCCCCCTACCTCGTGGGGCCCTCGTGGCTCCCCTGACGTGCTTCTTCTGCCTATATAACTCCATATACCCTAAAACTTCCAGAACGCAACATAGATCGGGAGTTCCGCCGCCAGAAGCCTCCGTAGCCACCAAAAACCAATCGGGACCCTGTTTCGGCACCCTGCCGGAGGGGGGAACCCTGACCGGTGGCCATCTTCATCATCCTGGTGCTCTCCATGACGAGGAGTGAGTAGTTCTCCCTCGGGGCTGAGGGTATGTACCAGTAGCTATGTGTTTGATCTCTCTCTCTCTTGTGTTGTTGAGATGATACGATCTTGATGTATCGCGAGCTTTGCTATTATATTTGGATCCTATGATGTTTCTTCCCCCCTCTTCTCTCTTGTAATGAATCGGGTTTCCCCTTTGAAGTAATCTTACCGGATTGAGTCTTTGAAGACTTGAGAACACTTGACGTATGTCTTGCCGTGGATATCTGTGGTGACAATGGGATACCACGTACCACTTGATGTATGTCTTGGTGACCAACTTGCGGATTTCGTGACATTGGGAACCTATGCATAGGGGTTGGCACACGTTTTCGTTGTGATTCTCCGGTAGAACTTTGGGGCACTCTTTGATGTCCTTTGTGTTGGTTGAATAGATGAATCTGAGATTGTGTGATGCATATCGTATAATCATACCCACAAGTACTTGAGGTGACATTGGAGTATCTAGGTGACATTATGGTTTTGATTGATTTGTGTCTTAAGGTGTTATTCTAGTACGAACTCTAGGGCTGTTTGTGACACTTATAGGAATAGCCCAACGGATTGATTGGAAAGAATAACTTTGAGGTGGTTTCGTACCCTACCATAATCTCTTCGTTTGTTCTCCGCTATTAGTGACTTTGGAGTGACTCTTTGTTGCATGTTGAGGGATAGTAATGTGATCCAATTATGTTAGTATTGTTGAGGGAACTTACACTAGCGAAAGTACGAACCCTAGGCCTTGTTTCCACACATTGCAATACCGTTTACGCTCACTTTTATCACTTGCTACCTTGCTGTTTTTATTATTTCAGATTACAAAAACTATTATCTACTATACATATTGCAGTTGTATCACCATCTCTTCGTCGAACTAGTGCACCTATACAATTTACCATTGTATTGGGTGTGTTGGGGACACAAGAGACTCTTTGTTATTTGGTTGTAGGGTTGCTTGAGAGAGACCATCTTCATCCTACGCCTCCTACGGATTGATAAACCTTAGGTCATCCACTTGAGGGAAATTTGCTACTGTCCTACAAACCTCTGCACTTGGAGGCCCAACAACGTCTACAAGAAGAAGGTTGTGTACTAGACATCAATTAACGGGATCACATCATTAGGAGAATGATGTGATTGACTTGACCCATTCCGTTAGCATAGCACTTGATCGTTTAGTTTGTTGCTATTGCTTTCTTCATGACTTATACATGCTCTATGACTATGAGATTATGCAACTCCCGTTTACCGGAGGAACACTTTGTGTGCTACCAAACTTCACAACGTAACTGGGTGATTATAAAGGTGCTCTACAGGTGTCTCCGAAGGTACTTGTTGGGTTGGCGTATTTCGAGATTAGGATTTGTCACTCCGATTGTCGGAGAGGTATCTCTGGGCCCACTCGGTAATGCACATCACTATAAGGCTTGCAAGCATTGCAACTAATGAGTTAGTTGTGGGATGATGTGTTACGGAACGAGTAAAGAGACTTGCCGGTAACGAGATTGAACTAGGTATTGAGATACCGATGATCGAATCTTGGGCAACTAACATACCGATGACAAAGGGAACAACGTATGTTGTTATGCGGTTTGACCGATAAAGATCTCCGTAGAATATGTAGGATCCAATATGAGCATCCAGGTTCCGCTATTGGTTATTGACCGGAGACGTGTCTCGGTCATGTCTACATAGTTCTCGAACCCGTAGGGTCCGCACGCTTAAAGTTCGATGACGGTTATAATATGAGTTTTATGTGTTTTGATGTACCGAAGGAGTTCGGAGTCCCGGATGAGATCGGGGACATGACGATGAGTGTCGAAATGGTCAAGACGTAAAGATCGATATATTGGACGGCCATATTCGGACATTGGAAAGGTTCTGAGTGATTCAGGTATTTTCGGGAGTGCCGGGGAGTTACGGGAATTCGTATTGGGCCTTAATGGGCCATACCGGAAAGGAGGGAAAGGCCTCAAAGGGTGGCCGCACCCCTCCCCATGGGCTGGTCCGAATTGGACTAGGGAGGGGGGGCGCCCCCTTCCTTCCTTCTCCTTTTCCCTTCCCTTTCCTTCCCTCCTACTCCTACTACTTGGAAGGGCTCCTAGTTCTACTAGGAAAGGGGGAATCCTACTCTCGGTGGCAGTAGGACTCCCCTAGGGCGCGCCATAGAGAGGGCCGGCCCTCCCCCTCCTCCACTCCTTTATATACGGGGGCAGGGGGCACCCCAAAGACACAACAATTGATCCCTTGAATCTCTTAGCCGTGTGCGGTGCCCCCTCCACCATAATCCACCTTGGTCATATCATAGCGGTGCTTAGGCTAAGCCCTGCGTCGGTAGAACATCATCATCGTCACCACGCCGTCGTGCTGACGAAACTCTCCCTCAACACTCGGCTGGATCGGAGTTCGAGGGACGTCATCGAGTTGAACGTGTGCAGAACTCGGAGGTGTCGTGCGTTCGGTACTTGATCGGTCTACATCAACCGCGTTGTGCTAACGCTTCCGCTTTCGGTCTACGAGGGTACGTGGACAACACTCTCCCCTCTCGTTGCTATGCATCACCATGATCTTACGTGTGCGTAGGATTTTTTTTTTGAAATTACTACGTTCCCCAACAGTGGCATCCGAGCTAGGTTTTATGAGTTGATGTAATATGCACGAGTAGAACACAAGTGAGTTGTGGGCGATATAAGTCATACTGCTTACCAGCATGTCACACTTTGGTTCGGCAGTATTGTTGGATGAAGCAGCCCGGACCGACATTACGCGTACGCTTACGCGAGACTGGTTCTACCGACGTGCTTTGCACACAAGTGGCTGGCGGGTGTCAGTTTCTCCAACTTTAGTTGGACCGAGTGTGGCTACGCCCGGTCCTTGTGAAGGTTAAAACAGCACCAACTTGACAAACTAACGGTGTGGTTTGATGCGTAGGTAAGAACGGTTCTTGCTCAGCCCGTAGCAGCCACGTAAAACTTGCAACAACAAAGTAGAGGACGTCTAACTTGTTTTTGCAGGGCATGTTGTGATGTGATATGGTCAAGACGTGATGAAGTATAAGTTGTTGTATGAGATGATCATGTTTTGTTGAAGTTATCGGCAACTGGCAAAAGCCTTATGGTTATCTCTCTATTGCATAAGATGCAAGCGCCAAATAATTGCTTTACTTTATCGCTATGCGATAGCAATAGTTGGCGAGACGACCATGTGACGACACATTGATATAGATCAAGATGATGGAGATCATGGTGTCATGCCGGTGACGATGGAAATCATGACGATGCTTTGGAGATGGAGATCAAAGGCACAAGATGATGATGGCCATATCATGTCACATATTATGATTGCGTGTGATGTTTATCTTTTATACATCTTATTTTGCTTAGTTCGGCGGTAGCTTTATAAGATAATATCTCACTAAATTATCAAGGTATAAGTGTTCTCCCTGAGTATGCACCGTTGCGAAAGTTCTTCGTGCTGAGACACCACGTGATGATCGGGTGTGATAGGCTCTACGTTCAAATACAACGGGTGCAAAACAGTTGCACACGCGGAATACTCAGGTTAAACTTGACGAGCCTAGCATATAACAGATATGGCCTCGGAACACGGAGACCGAAAGGTCGCGCGTGAATCATATAGTAGATATGATCAACATAGTGATGTTCACCATTGAAACTACTCCATCTCACGTGATGATCGGACATGGTTTAGTTGATATGGATCACGTGATCACTTAGAAGATTAGAGGGATGTCTGTCTAAGTGGGAGTTCTTAAGTAATATGATTAACTGAACTTTAATTTATCATGAACTTAGTCCTGGTAGTATTAGCATATCTATGTTGTAGATCAATAGCTCGCGATGTTGCTCCCAATTTATTGTGTTCCTAGAAAAAAATTATGTTGAAAAATGTTAGTAGAAATGATGCGGATTGGATCCGTGATCTGAGGATTATCCTCATTGCTGCACAAAAGAATTATGTCTTTGATGCACCGCTCGGTGACAGACCTATTGCAGGAGTAGATGCAGACGTTATGAACGTTTGGCTAGCTCAATATGATGACTACTTGAAAGTTTAGTGCACCATGCTTAACGGCTTAGAATTGGGACTTCAAAGACGTTTTGAATGTCATGGACCATATGAGATGTTCCAGGAGTTGAAGTTAATATTTCAAGAAAATACCCTAGTTGAGAGATATGAAGTCTCCAACAAGTTCTATAGCTAAAAAGATGGAGGAGAATAGCTCAAGCAGTGAGCATGTGCTTACATTGTCTGGGTACTACAATCGCTTGAATCAAGTGGGAGTTAATATTCTAGATAAGATAGTGATTGACAGAGTTCTCTAGTCACCATCACCAAGTTGCTAGAACTTCGTGATGAACTATAATATGCAGGGGATAACGGAAACGATTCCCAAGCTCTTCGTGATGCTGAAATCGACGAAGGTAGAAATCAAGAAAAGCATCAAATGTTGATGGTTGACAAGACCACTAGTTTCAAGAAAAGGGCAAAGGGAAGAAGGGGAACTTCAAGAAGAACGGCAATCAAGTTGCTCCTCAAGTGAAGAAGCGCAAGTCTGGACCTAAGCCTGAGACTGAGTGCTACTACTGCAAAGGGACTGGTCACTAGAAGAGGAACTGCCCCAAGTATTTGGCGGATAAGAAGGATGGCAAAATGAACAAAGGTATATTTGATATATAGATTATTGATGTGTATTTTACTAGTGTTCGTAGCAACCCCTCGGTATTTGATACTGGTTCAGTTGCTAAGAATAGTAACTCAAAACGGAAGTTGCAGAATGAATAGAGACTAGTTAAGGGTGAAGTGACGATGTGTATTGGAAATGGTTCCAAGATTGATATGATCATCATCGCACACTCCCTATACTTTTGGGATTAGTGTTGAACCTAAATAAGTGTTATTTGGTGTTTGCGTTGAGCATGAATATGATTTGATCATGTTTATTGCAATACAGTTATTCATTTAAGTAAGAGAATAAATTGTTGTTCTGTTTACATGAATAAAACCTTATATGGTTACACACCCAATGAAAATGGTTCGTTGGATCTCGATCGTAGTGATACACATATTCATAATATTGAAACCAAAAGATAAAAAGTTAATAATGATAGTGCAACTTATTTGTGGCACTGCCGTTTAGGTCATATTGGTGTAAAGCGCATGAAGAAACTCCATGCTGATGGACTTTTGGAATCACTTGATTATGAATCACTTGATTCTTGCGAACCATGCCTCATGGGAAAGATGACTAAGACTCCGTTCTCCGGAACAATGGAGCGAGCAACTGACTTATTGGAAATAATACATACTGATGTATGCGGTCCGATGAGTGTTAAGGCTCACGGCAAGTATCGTTATTTTCTGACCTTCACAGATGATTGGAGCAGATATGGGTATATCTATTTAATGAAACACAAGTCTGAAACATTTGAAAAGTTCAAAGAATTTCAGAGTGAAGTGGAGAATCATCATAACAAGAAAATAAAAGTTTCTATGATATGATCGCAGAGGTAAAATATTTGAGTTAAGAGTTTGGCCTTCAGTTAAAACAATGTGAAATAGTTTCACTACTCACGCCATCTGGAACACCATAGTGCAATGGTGTGTCCGACCGTCATAACCGTACTTTATTAGATATGGTGCGATCTATGATGTGTCTTACCGATCTACCACTATCGTTTTGGGGTTATGCATTAGAGACAACTGCATTCACGTTAAATAGGGCACCATCTAAATCCGTTGAGACGACACCGTATGAACTATGGTTTGGCAAGAAACCTAAGCTGTCGTTTCTTAAAGTTTGAGGTTGCAATGCTTATGTGAAAAAGTTTCAACCTGATATGCTCAAACCCAAATCGGAGAAGTGCGTCTTCATAGGATACCCAAAAGAAAATGTTGGGTACATGTCACACCCTAGCTAGTTCATGCATTAGAGTGTTGCATCATTTTTAATTTCCCAGAAAACTGAAATGGGGATGACAGAACCCCCAGCACCCCCTGGAACAACTAGGGTTTACTAAAAACTTTTCCAATGAACCTGAAATGCCCTTCTAAAAAGTCCACCCTTTTTGTTTTGGGTTAAAACCTTTGACAAAAATGGTGCACATTTTTCTAGGACATCTTAAGGTCATTGGATTAATTCATATAGTATTTGCATTTGGGCATTTAAATGCTATAAAATATTTTAAATGTTCTAATAATCATAAACTAAAATGTTTACTGTTGGATATACTCTAAGCAGTAGCCATGATTAGTTTTATGATTTTTGGAAATGCCCTGGCATTTTTAATAAAGCCCTAAAGATACAGAAATAATAGAAAATAAATAAAAACAAAAAAAGAGAGAGGGAAAGGAACTTACCTGGCGCAGCCCACCTAGCCCACTGGCCGGCCCAGCACTGTGCTGGCCCGTGCCAGTCATCGCCTACCTCTGCCGGTAGGCAGAGGAGGGACACGGTGCGCGCGCCCGAGCTCGCCACGCCACCTCCCTGCTCGCCTGCTTCACCTGGTCACCGCCTCGACGCCGCGCACGTCTCCTCGGTGCCGCCCCGGACTGCCCGACACCTCACACTCCCCCCTGCTCTCTCCCTCGCTCCCTCGACGCCATGGCCGACGCAGCCGCGCCCGTGCCGTCGTGAAAACCGCAGCCACTGCCGTCCACTCGTCGCCTCGCCGTGCCAACAAGCTCCGCCGTCGTCCACTGCTTCGCCTCGACCCATCCCCGAGCGCTCGCTCGCCCTGGAGACGCTGCACCGAGCTCTTCCCAATCCACCATAGCCGGAGATCCCCCTCGCCGCCTCGCTCAGCTCCAACCTTCCCCGAGCCCACTTTTACGGTCGTTGCAACCGCCGTGAGCCACCGAACCTTCTCCCCCTCTCCATTTTTCACCTTGCACGCCATAGCTACCGCACCATGCTCACCCGCACGCGCCGCCGCCTGTGCTTGCCGCCGACGAGTCTCCGACCATCTAATGGTCCGGCCGTCATGCCCAGCTTCCTCCCCGCGCCGCGTAGAGCACGTACGTGCCCCGCATGAGCCACCACGGCCGTCACAATGACGACCCCGACCTCACCCGAGCCCCGGCGACCGCCAAGGTCGACGCCAGCGACGACTCCGGCCACCCCAGGCCCAACCACCTACACTACTCGACACGGACGAGTGCCTGCATCAAGTAGATGCCCTCCGCTGGCCAAATGGTCACCGGAGGAGGAAACCCGCAACCCTCCGTCGTCCCTGGCCTTGCCAGCGACGAGCCCTGGGACAACTCCGGCGAGTTTGACCTGGGTTGACCCCAGTTTGACCCCCCCTGAGTCACTGACATGTGGGGCCGGGTCCAAACTAAAATAGTTTAATTTTTAGTTAGTGATAATCACACTGTTAGGGGTTAATGACCTCGCTAACTAACTCTGTCTCACTGACATGTGGGCCCAGGGCCTAACTAACCTAGTTTAGTGCTAACGAAACACTAACTAACCCTGTTAGTTAGCTGTTACACTGACAGATGGGGCCCACCAGTCAGGTTTGACCTGGGCTGGCGCCTTTGACTCGCTGACATCACACTAACGCCAGGCTGACACAGTAAATCCTTTTCTGGATTTATTCTTATATAGGAAATTCCAGAAAATAACCAAAAATTCAAGCTTTCCATCTGTAATGGTTTAATGCATGACAAAACACTTTAACCTTGTTGTTTAGGTGAAACAAGATAATACACTTATAATGCTTAATAACATAAGCTCCCATTTGAATCTTTGAAGGGCGGTACCCTACTACTACTCCATCAGGCAAGCAGCCCCATTGATCATATCAATACAATCCCATGTTCTCGCTTCTGCTCTCACTTACTGCATTAAGACAACAACGTTTCAAACTGCTGTGTGCTGCGGTAGTTGAACCCTTATCCTCTGCATGACCTGTCATTGCCACAGTAACTAGATGAAACCCACTAGCATGTGTAGGAATTGATTGAGCCATCTATGTGTTTCCTACCTTGCTATGCCTGCTATGCTTAGAGTTGAGTCAGGTCTGGTTCATCTGGGTGATGGGCTAGAGTGCAATGATTATGTCGGTAATGTGAGAGATGTGTTGAACATGTTTTGGTATAGGTATCGATGAGAGGCCATGTAGGAGTACATGGTGGGTTGTTTCATTGAGGCCGTCCCTAAGAACTGAGATCTGTATGTGTGATTTAAGAATCAGTTACTACCATACATTGGGTCCGAAACCAATGGACCCTATCGGCTTCTTAATCACCCTAGTACTCTGTCCAAGAGTTGCAACTAGTTTCTGGTGTTTGTAGGTTATGTGTTGGCGGCCGTGCGTAGCGCTGACCCTAGGGGTGGGCTATGATGCGGTAGATACACCATGGCACGGTGTACCGAGTCACCCATTTGGTGTCTCGGGAACCCTGTTCACATCGTTCGGGGCTGTATGTGGAAACCTCGGTCGGACTCCCTGCGGATGGAACCGGGATAGGCGATAAACCTGGACTAGAGAATTGAGTGTTTAGGTAGGCCGTGGCCGACACCCTCGTTGGGATTCCGCTTGAAGGTTGCCGAGTACATGTCGTGTAAACGACGGTAAGTGGTGAGAGCGTGTATGAAGAAGTACACCCCTGCAGGGTATAAAACTATTCGAATAGTCGCGTCCGCGGTAAAGGACTACTTGGTTGCCTATACAGTTCATAGACAAGTTAATGGTTACTACTAAAAGACTCAAGATAAGTGTGAGTACCGAGGATGGCCCTCTCGTAGGATGAAGAGGGAGGATCCCCGGTGGAGTATTGTGTTGGTGATTAGTGGACTCATGTGCGAAAACTATTTTACAGTGGTATCTCGTAGGATAGTTTAGCCAAGAGTCAAAGCTGGCTTGCTGCATTAACCCACCACCTTCTTGAGAATGTGCATGTATAGTAGGATCTGTTGTAAGACTTGTTGAGTACCTTTGTACTCATGTTGCTTCAATTACTGTTTTCAGACGACAACACCGCCCCCTCCGATGGGTTTTATGTAGACCTCGACGTCGATGAGTAACTTGCCACCCAGGTGGTGATTCTGGCCATGGAGGGCCCTATGTAGATAGACAGGCTTCGACAAGCCTTCTTTCTTTCTAGTGTTTGTACCCAGACTTATTTGCTTCCGCATGTGCTTGTATGCTTGTATGACTTGAGTGTCGGGTCATGTGACCCCTACCTGTATGAACATGTTATGTATGGCTCTCCGGAGCCTTTAAATAAAGTACTTGAGTTGTAGAGTTTTGTTGTGATGCCATGTTGTATTTGCACATATCGAGCATATTGTGTGTATGATTGAAATGCTTGGTATGTGTGGGATCCGACAATCTAGTTGTTTATCCTTGGCAGCCTCTCTTATGGGGAAATGTAGTCTAGTGCTCCTTGAGCCATAGTAGTCTGCTACAGCCCGGTTCACCGGAGTCCTGCTAGCCCAGCACTACTGCTCAGGACACTTGACTGGCCGGCATGTGTTTCACTTCGTTCCTATGTCTGTCCCTTCGGAGAAATGTCACGCGGTGACATCCGGAGTCCTGCCTAGCCTGCTACAGCCCGGGTTCCCCGGAGTCCTGTTAGCCCAGTGCTACAGCCCGGATTCACACGCTGATGACCGACATGCTCGATGTGATTCATGTATGCCTGTCCCCATAGGTCTGTGCCGCTTTGGGTTCACAACTAGCCATGTCGGCCCGGGTTCTCTGTCATATGGATGCTAGCGACACTATCATATACGTGAGCCAAAAGGCACAAACGGTCCCGGGCTATGGTAAGCGACACCCGTGGGGATACCGTGCGTGAGGCCGCAAAGTGATATGAGGTGTTACCGGCTAGATCGATGTGAGTTGGAATCAGGGTCCTGACAGCATTGGCATCAGAGCCGGACTGCCTATAGGTTCGTTGAGCCAAACTGGTCGATGTCGAGTCTAGAAATGCTTTAGTTATTTGTAGGGGAATTGATTCTGGGAGGGAATGTAAGGCTCTTTTACTCCTTTACCTTATGCCCTCTGATCTGAGTCATTCTCTTCTCATTCTACGTGGGTTAAGGACTAGGCTCTCATCTCTCTATTAGGTTCACGTGTTACTAATCCGTAGTAGCTTATAGGATTGTTGTTACAAGCCTCAGTATAGTTTCTACTACTTTTAGTATGTTGTCAGTTGAATCAGAACCTTGATATGATGTTGTTGAGTGTTATTGCAAACTGTTGTGGATGTCTCAAATCTTTTTCTGAGCATTTACAGCCGTTATGCTGTCCGATTTCTCCTAGGAAATTCTAATGCCTTTGCATTATTCTGTGCTTTCAGATGGCCACCCGTTCCCAGAACCAAGTGGTTCGTCTGACCCGGTGCCTCGATGTACCCAGTCACACGGCCATGTTGGTTCGAGTGATGGTCGAGTCAGGCTATCAGGGGTATCCGGAATATACCGTCGAGGAGCAGTTTCGAGACTTCAACCAGAGCCAGTACCTTTGTACCGTCAGGATATATCCCTCTTATCCTGGAGCCACTGAACCCCTTCACTGTTACTATGGACTTGGGGTCACTATTGAGATGTCTGTGCAGGATGCAGCTTACTTAATGATGACTATCATTCGAGCCAGGACTGCCTTGCTTCAGAACACCAATTTCCGCTACATGCCAGCCTCACTTCCTAGAGCACAGGGGTACTATCAGGCTTTGTACTATGACTCTACACATGAGGAGTCACTACTCCGCACCACTGCCGAGATGCTCGAGGATGAGGACCGTGAAAATCGGGCCTTGCGTATGGAGCTTTTCCACACTCGTTCTGATCACTGGGCCACTTTGACTCGGTTTGCACCTGCGGTGCAGGAAGGATACATGGACATGAGGGACCTGTACCCTGTGCGGTCTGGATTGCCAGATTGTATGGAGTGGCGCGATGTAGGAGGCATCACCCCTCCTCGTGGTCCCCGTCTGCCACTACCTATGGGACCAAGGCCACATCCGAGTCCCTATGGTCCGCAGGCTCCGCAGGACCGTCTGTTCCCAGATGATCATGTTCCACTTCCAGGCTTTGGTGGTGACTTTTATGAGGATTACTACGGTGCCGTCTGAGCTAGTAGTAGTTTCACTAGTGATGTAATCGTTGTATCCTCCACAGTCCTGCGTGACCATGGGATACGACTTGGTATGTATCACGCTCCGGAGGTGTAGAAAAATAATGTATAGGAGCTTGGAATGCCTCCGATGAGATGTAATGTCTTTCACCATAGTTGTACTCTAGCCTGGGCTTGTACTAAACTATGTACGGTGTGTATGACCAATGGTATATATATGGCAGTTACTATATTACCATGTCGTGCAATGAACATCTTAGCATTCCATGTTATCCATTACATTCTGCACTTCCTTGCCAAGTTTGTGCCATCCTTATCTAAACCGTTGTCTTGTTTTTCCTAGGATGGTCAACACCCGCAGCAACCCTGCTGCCCCAGAGCAGGGGGAAGCCAGTGCAGCTAGGGGTGAAAATCCGCCTCACGCGCCTTCTCTGGCCGAAGTTATGCTGGAGGCGGAAAGAAACAAGCATGAGACTAACCGCTTGCTGGAACGGATTGAGCAGAACACTGCACGCCATTAGCGAAATGACTTGGTGTCAATCAATGACTTTATCAAGTTCTACCCACCAAAGTTTAATCATTCCGTCGAGCCCCTCGACGCGGATGAGTGGCTTCGCAGCATCACCCAGAAGCTACGTTCTGCCAACGTAGCCGAAGCTGATAAGGTTACCTATGCTGCCTATCACCTCGAAGGCCCTGCTAGCCTTTGATGGGAAAACTTCGAGGCTATGCGGCCGGTCGGCCAAATCACTACTTGGGCTGAATTCAGTGAGGCTTTCTGTGAGCATCACATCCCGGAAGGTCTCATAGATCGCAAGAGGGAGGAGTTCTGCAATTTCACCCAAGGCAGACTAACTGTGGATGCATATAGTCGTGAATTTGGGAATCTGGCATGATATGCTCCTGAAGAGGTATCCACCGACGCTAAGAAGCAGGTAAGGTTCCGCAAGGGACTTAGCCCTGAGCTTCGTCGTGATCTTCGTCTGCACGAGTGCACCTCCTTCCAGAAGTTGGTCAATAAAGCCATCATTGCCGAGACAGGCCAGTCTGACTATGACGCTTCACGCAAGCACTCTCGTGATTTTGGTTCTTCATCCGGCTCTGGATCTCAGAAGCGCCGGGTGTGGATTCCAAGCACGGCACTGCCACCCAGGTTCATTCCGAGGCCATCCTTTGAGGCGCCTCGCCCCAACCAGCAGCTTGCACCGTCTAAGCCCTATGGTGGCCCCGCTGCTAATGCTGCTCCACGCCCCAATGTTGTGACATGTTTCAAGTGTGGAGAGCCGGGTCACTACAGTCGAGAGTGTCCCCAGAACAACAACCCCAACCAGTTTGGAAAGTCCGTTGGCCGTGGTAAGCCAGCGGGAAAGACATTCTACGCCAAGCCAGCCACCACTACACGTGGCCATGTCAACTATGTCTCAGCTGAGGAGGCTCATGAGGATCCTAACGTCGTCCTTGGTACGCTCCTTGTTAATTGCCGTCCGGCATCTGTTCTTTTCGATACTGGAGCATCTCATTCATTCATATATGAGAACTATGCTCGATTGCATAGCACGCCATTCTGTGACATGCCCACTTCCATGGTAATTCAAACTCCGGGTTCCAAATGGCAAACTTCTAGAGTAAGCCATGGGAATGAAATTCTTGTCGATAGACTTGTCTTCCTTGCATCTTTAATAGCTCTCAAGTCCTCGGACATAAACATCATCTTGGGTATGGACTGGATGTTAGCTCATTATGCTAAGATTGATTGTGCCACTAGAACCGCTCAACTTACTCACCCATCGGGCAAGACAGTCAATGTCTTAACTCGAGTGGCCAAGCGCCAGCTTTACTCCCTAAATGCCAACCCCCTTCCAGACCTTGAAGATATTCCGGTAGTCCGAGACTTTCCGGATGTCTTTCCAGAAGAACTGACAGGTATTCCACCTGACAGGGATGTCGAGTTTGTGATAGACCTTGTTCCAGGAACCGTCCCAATTTCTAGTAGACCCTATAAGATGGCACCCTTAGAACTAGCCGAGCTTAAGAACCAACTCGATGAGTCCTTGAAAAAGGGTTTCATCCGTCCTAGTTCCTCTCCTTGGTCTTGCCCCGTCCTATTTGTCAAGAAGAAGGATGGAACAGATCGGATGGTTGTAGATTACCGACCTGTCAACTTGGTCACTATCAAGAACAAGTATCCGCTTCCCAGGATCAACGATCTGTATGACCAGCTCGCTGGATCCTCAGTCTTTTCCAAGATGGATTTGAGGTTGGGCTACCATCAAATCAAAATCAGAAACGGGGACATTCCCAAAACGGCCTTTGTTACTCGCTATGGCCAATATGAGTACACTGTCATGTCCTTCGGTTTAACCAATGCCCCAGCCACCTTCTCTCAGTTAATGAACTCGGTCTTCATGGAGTATTTGGATAAATTCATCGTAGTATACCTCGATGATATACTCATCTACTCCAAGAGTGAGGAGGAACATGCCGAACATCTAAGGCTGGTATTGATGGAACTTCGAGAGCATCGCCTTTATGCCAAGTTCTCCAAGTGTGAATCTTGGTTGCCAGAAGTGACCTATCTAGGCCATGTAATCTCTGGTAAGGGTATTGCTGTCAATCCCGTGCGAATTCAAGCCGTCCTTGATTGGACTCCACCTGAAACGGTCAAGCAAGTTCAGAGCTTCCTTGGCTTAGCGAGCTATTGTCGCCGCTTCGTCAAGAATTTCTCCAAGGTTGCTAAACCTCTAACTGAACTCCCCAAGAAAGATAAAAAGTTCGAGTGGACCCCACAGTGTGAGTTCAGCTTTCAGGAACTGAAAAGACGCCTGACATCTGCTCCCATACTGGTACCACCAGATTTCTCCAAGGACTTTATTATCTATTGCGAGGCCTCACGACAAGGACTAGGTTGCATACTCATGCAAGATCGTCAGGTGATTGCCTATGCTTCACGGCAATTACACCCCCATGAGGAAAACTATCCCACACATGATCTAGAGCTTGCAGCGGTAGTCCATGCACTTAAAACTTGGCGACATTACCTTCTCGGTAATCGTTGCGAGATCTTCACCGATCACCAAAGTTTGAAATATATCTTCACCCAACCGGATTTGAATCTCAGGCAAAGACGTTGGGTTGAGTTGATCTCGGATTACGACTTAGGAATAACTTACACCCCGGGCAAAGCCAATGTCATGGCTGATGCGCTAAGTCGTAAATCTTATTGTAACAACCTGATGTTACAACAAAGTCAACCACTTCTCCACGAGGAATTTCGTAAGCTTAACCTTCACATTGTTCCTCAAGGATTCCTATCCACCCTGGTGGCGAAACCTACCCTTACGAATCAGATCATCAAGGCACAGAAGGTAGATCCGGGAATCTCCCGTATCAAGAGAAACATTAAAAAAGGAGTCGCGAATTGTTTCTCCATTGATGATCAAGGTGTCGTATACTTTGGAAACCGCTTAGTGGTTCCCAAAGCATGAAACCTGAGGCGGATAATTCATAAGGAAGCTCATGATTCCCCTCTCGCCATTCATCCCGGTAGTACTAAAATGTATCAAGACCTACACCAGAGGTTTTGGTGGACTAGGATGAAGAGAGAAATTGCTCAATACATTGCTATTTGCAATGTCTGTCGTCGTGTTAAAGCAGAGCATCAACGGCCTGCTGGCACCCTTCAGCCTTTGGCTATTCCTGAGTGGAAATGGGATAAAATCAGTATGGATTTCATCACTGGATTTCCCAGGACCAAGAGAGGGAATAATGCCATCTTCGTCGTGATCGATCGTCTTTCCAAAGTAGCCCATTTCCTACCTGTTCGTGAGAGTATCACCGCTAGCTAGCTAGCTGACCTATACATCTGCCGAATAGTGTCTCTTCATGGTGTCCCATTGGAAATTAACTCAGGCCGTGGGAGTCTCTTCACCTCTCGATTTTGGGAAAGTTTCCATAATGCTATGGGAACCCGTCTCCAATTTAGCACCGCCTTCCACCCCTAATCAAGTGGTCAAGTAGAGCGAGTCAATCAAATTCTGGAGGATATGCTCCGAGCTTCTGTCATCTCATTCGGAATGGATTGGGAGAAATGCCTTCCATTCGCGGAGTTCGCTTATAACAACAGTTATCAAGCTAGCTTGGGCAAAGCTCCTTTCGAAGTTCTCTACGGACGAAAATGTCAAACGCCTCTTAAATGGTCAGAAACCGGGGAAAGACAACTCTTTGGCCCGGATATGATTCAGGAAGCAGAAGAGCAGGTTCACGTTATTCGTGAGAAATTGAAAACAGCCCAATCTCGTCAAAAGAGCCAATATGATCGTAAACATAAGCTCATGACTTATGAAGTCGGCGAGAAGGCTTACCTTCGGGTTACTCCATTAAAGGGAACCCATCGTTTCAGTATCAAAGGCAAATTGGCTCCTCATTACATTGGACCCTTTCGCATTCTTGCCAAACGAGGAGAAGTTGCCTACCAATTGGAACTACCTCCGCATCTTTCCAGAGTTCACGATGTCTTCCACGTTTCTCAACTCAGGCGTTGCTTCGCGGATCCTATCCGTGGAGTGGACCACGAAACGCTTGATCTACAAGATAATCTCTCATATCGAGAATATCCCGTTCGTATCCTTGATCAAGCCGAGCGTACCACTCGACGCCATAACATCAAGTTTCTCAAGGTTCAATGGTCACACCATTTCGAAAAGGAAGCCACTTGGGAAAGGGAGGATCGTCTTCGACTCGAGTACCCCACCTTCTTCCCAACGGATCCTAAATCTCGGGACGAGATTCTTTTGAGTGGGGGTGAGTTGTCACACCCTTGCTAGTTCATGCATTAGAGTGTTGCATCATGTTTAATTTCCCAGAAAACTGAAATGGGGATGACAAAAACCCCAGCACCCCCCTGGAACAACTAAGGTTTACTAAAAACTTTTCCAATGAACCTGAAATGCCCTTCTAAAAAGTCCACCCTTTTTTTTGGGTTAAAACCTTTGACAAAAATGGTGCACATTTTTCTAGGACATCTTAAGGTCATTGGATTAATTCATATAGTATTTGCATTTGGGCATTTAAATGCTATAAAATATTTTAAATGCTCAAATAATCATAAACTAAAATGTCCGCCGTCGTCCACTGCTTCGCCTCGACCCATCCCCGAGCGCTCGCTCGCCCCGGAGACACTGCATCGAGCTCTTCCCGATCCGCCATTGCCGGAGATCCCCCTCGCCACCTCGCTCAGCTCCGACCTTCCCCGAGCCCACTTTGACGGTCGTCGCAACCGCCGTGAGCCACTGAACCTTCTCCCCCTCTCCGTTTTCCCCCTTGTGCGCCATAGCGACCTCACCATGCTCACCCGCACGCGCCGCCGCCTGTGCTCGCCGCCGACGAGTCTCCGGCCATCTAATGGTCCGGCCGTCGTGCCCAGCGTCCTCCCCGCGCCGCATAGAGCACGTACGTGCCCCGCATGAGCCACAACGGCCGTCACAACGACGACCCCGACCTCACCCGAGCCCCAGCGACCGCCAAGGTCGACACCGGCGACGACTCCAGCCACCCCAGGCCCAACCACCTACACCACTCGACGCGGACGAGTGCCCGCGTTACGTAGATGCCCTCCGCCGGCCAATGGTCACCGGAGGAGGAAACCCGCACCCATCCGTCGTCCCTGGCCTTGCCGGCGACGAGCCCCGGGTCAACTCCGGCGAGTTTGACCTGGGTTGACCCCAGTTTGACCCCCCTGAGTCACTGACATGTGGGGCCGGGTCCAAACTAAAATAGTTTAATTTTAAGTTAGTGCTAATCACACTATTAGGGGTTAATGACCTCGCTAACTAACTCTGTCTCACTGACATGTGGGCCCAGGGCCTAACTAACCTAGTTTAGTGCTAACGAAACACTAACTAAACCTGTTAGTTAGCTGTTACATTGACAGATGGGGCCCACCAGTCAGGTTTGACCTGAGCTGGCGCCTTTGACTCGCTGACGTCACACTGATGCCAGGCTGACGCAGTAAATCCTTTTCTGGATTTATTCTTATATAGGAAATTCCAGAAAATAACCAAAACTTCTAAAAATCATAGAAAATAATCTATAACTCAGATTGAAAAGATTTATATATGAAATTTGATCAGAAAAATTCAAGCTTTCCATCTGTAATGGTTTCATGCATGAGAAAACACTTTAACCTTGCTGTTTAGGTGAAACAAGATAATACCCTTATAATGCTTAATAACATAAGCTCCCATTTGAATCTTTGATTCAAATGGACCCAATTCAACATGTTTCACATTGTATTAGGCAGGACACCTCACATTGCCATGTCATAGCATGCATCATATTGTTGCATATTGCCATGTGATGATTGTGTTCTGTGGTGTCTTTCGTGGTAGGTTCTGCCTCCGAGGATATCTCCGAGTATCCAACTGAAGGGCAGTACCCTACTACTACTCCATCGGGCAAGCAGCCCCATTGATCATATCAATACAATCCCATGTTCTCGCTTCTGCTCTCACTTACTGCATTAAGACAACAACGTTTCAAACTACTGTGTGCTGTGGTAGTTGAACCCTTATCCTCTGCATGACCTGTCATTGCCACAGTAACTAGATGAAACCCACTAGCATGTGTAGGAATTGATTGAGCCATCTATGTGTTTCCTACCTTGCTATGCCTGCTATGCTTAGAGTTGAGTCAGGTTTGGTTCATCTGGGTGATGGGCTAGAGTGCAATGATTATGTCGGTAATGTGAGAGATGTGTTGAACATGTTTTGGTATAGGTATCGATGAGAGGCCATGTAGGAGTACATGGTGGGTTGTTTCATTGAGGCCGTCCCTAAGAACTGAGATCTGTATGTGTGATTTAAGAATCAGTTACTACCATACATTGGGTCCGAAACCAATGGACCCTCTCGGCTTCTTAATCACCCTAGTACTCTGTCCAGGAGTTGAAACTAGTTTCTGGTGTTTGTAGGTTATGTGTTGGCGGCCGTGCGTAGCGCTGACCCTAGGGGTGGGCTATGATGCGGTAGATACACCGTGGCACGGTGTACCGAGTCACCCGTTTGGTGTCTCGGGAACCCTGTTCACATCGTTCGGGGCTGTATGTGGAAACCTCGGTCGGACTCCCTGCGGATGGAACCTGGATAGGTGATAAATCTGGACTAGAGACTTGAGTGTTTAGGTAGGCCGTGGCCGACACCCTCGTTGGGCTTCCGCTTGAAGGTTGTCGAGTACATGTCGTGTAAACGACGGTAAGTGGTGAGAGCGTGTATGAAGAAGTACACCCCTGCAGGGTATAAAACTATTCGAATAGCCGCGTCCGCGGTAAAGGACTACTTGGTTGCCTATACAGTTCATAGACAAGTTAATGGTTACTACTAAAAGACTCAAGATAAGTGTGAGTACCGTGGATGGCCCTCTCGTAGGATGACGAGGGAGGATCCCCAGTGGAGTATTGTGTTGGTGATTAGTGGACTCGTGTGCGAAAACTATTTTACAGTGGTGTCTCGTAGGATAGCTTAGCCAAGAGTCAAAGCTGGCTTGCTGCATTAACCCCACCACCTTCTTGAGAATGTGCATGTATAGTAGGATCTGTTGTAAGACTTGCTGAGTACCTTTGTACTCATGTTGCTTCAATTACTGTTTTCAGACGACAACACCACCCCCTCCGATGGGTTTTATGTAGACCGCGACGTCGATGAGTAACTTGCCACCCAGGTGGTGATTCTAGCCATGGAGGGCCCTATGTAGATAGACAGGCTTCGACAAGCCTCCTTTCTTTCATGTGACCCCTACCTATATGAACATGTTATGTATGGCTCTTCGGAGCCTTTAAATAAAGTACTTGAGTTGTAGAGTTTTGTTGTGATGCCATGTTGTATTTGCACATATCGAGCATATTGTGTGTATGATTGAAATGCTTGGTATGTGTGGGATCCGACAATCTAGTTGTTTATCCTTGGCAGCCTCTCTTATGGGGAAATGTAGTCTAGTGCTCCTTGAGCCATAGTAGTCCGCTTCAGCCCGGTTCACCGGAGTCCTGGTAGCCCAGCACTACTGCTCAGGACACTTGACTGGCCGGCATGTGTTTCACTTCGTTCCTATGTCTGTGCCTTCGGGGAAATGTCACACGTGACATCCGGAGTCCTGCCTAGCCTGCTGCAGCCCGGGTTCCCCGGAGTCCTGTTAGCCCAGTGACAGCCCGGATTCACACGCTAATGACCGACATGGTCGATGTGATTCATGTATGCATGTCCCTATAGGTCTGTGCCGCTTTGGGTTCACGACTAGCCATGTCGGCCCGGGTTCTTTGTCATATGGATGCTAGCGACACTATCATATACGTGAGCCAAAAGGCGCAAACGGTCCCGGGCCATGGTAAGGCGACACCCGTGGGGATACCGTGCATGAGGCCGCAAAGTGATATGAGGTGTTACCGGCTAGATCGATGTGACTTGGAATCGGGGTCCTGACAGTACACCTTCTGTCACAGATTCGAAGGCAAGATATTCATTGCTGAGAATGGATCCTTTCTAGAGAAGGAGTTTCTCTCGAAAGAAGTGAGTAGGTGGAAAGTAGAACTTGATGAGGTAACTGTACCTGCTCCCTTATTGGAAAGTAGTTAATCACAGAAATCTGTTGCTGTGACTACTACACCAATTAGTGAGGAAGCTAATGATGATGATCATGTACCTTCAGATCAAATTACTACCAAACCTCGTAGGTAAACCAGAGTGAGATCCGCACCAGAGTGGTACGGTAATCCTGTTCTGGAGGTCATGTTACTTGACCATGACGAGCCTATGAACTATGAGTAAGCGATGATGAGCCCAGATTCCGCGAAATGGCTTGAGGTCATGAAATTTGAGATGAGATCCATGTATGAGAACAAAGTATGGACTTTGATTGACTTGCCCATTGATCGGCGGGCCATTGAGATTAAATGGATCTTCAAGAGGAAGACGGACGCTGATAGTAGTGTTACTATCTACAAAGCTAGAATTGTCGCAGAAAGGTTTTCGACAAGTTCAAGGTGTTGACTACGATGAGAGTTTCTCACTCGTATCTATGCTTAAGTCTATCCGAATCATGTTAGCAATTGCCGCATTTTATGAAATCTGGCAAATGGATAAACAAAACTGCATTCCTTAATGGATTTATTAAAGAAGAGTTGTATATGATGCAACCAGAAGGTTTTGTCAATCCTAAAGGTACTAACAAAATATGCAAGCTCCAGCGATCCATCTATGGACTGGTGCAAGCATCTCGGAGTTGGAATATATGCTTTGATAAGTTGATCAAAGCATATAGTTTTATAAAGACTTGCGGTGAAGCCTGTATTTACAAGAAAGTGAGTGGGAGCACTACAACATTTCTGATAAGTATATGTGAATGACATATTGTTGATCGGAGATAATGTAGAATTATTCTGCAAAGCATAAAGGAATGTTTGAAAGGAGTTTTTCAAAGAAAGACCTCGATGAAGCTGCTTACATATTGAGCATCAAGATCTATAGAGATAGATCAAGACGCTTGATAAGTTTTTCAATGAGTACATACCTTGACAAGATTTTGAAGTAGTTCAAAATGGAACAGTCAAAGAAGGAGTTCTTGCTTGTGTTACAAGGTGTGAAGTTGAGTAAGACTCAAAACCCAACCACAGCAGAAGATAGAGAGAGAATGAAAGTCATTCCCTATGCCTCAGCCATAGGTTCTATAAAGTATGTCATGCTATGTACCAGACCTATTGTGTACCCTGCCCTGAGTTTGGCAAGGGAGTACAATAGTGATCTAGGAGTAGATTACTGGACATTGGTCAAAATTATCCTTAGTGGAATAAGGATATGTTTCTTCATTATGGAAGTGACAAAAGGTTCGTCGTAAAGGGTTACGTCGATGCAAATTTTGACACTGATCCAGATGACTCTAAATCTCAATCTGGATACATATTGGAAGTGGGAGCAATTAGCTAGAGTAGCTCCGTGCAGAGCATTGTTGACATAGAAATTTGCAAAATACATACGGATCTGAATGTAGCAGACCCGTTGACAAAACTTCCCTCACAAGCAAAACATGATCACACCTTAGTACTCTTTGGGTATTAATCACATAGCAATGTGAACTAGATTATTGACTCTAGTAAACCCTTTGAGTGTTGGTCACATGACGATGTGAACTATGGGTGTTAATCACATGGTGATGTGAACTATTGATGTTAAATCACATGGCGATGTGAACTAGATTATTGACTCTAGTGCAAGTGGGAGACTGAAGGAAATATGCCCTAGAGGCAATAATAAAGTTATTATTTATTTCCTTATATCATGATAAATGTTTATTATTCATGCTAGAATTGTATTAACCGGAAACATAACACAAGTGTGAATACATAGACAAACAGAGTGTCACTAGTATGCCTCTACTTGACTAGCTCGTTGATCGAAGATGGTTATGTTTCCTAACCATAGACAAGAGTTGTCATTTGATTAACGGGATCACATCATTAGAAGAATGATGTGATTGACTTGACCCATTCCGTTAGCATAGCACTTGATCGTTTAGTTTGTTGCTATTGCTTTCTTCATGACTTATACATGTTCCTATGACTATGAGATTATGCAACTCCCATTTACCAGAGGAACACTTTGTGTGCTACCAAACGTCACAACGTAACTGGGTGATTATAAAGGTGCTCTACAGGTGTCTCCGAAGGTACTTGTTGGGTTGGCGTATTTCGAGATTATGATTTGTCACTCCGATTGTCGGAGAGGTATCTCTCGGCCCACTCGGTAATGCACATCACTATAAGCCTTGCAAGCATTGCAACTAATGAGTTAGTTGCGGGATGATGTGTTACGGAACGAGTAAAGAGACTTGCCGGTAACGAGATTGAACTAGGTATTGAGATACCGACGATCGAATCTCGGGCAAGTAACATACCGATGACAAAGGGAACAACGTATGTTGTTATGCGGTTTGACCGATAAAGATCTTCGTAGAATATGTAGGAGCCAATATGAGCATCCAGGTTCTGCTATTTGTTATTGACCGGAGACGTGTCTCGGTCATGTCTACATAGTTCTCGAACCTGTAGGGTCCGCATGCTTAAAGTTCGATGACGGTTATATTATGAGTTTATGTGTTTTAATGTACCGAAGGAGTTTCGAGTCCCGGATGAGATCGGGGACATGACGAGGAGTCTCGAAATGGTCGAGACGTAAAGATCGATATATTGGACGACTATATTCGGACATCGGAAAGGTTCCGAGTGATTCGGATATTTTCGGGAGTACCGGGGGGTTACGGGAATTCGTATTGGGCCTTAATGGGCCATACGGGAAAGGAGAGAAAGACCTCAAAGGGTGGCCGCACCCCTCCCCATGGGCTGGTCCGAATTGGACTAGGGAGGGGGGCGCCCCCTTCCTTCCTTCTCCTTTTCCCTTCCCTTTCCTTCCCTTCTACTCCTACTACTTGGAAGGGCTCCTAGTTCTACTAGGAAAGGGGGAATCCTACTCCCGGTGGGAGTAGGACTCCCCTAGGGCGCGCCATAGAGAGGGCCGGCCCTCCCCCTCCTCCACTCCTTTATATACGGGGGCAGGGGGCACACCAAAGAGACAACAATTGATCCCTTGAATCTCTTAGCCGTGTGCGGTGCCCCCCTCCACCATAATCCACCTTGGTCATATCGTAGCGGTGCTTAGGCGAAGCCTTGCGTCGGTAGAACATCATCATCGTCACCACGCCATCGTGCTGATGAAACTCTCCATCAACACTTGGCTGGATCAGAGTTCGAGGGACGTCATCGAGTTGAACGTGTGCAGAGCTCGGAGGTATTGTGCGTTCGGTACTTGATCGGTCGGATCGTGAAGACGTATGACTACATCAACTGCGGTGTGCTAACGCTTTCGCTTTCGGTCTACGAGGGTACGTGGACAACACTCTCCCCTCTCGTTGCTATGCATCACCATGATCTTACGTGTGAGTAGGAATTTTTTTTGAAATTACTACGTTCCCCAACACTAGGGTTACACAAGGTCGGCTACAAAGGAGGAGATATACATATCCGTATTGCCTAGCTTGCCTTCCACGCCAAGTAGAGTCCCATCCGGACACGGGACGAAGTCTTCAATCATATGTCTTCATAATCCAACAGTCCGGCCAAAGGATATAGTCCGGCTGTCCGGAGACCCCCTTATTCAGGACTCCCTCAATTACCCCGAGTGCCAAATATGCTACAGACATCATCCAGGAGGTGCTCGGGTCTGTTGGTGGCGCTATGAGGAGAACGAGCCAGAAGAAAAAGAGGCGCATGCTGTCTCCTATGGCGTAGACACAAATTGGTACACCGACAGTGCAGCAACAAACCACATCACAGGTGAATTTGACAAGCTGACGATGCAGGAGAAGTACAATGGAGGCGACCAAATTCGCACGGCAAGCGGTTCTGGTATGGATATCACACACATTGGTAGTTGAATAGTTGAAAACGCCGTAAAAAAATTACATCTGAAAAATGTCTTGCATGTTCCTCAAACATCCAAAAATCTTGCTTCCGTTCATCGATTCACTCTTGATAACAATGTTCTTATAGAATTCTACCCTTATTTTTTCTTGGTCAAGGACTTGAACACAAGGAGAATCACTCTTAGAGGACGGTGCGTGGGAGGCCTCTACCCACTCATATTATCATCACCATCATCTTCATGGTCAAATAAACAAGCAAATATTGTCACCAAGCTTTCATCGTCAAGGTGGCATAGTCGCTTGGGTCATCCATCTTCAGTCATAGTTAGATATGTTCTTAGCAAAAATAAACTCTCTTATGAGCCTAGTATTGAGTCAGTTTGTGATCCGTGTCAACAAGCAAAAAGTCATCAATTACCTTACCCTATTTCTACTAGTGTGTCCACTGCTCCCCTAGAACTTATCTTTTCAGATGTATGGGGGCCAGCTCCTACTTCAGTTGGTAGATTTTCCTATTATGTAAGCTTTATTGATGACTATAGTAAATTTACTTGGATTTATTTACTAAAGATGTATTCCAAGTTTTTATCAATTTCCAAAATCTTGTTGAACGCAAACTGAACTCCAAAATCATTGCTACGCAAAGTGACTGGGGTGGTGCGTATGGAAAAATGAACTCTTTCTTCCAAAAACTTGGCATGTCCCATCATGTCTCTTGCCCTCATGCTCACCAACAAAACGGGTCTGCTGAAAGAAAGCACCGTCACATAGTTGATATGGGGCTTGCATTGTTAGCAAATGCACCCATGCCACTTAAATTTTGGGATGAAGCATTCTTAACTGCCACATATCTTATAAACCTGCTTCCAAGTAAAGTCATCAAATTTGAAACACCCATCACACGACTTCTTGGTGTCACACCCAACTACACATCTCTTCGCATCTTTGGTTGTGCATGTTGGCCCAATCTTCGACCCTACAACATACGAAAACTCGCTTTCCGCTCAAAAAGGTGTGTCTTTTTAGGTTATAGCCCCATGCATAAAGGTGTCAAATGTCTTGATGTTCCCACTGGTCGGGTCTATATATCCAGAGATGTTGTCTTTGATGAGACAGTTTTTCCCTTTGCCTCTCTTCATCCAAATGCTGGTGCACTTCTCTGCAAGGAAATTCTCCTTCTTCCTTCACATCTTCAGTCTTTTGATCATGGGGCGACAACAATTGTACTATTCAATGTGATGATATTCCTGCTGGTACTAGTTCTTCCCTTGTGCCTGTGCAGGTCCCTGGTGAAAACGGTGTTCAAAATGATCAAAATTTCGAAAATATGGAGAAACTAGCAACGAGGGGAAGGAGAGTGCATCTTGGGGAACGTAGCAGAAATTCAAAATTTTCCTACCTGTCACCAAGATCTATCTATGGAGAAACTAGCAACGAGGGGAAGGATAGTGCATCTACATACCCTTGTAGATCGCTAAGCGGAAGCGTTCAAGTGAACGGGGTTGATGGAGTCGTACTCGTCGTGATCCAAATCACCGGAGATCCTAGTGCCGAACGGACGGCACCTCCGCGTTCAACACACGTACAGCCCGGTGACGTCTCCCATGCCTTGATCCAGCAAGGAGAGAGGGAGAGGTTGAGGAAGACTCCATCCAGCAGCAGCACAACGGCGTGGTGGTGATGGAGGAGCGTGGCAATCCTGCAGGGCTTCGCCAAGCACCACGGGAGAGGAGAAGGACTTGGGAGAGGGGGAGGGCTGCACCAAAGGCAAAAGGTAAGAAGTCCTCCATCTCCCCAACTGTATATAGGGGGGCTAAGGGGGGGCGCCGGCCCTAGGAGATCCAATCTCCTAGGGGGCGGCGGCCAAGGGAGGAATCCCTCCTCCCCAAGGCACCTAGGAGGTGCCTTCCCCTTTTGGGACTCTTCCTTAGGGTTTCCCCCACACTAGGCGCATGGGCCCTAGGGGAAAGTGGCACCCCAGCACACTTTGGGCTGGATCCCTTCCCACTTCAGCTCATGGGACCCTCCGGGATAGGTGGCCCCACCCGGTGGACCCCCGGGACCCTTCCGGTGGTCCCGGTACAATACCGATGACCCCGAAACTTGTCCCGATGGCCGAAATAGGACTTCCTATATATAAATCTTTACCTCCGGACCATTCTGGAACTCCTCGTGACGTCCGGGATCTCATCCGAGACTCCGAACAACATTCGGTAACCACATACAAACTTCCTTTATAACCCTAGCGACATCGAACCATAAGTGTGTAGACCCTACGGGTTCGGGAACCATGCAGACATGACCGAGACGTTCTCTGGTCAATAACCAACAGCGGGATCTGGATACCCATGTTGGCTCCCACATGCTCCACGATGATCTCATCGGATGAACCACGATGTCAAGGACTTAATCAATCCCGTATACAATTCCCTTTGTCTATCGGTACGATACTTGCCCGAGTTTCGATCGTCGGTATCCCGTTACCCTGTTCAATCTCGTTACCGGCAAGTCTCTTTACTCGTTCCGTAACACATCATCCCGTGATCAACTCCTTGATCACATTGTGCACATTATGATGATGTCCTACCGAGTGGGCCCAGAGATACCTCTCCGTCACACGGAGTGACAAATCCCAGTCTCGATTCGTGCCAACCCAACAGACACTTTCGGAGATACCCGTAGTGTACCTTTATAGCCACCCAGTTACGTTGTGACGTTTGGCACACCCAAAGCACTCCTACGGTATCCGGGAGTTGCACAATCTCATGGTCTAAGGAAATGATACTTGACATTAGAAAAGCTTTAACGAACGAACTACACGATCTTTGTGCTAGGCTTAGGATTGGGTCTTGTCCATCACATCATTCTCCTAATGATGTGATCCCGTTATCAACGACATCCAATGTCCATGGTCAGGAAACCGTAACCATCTATTGATCAACGAGCTAGTCAACTAGAGGCTTACTAGGGACATGGTGTTGTCTATGTATCCACACATGTATCTGAGTTTCCTATCAATACAATTCTAGCATGGATAATAAACTATTATCATGAACAAGGAAATATAATAATAATCAATTTATTATTGCCTCTAGGGCATATTTCCAACAGTCTCCCACTTGCACTAGAGTCAATAATCTAGTTCACATCGATATGTGATTAACACTCAAGGTCACATCCCCATGTGACTAACACCCAAAGAGTTTACTAGAGTCAATAATCTAGTTCACATTTACCATGTGATTAACACTCGATGAGTTCTGGGTTTGATCATGTTATGCTTGTGAGAGAGGTTATAGTCAACGGGTCTGAACCTTTCAGATCCGTGTGTCCTTTACAAATCTCTATGTCATCTCCTAGATGCAGCTACCACGCTCTATTTGGAGCTATTCCAAATAACTGTTCTACTATACGAATCCAGTTTACTACTCAGAATAATCTGGATTAGTGTCAAAGTTTGCATCGGCGTAACCCTTTACGACGAACTCTTTTACCACCTCCATAATCGAGAAAATTCCTTAGTCCACTAGTTACTAAGGATAACTTTGACCGCTGTCCTGTGATCCATTCTTGGGTCACTCTTGTACCCCTTGACTGACTCATGGCAAGGCACACTTCAGGTGCGGTACATAGCATAGCATACTGTAGAGCCTATGTCTTAAGCATAGGGGAGGACCTTCGTCCTTTCTCTCTATTCTGCCGTGGTCGAGCTTTAAGTCTTAACTTCATACATTACAACTCAGGCAAGAACTCCTTCTTTGACTGATCCATCTTGAACACCTTCAAGATCATGTCAAGGAATGTGCTTATTTGAAAGTACCATTAAGCGTTTTGATCTATCCTTATAGATCTTGATGCTCAATGTTCAAATAGCTTAATCCAGGCTTTCCATTGAAAAAACACTTTCCAAATAACCCTATATGCTTTCCAGAAATTCTACGTCATTTCTGATCAACAATATGTCAACAACATATACTCATCAGAAATTCTATAGTGCTCCCACTCACTTCTTTGGAAATACAAGTTTCTCATAAACTTTGTATACACCAAAATCTTTGATCATCTCATCAAAGCATACATTCCAACTCCGAGATGCTTACTCCAGTCCTCAAAAGGATTGCTGGAGCTTTGCATACTTATTAGCATCTTTCAGGATTGACAAAACCTTCAGTTTGTATCACATACAACCTTTCCTCAATAAAATTGTTGAGGAAACAATGGGTTTTTGACATCCTATCTGCAAGATTTCATAAACAATGCTGTATTCGCTAATATAAATCCAACAGACTCTTAGCATCGCTACGAGTGAGAAAGTCTCACCGTAGTCAACTCCTTGAACTTGTCGGGAAACTTCTTAATGACAAGTCGAGCTTTCTTAATGGTGACATTTACCATCATTGTCCGTCTTCCTTTTAAAATCCATCTGTACTCAACAGCCTTACGACCATCGAGTCGTTCTGCCAAAGTCTACACTTTGTTTTCATACATGGATCCTCTCTCGGATTTTATGGCCTCGAGCCATTTATAGGAATCCGGGCCCACCATCGCTTCTCCATGGCTCGTAGGTTCATTGTTGTCTAGCAACATGACTTCCAAGACAGGATTACGTACCACTCTGAAGTAGTACGCATCCTTGTCATCCCACGCGGTTTGGGAGTGACTTGATCCGAAGTCTCATGATCAATATCATAAGCTTCCACTTCAATTGGTGTAGGTGCCACAGGAACAACTCTTTGTGCCCTGCTATACACTAGTTGAAGTGACGGTTCAACTACCTCATCAAGTCTCCCCATCCTCCCACTCAATTCTTTCGAGAGAAACTTTTCCTCGAGAAAGGACCCGATTCTAGAAACAATCCCTTATTGCTTTCAGATCTGAGACTGGAGGTATACCCAACTGTTCTGGGTGTCCTATGAAGATGCATTTATCCGCTTTGGGTTCGAGCTTATCAGCCTGAAACTTTTTTTTTCACATAAGCGTCGCAGCCCCAAACTTTTAAGAAATGACAGCTTAGGTTTCTCTAAACCATAGTTCATACGGTGTCATCTCATCGGAATTACGTGGTGGCCTATTTAAAGTGAATGCGGTTGTCTCTAATGCCTAACCCATAAACTATCGTGGTAATTCGATAAGAGACATCATGGTATGCATCACATCCAATAGGGTGCAGTTATGATGTTCGGACACACCATCACACTATGGTGTTCCAGGCTGTATTAGTTGTGAAACAATTTCCACAATGTCTTAATTCTGTGCTAAACTCGTAATTCCGATATTCATCTCTATGATCATATCATAGATATTTTATCCTCCTGTCACGACGATCTTTCAACTTCACCCTGAAATTACTTGAACCTTTCAATAATTCAGACTTGTGATTCATCAAGTAAATATACTCAACATCTACTCAAATCATCTGTGAAGTAAGAACATAACGATATCCACTACATGCCTCAGCACTCATTGGACTGCACACATCAAAATGTATTACTTCCAACAAGTTGCTTTCTAGTTCCATTTCACTGAAAACGAGGCTTTCAGTCATCTTGCCCATGTGGTATGATTTGCATGTCTCAAGTGATTCAAAATCAAGTGAGTCCAAATGGTCCATTTGCATGGAGTTTCTTCATGCATATACACCAATAGACATGGTTCGCATGTCTCAAACTTTTCAAAAACGAGTGAGTCCAAAGATCCATCAACATGGAGCTTCTTCATGCGTTTTATACCGATATGACTTACGTGGAAGTGCCACAAGTAGGTGGTACTATCATTACTATCTTTTGGCATGAACATGTGTATCACTACGATCGAGATTCAATAAACCATTCATTTTAGGTGTAAGACCATTGAAGGTATTATTCAAATAAACAGAGTAACCATTATTCTCCTTAAATGAATAACCGTATTGCGATAGACATGATCCAATCATGTCTATGCTCAACGCAAACACCAATCTCGATGGTAGAGGGAGCGTACGATATTTGATCAACCTTGGAAATACTTCCAACACATATCGTCATCTCACCTTTAGCTAGTCTCCGTTTATTCCGTAGCTTTTATTTCGAGTTACTAACACTTAGCAACCGAACCGGTATCTAATACCCTGGTGCTACTAGGAGTGCTAGTAAAGTACACATTAACATAATGTATATCTAATATACTTCTATCGACCTTGCCAGCCTTCTTATCTACCAAGTATCTAGGGTAATTCTGCTCCAGTGGCTGTTCCCTTTATTACAGAAGCACTTAGTCTCGGGTTTGGGTTCAACCTTGGGTTTCTTCACTAGAGCAGCAGCTGAATTGCCGTTTCATGAAGCATCCCTTTTTGCCCTTGCCCTTCTTGAAACTAGTGGTTTCACCAACCATCAACAATTGATGCTCCATCTTGATTTCTACTTTTGTGGTGTCAAACATCGCGAATATCTCAAGGATCATCATATATGTCCCCGATATATTATAGTTCATCACGAAGCTCTAGCAGCTTGGTGGTAATGACTTCGGAGAAACATCACTATCTCATCTGGAAGATCAACTCCCACTCGATTCAAATGATTGTTGTACTCAGACAATCTGAGCACAAGCTCAACAATTGAGCTTTTCTCCTTAGTTTGTAGGCTAAGAAAATCGTCGAAGGTCTTATACCTCTTGACGTGGGCACGAGCCTGAAATTCCAATTTCAGCCCTCGAAACATCTCACATGTTTCGTGACGTTTCAAAACCGTCTTCGGTGCCTCAACTCTAAACCGTTTAACTAAACTATCATGTAGTTATCAAAACGTGTATGTCAGATGTTCGCAACATCCACAGACAACGTTCGAGGTTCAGCACACTGAGCGGTGCATTAAGGACATAAGCCTTCTAAGAAGCAATGAGGAAAATCCTTAGTTTACGGACCTAGTCCGCATAATTGCTACTATCAACTTTCAACTAATTTTTCTCTAGGAACATATCTAAACAGTAGAACTGAAGCGTGAGCTACGACATAATTTGCGAAGACCTTTTGACTATGTTCGGGATAATTAAGTTCATCTTATGAACTCCCACTCAGATAGACATCCCTCTTCTAGTCATCTAAGTATAACACGATCCGAGTCAACTAGGCCGTGTCCGATCATCACGTGAGACGGACTAGTCAACCTTGGTGAACATCTTCATGTTGATCGTATCTTCTATACGACTCATGCTCGACCTTTCGGTCTTCTGTGTTCCGAGGCCATGTCTGTACATGCTAGGCTCGTCAAGTCAACCTAAGTGTTTGCATGTGTAAATCTGTCTTACACCCGTTGTATGTGAACGTTGGAATCTATCACACCCGATCATCACGTGGTGCTTAGAAACGAACGAACTGTCGCAACGGTGCACAGTTAGGGGGAACACTTTCTTGAAATTATTATGAGGGATCATCTTATTTACTACCGTCATTCTAAGTAAACAAGACGCAAAAACATGATAAACATCACATGCAATCAAATAATAATAGTGACATGATATGGCCAATATCACATAGCTCCTTTGATCTCCATCTTGGGGCTCCATGATCATCTTGTCACCGGCATGACACCATGATCTCCATCATCATGATCTCCATCATCGTGTCTCCATGAAGTTGCTCGCCAACTATTACTTCTACTATTATGGCTAACGCGTTTAGCAATAAAGTAAAGTAATTTACATGGCGTTTCTCAATGACACGCAGGTCATATAAAAAATAAAGACAACTCCTATGGCTCCTGCCGGTTGTCATATTCATCGACATGCAAGTCGTGATTCCTATTACAAGAACATGATCAATCTCCTACATCACATATCATTCATCACATTCTTCATGGCCATATCACATCACATAGCATACCCTGCAAAAACAAGTTAGACGTCCTCTAATTGTTGTTTGCAGGTTTTACGTGGCTGCTATAGGTTTCTACCAAGAACGTTTCTTACCTACGCAAAGACCACAACGTGATATGACAATTGCTATTTACCCTTCATAAGGACCCTTTTCATCGAATCCGATCCGACTAAAGTGGGAGAGACAGACACCCGCCAGCCACCTTATGCAACTAGTGCATGTTTGTCGGTGGAACCGGTCTCACGTAAGCGTACGTGTAAGGTTGGTCCGGGCCTCTTCATCCCAGAATGCCGCCGAATCAAGATTGGACTAGTAACGGTAAGCATATTGAACAAAATCAACGCCCACAACTACTTTGTGTTCTACTCGTGCATAGAATCTACGCAATAGACCTAGCTCATGATGCCACTGTTGGGAACGTAGCAGAAATTCAAAATTTTCCTACGTGTCACCAAGATCTATCTATGGAGAGACCAGCAATGAGGGGAAGGAGAGTGCATCTACATACCCTTGTAGATCGCTAAGTGGAAGCGTTCAAGAGAACGGGGTTGATGGAGTCGTACTCGTCATGATTCAAATCACCGATGATCCTAGTGCCGAACGGACGGCACCTTCGTGTTCAACACACGTACAGCCCGGTGACGTCTCCCATGCCTTGATCCAGCAAGGAGAGAGGGAGAGGTTGAGGAAGACTCCATCCAGCAGTAGCACAACAGCGTGGTGGTGGTGGAGGAGTGTGGTACTCCAGCAGGGCTTCGCCAAGCACCGCAAGAGACAAGGAGGAGAGAGGAAGGGCTGCGCCAGGGAGAGATCAAACTCGTATGTTGGCAGCCCCAAAACCCTCAAGTATATATAGGGGAGAGGGAGGGGTGCGCCCCCTTTAGGGTTTCCACCCCAAGGGGTGCGGCAGCCCCAAACCCATCTATGGGTGGCGGCCACAAGGGGAGAAGGGGGAGGCGCACCTGGGTGGGCCTTAGGGCCCATCTGCCCTAGGGTTTGCCCCCTTCCCTCTTGGAGGCGCCTTGGGCCCTTGTGGGGGGGCGCACCAGCCCACCTGGGGCTGGTCCCCTACCACACTTGGCCCATGTAGCCCTCCGGGGCTTGTGGCCCCACTTGGTGGACCCCCGGGACCCTCCCGGTGGTCCCGGTACGTTACCGATAAAACCCGAAACTTTTCCGGTGACCAAAACAGGACTTCCCATATATAAATCTTTACCTCTGGACCATTCCGGAACTCCTCGTGACGTACGGGATCTCATCCGGGACTCCGAACAACATTCAGTAACCACATACAAACTTCCTTTATAACCCTAGCGTCATCGAACCTTAAGTGTGTAGACCCTACGGGTTCGGGAGACATGCAGACATGACCGAGACGTTCTCCGGTCAATAACCAACAGCGGGATCTGGATACCCATGTTGGCTCCCACATGTTCCACGATGATCTCATCGGATGAACCACGATGTCAAGGACTTAATCAATCCCGTATACAATTCCCTTTGTCTATCGGTACGATACTTGCCCGAGATTCGATCGTCGGTATCCCGATACCCTGTTCAATCTCGTTACCGGCAAGTCTCTTTACTTGTTCCGTAACACATCATCCCGTGATCAACTCCTTGATCACATTGTGCACATTATGGTGATGTCCTACCGAGTGGGCCCAGAGATACCTCTCTGTCACACGGAGTGACAAATCCCAGTCTCGATTCGTGCCAACCCAACAGACACTTTCGGAGATACCCGTAGTGTACCTTTATAGCCACCCAGTTACGTTGTGACGTTTGGCACACCCAAATCACTCCTACGGTATCCGGGAGTTGCACAATCTCATGGTCTAAGGAAATGATACTTGACATTAGAAAAGCTTTAGCGAACGAACTACATGATCTTTGTGCTAGGCTTAGGATTGGGTCTTGTCCATCACATCATTCTCTTAATGATGTGATCCCGTTATCAACGACATCCAATGTCCATGGTCAGGAAACCGTAACCATCTATTGATCAACGAGCTAGTCAACTAGAGGCTTACTAGGGACATGGTGTTGTCTATGTATCCACACATGTATCTGAGTTTCCTATCAATACAATTCTAGCATGGATAATAAACGATTATCATGAACAAGGAAATATAATAATAATCAATTTATTATTGCCTCTAGGGCATATTTCCAACAGTCTCCCACTTGCACTAGAGTCAATAATCTAGTTCACATCGATATGTGATTAACACTCAAGGTCACATCCCCATGTGACTAACACCCAAAGAGTTTACTAGAGTCAATAATCTAGATCACATTTACCATGTGATTAACACTCGATGAGTTCTGGGTTTGATCATGTTATGCTTGTGAGGGAGGTTATAGTCAACGTGTCTGAACCTTTCAGATCCGTGTGTGCTTTACAAATCTCTATGTCATCTCCTAGATGCAGCTACCACGCTCTATTTGGAGCTATTCCAAATAATTGTTCTACTATACGAATCCAGTTTACTACTCAGAATAATCTGGATTAGTGTCAAAGTTTGCATCGGCGTAACCCTTTACGACGAACTCTTTTACCACCTCCATAATCGAGAAAATTCCTTAGTCCACTAGTTACTAAGGATAACTTTGACCGCTGTCCTGTGATCCATTCTTGGATCACTCTTGTACCCCTTGATTGACTAATGGCAAGGCACACTTCAGGTGCGGTACACAGCATAGCATACTGTGAGCCTATGTCTTAAGCATAGGGGACGACCTTCGTCCTTTCTCTCTATTCTGCCGTGGTCGAGCTTTAAGTCTTAACTTCATACCTTACAACTCAGGCAAGAACTCCTTCTTTGACTGATCCATCTTGAACACCTTCAAGATCATGTCAAGGAATGTGCTTATTTGAAAGTACCATTAAGCGTTTTGATCTATCCTTATAGATCTTGATGCTCAATGTTCAAATAGCTTAATCCAGGCTTTCCATTGAAAAAACACTTTCCAAATAACCCTATATGCTTTCCAGAAATTCTACGTCATTTCTAATCAACAATATGTCAACAACATATACTCATCAGAAATTCTATAGTGCTCCCACTCACTTCTTTGGAAATACAAGTTTCTCATAAACTTTGTATACACTAAAATCTTTGATCATCTCATCAAAGCATACATTCCAACTCCGAGATACTTACTCCAGTCCTCAGAAGGATTGCTGGAGCTTTGCATACTTATTAGCATCTTTCAGGATTGACAAAACCTTCCGTTTGTATCACATACAACCTTTCCTCAAGAAAATCGTTGAGGAAACAATGGGTTTTTGACATCCTATCTGCAAGATTTCATAAACAATGCTGTAATCGCTAATATAAATCCAACAGACTCTTAGCATCGCTACGAGTGAGAAAGTCTCACCGTAGTCAACTCCTTGAACTTGTCGGGAAACTTCTTAACGACAAGTCGAGCTTTCTTAATGGTGCCATTTACCATCATTGTCCGTCTTCCTTTTAAAATCCATCTGTACTCAACAGCCTTACGACCATCGAGCCGTTCTGCCAAAGTCTACACTTTGTTTTCATACATGGATCCTCTCTCGGATTTTATGGCCTCGAGCCATTTATCGGAATCCGGGCCCACCATCGCTTCTCCATGGCTCGTAGGTTCATTGTTGTCTAGCAACATGACTTCCAAGACAGGATTACGTACCACTCTGAAGTAGTACGCATCCTTGTCATCCCACGAAGTTTGGGAGTGACTTGATCCGAAGTCTCATGATCACTATCATAAGCTTCCACTTCAGTTGGTGTAGGTGCCACAGGAACAACTTCCTGTGCCCTGCTACACACTAGTTGAAGTGAAGGTTCAATAACCTCATCAAGTCTCCACCATCCTACCACTCAATTCTTTCGAGAGAAACTTTTACTCGAGAAAGGACCCGATTCTAGAAACAATCCCTTATTGCTTTTGGATCTGAGACAGGAGGTATACCCAACTGTTTTTGGGTGTCCTATGAAGATGCATTTATCCGCTTTGGGTTCGAGCTTATCAGCTTGAAGCTTTTTCACATAAGCGTCGCAGCCCCAAACTTTTAAGAAATGACAGCTTAGGTTTTTCTAAACCATAGTTCATATGGTGTCATCTCATCGGAATTACGTGGTGCCCCTTTTAAAGTGAATGTGGTTGTCTCTAATGCCTAACCCATAAACTATTGTGGTAATTCGATAAGAGACATCATGGTATGCATCATATCCAATAGGGTGCAGTTATGATGTTCGGACACACCATCACACTATGGTGTTCCAGGCTGTATCAGTTGTGAAACAATTTCCACAATGTCTTAATTCTGTGCCAAACTCGTAATTCAGATATTCATCTCTATGATCATATCATAGATACTTTATCCTCTTGTCAAGACGATCTTTCAACTTCACCCTGAAATTACTTGAACCTTTCAATAATTCAGACTCGTGATTCATCAAGCAAATATACTCAACATCTACTCAAATCATCTGTGAAGTAAGAACATAACGATATCCACTACACGCCTCAGCACTCATTTGACTGCACACATCAAAATGTATTACTTCCAACAAGTTGCTTTCCAGTTCCATTTTACTGAAACCGAGGCTTTCAGTCATCTTGCCCATGTGGTATGATTTGCATGTCTCAAGTGATTCAAAAAAATCAAGTGAGTCCAAACGGTCCATTTGCATGGAGTTTCTTCATGCATAAACACCAATAGACATGGTTCGCATGTCTCAATCTTTTGAAAAACGAGTGAGCCCAAAGATCCATCAACATGGAGCTTCTTCATGTGTTTTATACCGATATGACTTAAGTGGCAGTGCCACAAGTAGGTGGTACTATCATTACTATCTTATATCTTTTGGCATGAACATGTGTATCACTACGATCGAGATTCAATAAACCATTCATTTTAGGCGTAAGACCATTGAAGGTTTTATTCGAATAAACAGAGTAACGATTATTCTCCTTAAATGAATAACCGTATTGCGATAGTCATAATCCAATCATGTCTATGATCCACGCAAACACCAATCTCGATGGTAGAGGGAGCGTATGATACTTGATCATATCAACATTGGAAACACTTCCAACACATATCGTCAGCTCGCCCTTAGCTAGTCTCCGTTTATTCCGTAGCTTTTATTTCAAGTTACTAACACTTAGCAACCGAACCGGTATCTAATACCCTGGTGCTACTAGGAGTACTAGTAAAGTACACATCAACACAATGTATATCCAATATACTTCTATCGACCTTGCTAGCCTTCTAATCTACCAAGTATCTAGGGTAATTCTGCTCCAGTGGCTGTTCCCCTTATTACAGAAGCACTTAGTCTCGGGTTTGGGTTCAACCTTGGGTTTCTTCACTAGAGCAGCAGCTGAATTGCCGTTTCATGAAGTATCATTCCTATGGCTCCTGCCGGTTGTCATACTCATCGACATGCAAGTCGTGATTCCTATTACAAGAACATGATCATCTCATACATCACATATATCATTCATCACATCCTTTGGCCATATCACATCACATAGCATACCCTGCAAAAACAAGTTAGACGTCCTCTAATTGTTGTTTGCATGTTTTACGTGGCTGCTATAGGTTTCTAGCAAGAACGTTTCTTACCTACGCAAAGACCACAACGTGATATGCCAATTGCTATTTACCCTTCATAAGGACCCTTTTCATCGAATCCGATCCGACTAAAGTGAGAGAGACAGACACCCGCCAGCCACCTTATGCAACTAGTGCATGTTTGCCGGTGGAACCGGTCTCATGTAAGCGTACGTGTAAGGTTGGTCCGGGCCGCTTCATCCCACAATGCCGCCGAATCAAGATTGGACTAGTAACGGTAAGCATATTGAACAAAATCAACGCCCACAACTACTTTGTGGTCTACTCGTGCATAGAATCTACGCAATAGACCTAGCTCATGATGCCACTGTTGGGGAACGTAGCAGAAATTCAAAATTTTCCTACGTGTCACCAAGATCTATCTATGGAGAAACTAGCAACGAGGGGAAGGAGAGTGCATCTACATACCCTTGTAGATCTCTAAGCGGAAGCGTTCAAGTGAACGGGGTTGATGGAGTCGTACTCGTCGTGATCCAAATCACCGAAGATCCTAGTGCCGAACAGATGGCACCTCCGCGTTCAACACACGTACAGCCCGGTGACGTCTCCCATGCCTTGATCCAGCAAGGAGAGAGGGAGAGGTTGAGGAAGACTCCATCCAGCAGCAGCACAACGGCGTGGTGGTGATGGAGGAGCGTGGCAATCCTGCAGGGCTTCGCCAAGCACCACGGGAGAGGAGAAGGACTTGGGAGAGGGGGAGGGCTGCACCAAAGGCAAAAGGTAAGAAGTCCTCCATCTCCCCCACTATATATAGGGGGGCCAAGGGGGGGGGGGGCCGGCCCTAGGAGATCCAATCTCCTAGGGGGCGGTGGCCAAGGGAGGAATCCCTCCTCCCCAAGGCACCTAGGAGGTGCCTTCCCCTTTTGGGACTCTTCCTTAGGGTTTCCCCCACACTAGGCGCATGGGCCCTAGGGGAAAGTGGCGCCCCAGCCCACTTTGGGCTGGATCCCTTCCCACTTCAGCCCATGGGACCCTCCGGGATAGGTGGCCCCACCCGGTGGACCCCCGGGACCCTTCCGGTGGTCCCGGTACAATACCGATGACCCCGAAACTTGTCCCGATGGCCGAAATAGGACTTCCTATATATAAATCTTTACCTCCGGACCATTCCGGAACTCCTCGTGACGTCCGGGATCTCATCCGGGACTCCGAACAACATTCGGTAACCACATACAAACTTCCTTTATAACCCTAGCGTCATCAAACCTTAAGTGTGTAGACCCTACGGGTTCGGGAACCATGCAGACATGATCGAGACGTTCTCCGGTCAATAACCAACAGCGGGATATGGATACCCATGTTGGCTCCCACATGTTCCACGATGATCTCATCGGATGAACCACGATTTCAAGGACTTAATCAATCCCGTATACAATTCCCTTTGTCTAGCGGTACGATACTTGCCCGAGATTTGATCGTCGGTATCCCGATATCTTGTTCAATCTCGTTACCGGCAAGTCTCTTTACTCGTTTCGTAACACATCATCCCGTGATCAACTCCTTGGTCACATTGTGCACATTATGATGATGTCCTACCAAGTGGGCCCAGAGATACCTCTCCGTCACACGGAGTGACAAATCCCAGTCTCGATTCGTGCCAACCCAACAGACACTTTCGGAGATACCCGTAGTGTACCTTTATAGCCACCCAGTTACGTTGTGACGTTTGGCACACCCAAAGTATTCCTACGGTATCCGGGAGTTGCACAATCTCATGGTCTAAGGAAATGATACTTGACATTAGAAAAGCTTTAGCATACGAACTGCACGATCTAGTGCTATGCTTAGGATTGGGTCTTGTCCATCACATCATTCTCCTAATGATGTGATCCCGTTATAAACGACATCCAATGTCCATGGTCAGGAAACCGTAACCATCTATTGATCAACGAGCTACTCAACTAGAGGCTTACTAGGGACATGGTGTTGTCTATGTATCCACACATGTATCTGAGTTTCCTATCAATACAATTCTAGCATGGATAATAAACGATTATCATGAACAAGGAAATATAATAATAATCAATTTATTATTGCCTCTAGGGCATATTTCCAACAGGGCGCCACCTTCCTTCCTTCTCCTTTTCCCTTCCCTTTCCTTCCCTTCTACTCCTACTACTTGGAAGGGCTCCTAGTTCTACTAGGAAAGGGGGAATCCTACTCCCGGTGGGAGTAGGACTCCCCTAGGGCGCGCCATAGAGAGGGCCGGCCCTCCCCCTCCTCCACTGCTTTATATACGGGGGCAGGGGGCACACCAAAGACACAACAATTGATCCCTTGAATCTCTTAGCCGTGTGCGGTGCCCCCCTCCACCATAATCCACCTTGGTCATATCGTAGCGGTGCTTAGGCGAAGCCTTGCGTCGATAGAACATCATCATCGTCACCACGCCATCGTGCTGACGAAACTCTCCATCAACACTCGGCTGGATCAGAGTTCAAGGGACGTCATCGAGTTGAACGTGTGCAGAACTCGGAGGTATCGTGCGTTAGGTACTTGATCGGTCGGATCGTGAAGACGTACGACTACATCAACCGCAGTGTGCTAACGCTTTCGCTTTCGGTCTATGAGGGTACGTGGACAACACTCTCCCCTCTCGTTGCTATGCATCACCATGATCTTACGTGTGAGTAGGAATTTTTTTTGAAATTACTACGTTCCCCAACACTAGGGTTACACAAGGTCGGTTACAAAGGAGGAGATATACATATCCGTATTGCCTAGCTTGCCTTCCACGCCAAGTAGAGTCCCATCCGGACACGGGACGAAGTCTTCAATCATATGTCTTCATAATCCAACAGTCCGGCCAAAGGATATAGTCCGGCTGTCCGGAGACCCCCTTATCCAGGACTCCCTCAATTACCTTGAGTGCCAAATATGCTACAGACATCATCCAGGAGGTGCTCGGGTCTGTTGGTGGCGCTATGGGGAGAACGAGCCAGAAGAAAAAGAGGCGCATGCTGTCTCCTATGGCGTAGACACAAATTGGTACGCCGACAGTGCAGCAACAAACCACATCACAGGTGAATTTGACAAGCTGACGATGCAGGAGAAGTACAATGGAGGCGACCAAATTCGCACGGCAAGCGGTTCTGGTATGGATATCACACACATTGGTAGTTGAATAGTTGAAAACGCCGTAAAAAAATTACATCTAAAAAATGTCTTGCATGTTCCTCAAACATCCAAAAATCTTGTTTCCGTTCATCGATTCACTCTTGATAACAATGTTCTTATAGAATTCTACCCTTATTTTTTCTTGGTCAAGGACTTGAACACAAGGAGAATCATTCTTAGAGGACGGTGCGTGGGAGGCCTCTACCCACTCATATTATCATCACCATCATCTTCATGGTCAAATAAACAAGCAAATATTGTCACCAAGCTTTCATCGTCAAGGTGGCATAGTCGCTTGGGTCATCCATCTTCAGTCATAGTTAGATATGTTCTTAGCAAAAATAAACTCTCTTATGAGCCTAGTATTGAGTCAGTTTGTGATCCCTGTCAACAAGCAAAAAGTCATCAATTACCTTACCCTATTTCTACTAGTGTGTCCACTGCTCCCCTAGAACTTATCTTTTCAGATGTATGGGGGCCAGCTCCTACTTCAGTTGGTAGATTTTCCTATTATGTAAGCTTTATTGATGACTATAGTAAATTTACTTGGATTTATTTACTAAAGATGTATTCCAAGTTTTTATCAATTTCCAAAATCTTGTTGAACGCAAACTGAACTCCAAAATCATTGCTATGCAAAGTGACTGGGGTGGTGCGTATGGAAAAATGAACTCTTTCTTCCAAAAACTTGGCATGTCCCATCATGTCTCTTGCCCTCATGCTCACCAACAAAACGGGTCTGCTGAAAGAAAGCACCGTCACATAGTTGATATGGGGCTTGCATTGTTAGCAAATGCACCCATGCCACTTAAATTTTGGGATGAAGCATTCTTAACTGCCACATATCTTATAAACCTGCTTCCAAGTAAAGTCGTCAAATTTGAAACACCCATCACACGACTTCTTGGTGTCACACCCAACTACACATCTCTTCGCATCTTTGGTTGTGCATGTTGGCCCAATCTTCGACCCTACAACATACGAAAACTCGCTTTTCGCTCAAAAAGGTGTGTCTTTTTAGGTTATAGCCCCATGCATAAAGGTGTCAAATGTCTTGATGTTCCCACTGGTCGGGTCTATATATCCAGAGATGTTGTCTTTGATGAGACAGTTTTTCCCTTTGCCTCTCTTCATCCAAATGCTGGTGCACTTCTCCGCAAGGAAATTCTCCTTCTTCCTTCACATCTTCAGTCTTTTGATCATGGGGGCGACAACAATTGTACTATTCAATGTGATGATATTCCTGCTGGTACTAGTTCTTCTCTTGTGCCTGTGCAGGTCCCTGGTGAAAACGGTGTTCAAAATGATCAAAATTTCGAAAATATGGCTCAATTTGACCCAATATTGCATGTGGAGGAAGAAGACAAACCTGGCACAAATGACGAAGGAGATCTGGCGGCGCCTGGCACTCCTGTGCGTGCGCAGTCCTCAGATCGCGCTCCAGCCGGCTCCACGCCTGGTTCGAGGGGTGGCCACTCCCGCACCGCCACGTCGACGACAGGCGCGACAGGCAGGACCAGCGGCGGGACCGAATCCCCCTCGTCACGCACGCGCGTCCAGCCACGGTCAGGCGACGGATCCGCTGCATCGGGTCGTGTGGGTGTCACTCGTGTGCTCACAGGGGCCGCAGCCACACCTAAAGCTACAGGATCTTCTGCGCACGCAGGGACAAATCCGCCTGGGTCGGCACATGCAGATACGCCAGCACATGCAGATTCGTCTGATTTGCCTGGATCTTCTGTGGCAAGTGTTCCAGTGGTTCAGCCAGAGGTTTCTTCACGTATTATGACACGGCTACAAAAAGGTATACGAAATCCTAAAATAAGAAAAGATGGAACTATACCATATGGGATGCAATGTATTTCAGGAGAACCAACAACGTTGAACAGTGCACTTGATGATCCTAAGTGGAAGAAGGCAATGGATGAGGAATATTCTGCACTCATGAGGAACAAAACTTGGCATCTTGTACCAAATGAGAGAGGTAAAAATATCATTGATTGCAAATGGGTGTACATTATCAAAAAAAGGGCAGATGGCTCCATTGACAGGTATAAGGCACGTCTAGTTTCAAAGGGCTTTAAGCAACGTTATGGCATTGACTACGAGGACACGTTTAGTCCTGTTGTGAAAGCTGCAACTATCAAACTTGTGCTAGCTATTGTTGTGTCCAGAGGATGGAGCCTAAGGCAGCTAGATGTACAGAACGCGTTTTTGCATGGTGTTCTAGAAGAGGAAGTGTTTATGAGACAGCCACCTGGGTATGAGAGTAAGAAATTACCACATTATGTTTGCAAGCTTGATAAAGTGCTTTATGGTTTAAAGCAAGCACCCAGAGCATGGTATTCCAGAATAAGCTTACAATTGAAATATCTTGGCTTTATTGCTTCCAAGGCTGATACGTCCTTGTTTATTTATAACAAGGCAGGAGTGGTCATTTTTGTACTCATATATGTGGATGACATCATAGTTGCAAGTTCTTCACAAAATGCCACTAATGCTCTTTTGCATGATTTGACCTCAGAATTTGCCTTGAAGGATCTAGGTGATTTACATTTCTTTCTAGGCATTGAAGTCAAGAAAACTCAAGATGGCATTGTGTTAAGTCAGGAAAAATATGTCAATGAGCTTCTGTCTCGTATGGGAATGAAGAATTGTAAGCCAGTTCCTACACCTTTATCTTCCTCAGAAAAACTCTCTGCATATGAAGGTGAGCCACCTCAAGAGGAGGAGAGCACAAGGTATAGGAGTACTGTGGGAGCATTGCAATATTTAACTCTCACACATCCAGATATTTCATTCGCCGTCAACAAGGTTTGTCAATACCTACATGCACCTACTTCTGCACATTGGGCAGCTGTCAAGAGAATTGTGAGATATGTGAAGCACACTATGGGAATAGGACTTCATTTCAAAAGGCCTAATTCCTCTCTTATTAGTGCATTCTCTGATGCTGACTGGGCAGGATGTAGTGATGATAGGAGATCAACTGAAGGTTTCGCAGTGTTCTTTGGATCCAATCTTATCTCCTGGAGTGCTAGAAAACAAGCTACTGTGTCACGTTCAAGCACAGAAGCAGAGTACAAATCCTTGGCAAATGCAACTACTAAAATTATTTGGGTTGAGTCACTTCTTAATGAGTTGGGGGTTAAGAAAAATCGTATCTCGTGCTTATGGTGTGATAATTTGGGAGCAAAATATTTGTCTGTAAATCCAGTGTTTCATGCAAGGACAAAACACATAGAGATTGACTTTCACTTTGTGCGAGAAAGAGTTGCAGCAAAGAAACTTGAGATATGGTTTATTCCCTCCAAGGACCAGGTAGCAGATGGCTTCACAAAGGCACTTTCAGCAAGACCATTCGAAGAGTTTAAGAGTAATCTTAATTTAGGATAGTTGAGATTAAGGGAGGGTGTTAGAGAGAATATGTAATCTCAACCAACCTTCTCTCTCTCTATTTCTCTCTGTATCTTCCTCAAACTCTTGTATCTTCTTGTATGCCAAGGCAGGCTTCTGCCGGTCGCTAATATATATATATATATATATATATATATATATATATATATATATATATATATATATATATATATATATACGATGCCGCTCCCCATCGAGGGAGTAGAGGATCACACATTATCTTTCATCTTTGAGCTTGCATTGTGATCAGATAGTGGTCTTGACTAGTGTGTTACCATTGCCTTGCTATAGTCCTGCTTTCAGGATGGCAGGAATGCAAAAAGGTGGCAGTACAATTTCTTCTACTTCTACTTATTGAGCAAACTCATCCTGAAAAAGTACTAGCATATCTGCACTCAATCTCTTTATTGCATTCAGTGAAGAAATCTGTTGCGGAAAATAAATTTTGTACGTGTGCTTGCAATGCTTCCTAATAATCTGGTGTAAGTTTGCTTAATATGTCCTTTTTTATTGACACTAGATGTTGGCAGGAGCAACTGACTCACCACGATGCTTAGTTCAGTAGAAAAAAGGATGCTCAGTTCAGTACAGATCTGTTGTGATTTTCCAAGGCCTTCTGGGGGCAAGACGCAAATGTAACAGGGGGTGTATGTAAAAGATAACTGAGTTGATCCCATCTCCTGCATGCAGATCCAACGCACCATGGGGTCTTGGAGCAGCGTATCATGGGATCAACCGTAGCACTAGATATTTTCCCCGTCGACGACATAGGCAACCGCTTCCGAGGTGTTCCAGAGGAGGGTCGTGGCGCGGCTCTGCATCTCTGTGGTGCGCTCGCCGATGAGGTCGCGCCAGAGTTGGCAGACGAGGCGGAACCGGCGTCGGGAGCTCGGGGGCAGCCGCAGCAGGATCTCCACCAGGACGTCCGTGGGCAAGTCCGGGTATCCCGCGTCTGCCATGGCCGTGGGTGCTATTTCATTTCTTCCTTTTCTCCGGGATGCCTTGCGCCCCATGATGCGTTGCCCTTTTCGTTTCTATTTGACCTCCTGTGGTTTGAGTTCGACCTGGTTACCGACTTATTAGTTTACTGTAGTATTTGGAAAGTTTCTTTGGGGTGCATACGAGAGCGTGATGAAAACGGAACAGGTCTGTTGGCTCATATAGTATTTCCTAGGGTCTGTCTAGGACACATCTAGATGTGACGTAGTTATGTCACATCTAACCTGATGTCCACTATGTTTGTGGTCTATTTTTTTGTCCCAGTTTTTTTTCTGTTCCTTGTTGCTGCGTTATTTGTGGGAGCTTAGATGTGACATCCTTAGAAAACATCTAGATGTGAATTAGACAAACTGTATTTCCTATGTGCAATCCAGCTGGTAGCATGTTTGGAACAACAAATACTACGCTTTGGCAAGCTTTTCTCCAAGGTGTTGGCAGTAAGGTTCGCGCCGCGACTTGCTGAGCTCGTCGCTCCCAACCAGTCGGCTTTCGTGCGCGGTAGGAGCATCCACGATAACTTTCGAATGGTGCAGCTGACCACTCGGGCTTTACACACACGTCGTGTCCCATCCATGCTTCTCAAGGTGGACATCTCGAAGGCGTTTGACACCGTGTCGTGGCCCTTCCTCCTGGCAGTCCTTCGGTACGCTGGGTTCGGACCACGGTTCATCGCTTGGGTTTGCATCCTGCTCTCATCGGCTAGCTCCAGGATAATGCTAAACGGAGTTTCGGGCAGGCTGTTCTTTCACCGTCGTGGGTTCCGCCAAGGTGACCCGCTGTCACACATGTTTCTCCTCGCCATGGAGGTTTTGAACGCACTTCTCGCAAAGGCGGAGGCCGTGGGCTTATTATCGCCCCTCGTTTGTCGGGGGGGGTCCGCTTCCGCACCTCCATATACGCCGACGACATTGTCATCTTCGTCAACCCCACGGCCTCTGATCTCTCCACTGTGCATGCTGTACTGGATTGCTTTGGGGGCGCCTTAGGGCTGCGCTGCTCACTCTCTCTGATTCGCTGCTCGGGTGCACATCTCGCCATGGCGGCCGAGAACTTCCCGTGCACGATCTTGAACTTCCCCTGCACTTACTTGGGCCTCCCGCTATCCTACAAGCTTCGTCTATGTGCAGCGTACGTCTATGTGCTGCTGGGATGGCTTGCAGCCGGCTGTTGAGCCTGAAGTGCAGGAGGTTTTTGATGCGTCTACCAGCATCATTCTTGGGGACGGGCATAAGGCCCTTTTATCGGTCTGATCGTTGGCTGGAGGGCCAATCCATCAAGCTCACTGCACCAGACCTATACGCTGCTGTTGGTGCCGCTGCCCGTGGCTCTCGTACGGTGGCTGAAGCCCTGACTAATAGGCGTTGGATCAGGGACATAAATGGGGCTCTAAGCGTTCGGATTATCACGCAATTCCTACTACTTACCGACGCCTTGCTCGCCATGCAGCTATCGCCGGGGACCCCGGATCAACTCGTCTGGAAGTGGACTGCAGAAGGCGTGTACTCGGCGAGCTCTACCAACAGGTTGTTCTTCGCCAGCCTCGTGGTCTTCCCCAGCGGAAAAGCTCTCTGGAAGGCCTGGGCACCGGCCAAGTGCAAACTGCACTTCTGGCTGGCCATGCGGAGGAAACGCTGGACGGCCGACCGACATCTACAACATGGCATGCCGTCCCATGTCATGTGCCCACTGTGCGACCAGGCGGCAGAAACTGCGGACCATCTCGCCTTGGGATGCGTCTACGCTAGGGAGGTGTGGCATTCGACGCTTGCTCATTGCGGGCTAGGCCATCTCGTTCCGGCACCTAACGACTCGCTCATCGAATGGTGGTCAGGTAGTCGTGATCGAATTCCTCCTGCAGAGCGTAAGGGTTTCAAATCTGTGGCCATCCTCACCGTGTGGATGCTGTGGAAGGAGCGCAACAACCACGTCTTCCAACGCTCAGCGGTCGTGGCTCGGGTGCTTTGTCAGCGTATCAAAGAGGAAGCCAGGTTGTGGAAGATCTCTGGAGCAAAAGGGCTGGCTCATATTGGGAAATAGTTTCCTCTCCTATGTAGGGCGTTGTCTACCTTAGTGCGACATTTCCTTGCCTGCCAGGCACAGTTGCATCATCCCATGTAAACGCGGCCTGCCGCTGAACACTCTGTACTATTTCTCCTTCCTATAATACATCGGCACGCAAGCCTTTTACGTGTCCGCAAAAAAAACAAATACACAAGATCTGGATCGACAAGCAATGTAACATGCATCCACCCTCCATTTATCTCTATGTTTTTTCCCGTCATATGATGAGAATGTGATGTGGAATTATTCTCATATATTCTAATTTTATTTTTGATAATTTCATTGCTATAAATTTATCAAGCCTTTAGCAAGTTGTGTCGACGGTTTCTCCGTCAACGGTTGCTAAAAGATGGTGCATTCATTGTTGATGGTTGGCGGATCAGGTTTTCTCCTCTGACATCATCATGTGGATGTGCCAAATCTGGAATTCGATCACGCGTCTGGGATGTCGCCCAGACAGATTCTTTCAATAGTAATGGCTTCACCTTTGGTGAGCTACTTTGGAGGTCAAAAAATCTGCAAATCAGTGATGGAACCGCGTCGAGCTTGGGTGAAAAGGTGATATGTCCCTTTTGTCCTTTGGTGACCGCTTTAGTGGTGTCGAAGGCGGGTGATGGAAGTTGGCATCAAGCTCAAGGGATTCTCGCTCTTTATTGTAATTTTGTTTCCATGTTGGAGTCGTTTGGGCTGAAGCTCGGGTTTTGTTGTCATTTCAGTTTTGTCAGATCAGTGTCAATGTGGCTTGTACTTTATTCTTTGTTATATGAATGAGACATATTACCTTTCGAAAAAGAGTTGAGCAATCGAGGCTTCATACCATTGACATGGCACATGGCACAAACAGAGAATACACTTGGCAACTTATTACAAAACACAAGGCCCACTACTCGCATACTAACAACATGTCATAAGAGAAAAGAAAAAGGCAAACAAATAGAATACTGATTATCTGGTATTGGCAATTGACTGATTTTCAATTCAGCGACAGTCAATTTTTTGCACCATACAAATAACAACACATGGCACTATTAAGTTTACTATTTCAAATTCAGCATACATCAATTTTTTGCACCATACAAAAAAGGACACATGGCACTATAAAATGAAACACTACTTTACATTATTTCAAAATCAAAACCTCTATTACAACCTTTCTTGCTATGATTTACATATTTCAAAGCTTGTAAAACAAATTATAATGAACGGTTACTTGTTCAAATCTTCCAGATGAAGATTTCACACCAAAAACACAGGGAAGTTCAGTCTACCTGGTAAAAAAAGATCATTCGAGATCAGGTCTATTTGCTAATCAAGTTATACTCTTATAAAAAGCTGACATGTGTTTTGTGCGAGTCCTAAAGCATTTCTTCCCTACAAGCATTGTTGTTCCAGTCACCTCGGTGTTCAGATGATGGCTCAGGGCATCTCCAGCCGCGCCCCCAACAGGGCCCCCCAGGCCACTTTTTCGGCGCCGGCGCCAAAAAAACGGCCCAGTCACGCCCCCAGGACGCCGAAAATCGCCGGTTCGGACCTTTTTTCCGCCCGGCGGTCACAGGCCGAACCCGGTGCGCTGGGGAGCAGTTGGGGGCTCCGGCGCTAGGGAAAAGCACGCCTGGCCCACACCAACAGGGGAAAAGTCAAGGTTTTCTTCCCCCGACTCGCCTCGCACCCCCCGCGCCCTCGGCCACCACTAGCTATATCCCGGCAACGGCCGCCGTCCTACTCCGCTAGATAGCCATTCCACGCCGGAAAATAGCAGCGCTTCGCCGCGGCAGCCCCTCCCACAGCAGTTGGGCGTTTCCGGCCGCCGTTTCCGGCCGCCGTTTCCGGCCGCGGAGGCGCGGTTTAACGACGGGTACACGCCCACCGAGCGCAAGGTGTTCGGCGTTTTGCCTGCCTCGGCGATGGACTCGGATGAGGAGGAAGAGCTCGCCGCGCTGCTGGAGGAGGAAGCCGCGACCGACGTCCAGGAAGAAGAGCATCTCATGGTGCTCGCCGCCCTCGCCCAGCTGCTGACGAGCAATGAAAAGCCGCGGCGAGGTGGCTCGGCGCCGGGGCGGATGAAAGCAAAGAACCGGCATCGTCTCCAAGGCTACTGCATGCTCTACTCCAACTACTTCGCCGATGCTCCACTTCATGGCGAGAGAACATTTCGGCGCCGTTATCGGATGAGCCAAAAGCTCTTCCTCGGGATTGTGAATTCCATCCGGGAGTTCGACAACTACTTCAAGTGCAAGATGGATTGCACTGGCGCTCTTGGATTCACCTCCATCCAAAAGTGCACGACAGCGATGAGGATGCTTGCATATGGAGCTCCCAGTGATTCACTCGACGACTATGGGCGCATGGCCGAGTCCACCAGCATAGAGTGTTTCTACAAGTTCTGTCGGGCAGTGGTGGTAGTGTTTGGGCCACAATACTTGAGAACACCCAATGTGGAAGACACTGCTCGGATCCTAGCCCAGAATGCAGCAAGAGGATTTCCTGGGATGCTTGGAAGCATCGACTGCATGCATTGGAAATGGAAGAATTGCCCATTTGGTTGGCAGGGGATGTACAAAGGCGCCAAAGGCGGTTGCAGTGTGGTGCTTGAGGCGGTAGCCACACAGGACCTATGGATTTGGCACTCCTTCTTTGGTATGCCAGGAACTCACAATGACATCAACGTGCTGCAGTGCTCTCCTATTTTTGCCAAGCTCGTTGAGGGCCATTCTCCTCCGGTGAACTTCGAGATCAATGGGCACCAATACAACAAGGGGTACTATCTAGCTGACGGCATCTATCCGAGATGGTCGACATTTGTGAAGACGATCTCAAACCCTGTGGCAGGAGGCAAGAACGCCTGGTTTGCGAAGCTTCAGGAGGCTTGCAGGAAGGATGTCGAGCGGGCATTTGGTGTGCTCCAATCTCGATTTGCTGTTGTTCGGTACCCCGCTCAGACCTGGTCCAAAGATCAAATGTGGGAGATTATGACTTGATGTGTCATCTTGCACAACATGATCATCGAGAGCGAGCAAGAAGACCCAGTGTTTGACACTGAACCATACTACAGGCAGGGTCCTCTAGCCGAAGTTGATCACCAGCTACCGGCAACTTGGACTACCTATCTCAGTATGCGTCAGGAGATCCGAGACCCACAGGTGCATCATCAACTGCAGAAAGATCTGATTGAGCACCTATGGAGGCTCAAGGGGGACGTCGTGTGATGAAATACGAGTTTTTATTTGTTGAACTATATAATTTGTATTGAACTATTTGTTGTTGTACTATTTTGTTGAAGTATTTGATTTTTCTGTGATGAAATATGTGATAAGAAATAATTGTGTTGATAATTGAACGCCGAGACACGGCGAAACCACGCCAAATATGGGCCTATTCTCGCCCATATGGGCCCTTTATTCGCCGAAATTGGGCTGCAAAGTGGGCCAATTTCGGCGCCTGGGGGCGACGACTGGGCGCAAAACTGCCCCCAGCACCGATTATATCGCCGACTCGCCCCCAGAGGGCGATTTTTATGCGTCCTGGGGGGCCAGCGGCTGGAGCTGCCCTCAGACCCCGCTGTTCGCTAGTGCGCAACCACACCGCAAGTCTAAGGGCAGCATCACTTGGGATTGTAGCTAGGGCAAGTAATGACCATCAGCACGCGTCACAGAGGGAGTATTTTCATGGACAAAGAGACATTGTAATTAGGTATTAATTATTGGCAGCATAATAAATACTTAGTGGCTCCATCGTCTGGACGTAGGGAAATGTCCAGAGATCCCCGCTTTTGAAGAAGTACTTTCCATTTATCTCGGCGATCACCGTCCCTTAAGCTCGGTGGCTGACCTTAACCGGCTCCGGATTATTGGATGACCACATGCCTTTCCGCCTGTAGTGCCCGCATATCAAAGCCCCTTCTAATGTCAAGATGTGCTCACCGTATAAGAAGTGTGGCCGCAGGAGATCCTGCTGTCTGAGGGTGTACCGTGTATCGATGGCTCCACCTCCGTCCCTGTTAAACAGATTAGAGTTTGGAACAATGCTCGATACCCTTGGTGGGTACGGCTGTCATATATTTATAAGAGGGAACCGTACAAATACCGGTTATGTTACAACACGTATATCTAATATATACTTAGTCTAACACCCTCCCTCAATCTTAATTATGTCCTGAAACACTCAGAAGGTTAAGATTGCGACGACATCCTTCAAAAGAAGGCAAGGGCAAGGGTTTAGTGAAAATATCAGCAAGCTGATCCTTCGAAGAAACAAACTTAATCTGAAGGAGCTTCTGAGCAACACGTTCCCTCACAAAATGATAGTCAACTTCGATGTGCTTTGTTCGGGCATGAAATACTGGATTGGATGAAAGGTATGTTGCACCGATGTTATCACACCAAAGAACAGGCGGCTGAGTTGGGGAGACCTTCAACTCTCGAAGCAATGACTGCACCCACATGATCTCAGCTGTGGCATTAGCAACAGCTTTGTACTCAGCTTCAGTACTACTCCGAGACACCGTAGCTTGCTTGCGAGCTTGCCAGGCGATCAAGTTAGGCCCAAAGAACACAGCATGTCCCCCCGTGGATCACCGATCATCGGGACAACCAGCCCAGTCGGCATCAGAAAATGCTGAGATCAGTCCAGAACGCGCAGGCTGAAGATGGAGACCATATGAACCAGTGTGACGAACATAGCGCAAGATGCGCTTAACAGCTGACCAGTGAGAATCACGTGGTGTATGAAGATACTGGCACACACGGTTAACTGCAAATGATATGTCTGGTCGAGTAATGAGCAAGTACTGCAGTCCACCCACAATGCTGCGGTACTCTATGGCATCCTCAGGAGAAAGCAAGTCACCAGCAAGAGCTGTTAGTTTGTCTGTAGCAGACATGGGAGTTGTAGCAGACTTGCACTGCAACATACCGGCACGACGCAGGAGATCCTGAGAGTACTTCTTCTGAGTAAGAGTCAAGCCACCATCAGAATGAAGAACCTCTAGGCCCAGGAAATAATGCAGTCTCCCAAGATCCTTAACAGCAAACTCAGCACCAAGAGAGGACACAAGCCGATCTGTAGCAGAAGCAGACGAACTGACAAGGATGATGTCATCAACATAGACCAGAATGTACATAGTCACCTCAGGTCGCTGTAGAATAAACAGAGACGTGTCTGCTGTAGAAGGAACAAACCCATGCGCACGAAGAGCAGCGCAAGACGGGCATGCCACGCACACGGGGCCTGCTTCAAACCGTAGAGAGCTTTGACAAGGCGACACAAATGATGTGGCTGAGCAGGGTCAACAAAACCTGGCGGCTGGCGCATATAAACCTCTTCGTCCAGAACTCCATGGAGAAAGGCATTCTGAACATCAAGCTGTCGAAGCGACCATCCGCGAGTAACAGCCAAAGAGAGAAGAACACAAATAGTAGTTGGTTTAATAACAGGACTGAATGTGTCTTCATAATCAATGTCATACCGTTGTTTGAATCCCTTGGCAACCAGGCGTGCCTTGTACCTCTCAATGGAGCCATCAGCATGTTTCTTCACCTTGAATACCCATTTAGAGTCAATGATATTAACACCAGATGGAGGTGGAACAAGACGCCAAGTGTTGTTTCTTTGAAGGGCATGAATCTCCTGCTCCATCACAGCACGCCAATGTGGGATGCCAAGCGCTGCTCGAAAATGTCGTGGTTCAGTTGTAGGGTCAGCCTCAGCATGTGCCACACAGGCCGCAAGCCACGCGACAGTGCCGTCAGTGCGCTTCTTCGGTTGGAAGATGCCACTTTTGCTGCGAGTATGGGGACGCGGGACGACAGGCGGAGGTGGCGCTGGAGCTGCCATACCAGAGGAGCCACTATCCATCAGCGGCGAGGAGGACGCACCGGCGGGCGAGTCAACAGGCGCATCCGGTGGCACGGTCAGGTTCGGCGAAGACAGACCGGGCGTGACCGGCATAGACGGACCAGGCGACGAAGACACGGTGACCTGCGAGCCCTCCGGCTCAGGGGAGAGCATCGCGGGTCCAGCCGGCCCGGCCGACAGCTCCGCAGGTTCGGCCGGCCCAGGCGACAGCGAGGCCGCTGGCCCCGGCGACTCGGTCACCCCGTCGGATCCTCGTGCATGGGGCATGCACGCGTGATCGATGTTGGGGTCAAGCGGGGTAGTGGCGGGGGCAGCCTCGTCGAGCGCCTCATCCGGCGTAGCAGCAACTGGCGCAGTTGTGGCCATATCATCATCCAGAAGCTCAAGTCGAGCGCCTCGTCCAGTCCCTGCACCATGGTTAGGCAACAACAGAGGAGAATATGCAGCATCCACAAATTGATCAGGCAAAACTGGAAAAGAGTGCAACTCGGTGATGGGAGTATCGGTGGGTGATGTGAGCATGGAAAACGGGAAGACAGTCTCATCGAACACAACATCACGAGAAATGTAAACACGATTTGACGGGATGTGAAGACACTTGTAACCTTTGTGGAGAGGACTGTACCCAAGAAACACACATTGTTTAGATCGATACTCAAGTTTATGCTTATTGTACGGACGAAGATGCGGCCAACACGCACAGCCGAACACTTTAAGGAGGGAGTAATCTGGAGTTTCATTAAGCAACACTTCGAGCGGAGACTTCATGTGAAGACGTCGTGTGGGAATCCTGTTTATCAAAAAACAGGCAGTAACAAAAGCATCGCTCCAGAACCGAAATGGGACAGAGGCATGTGCAAGAAGTGTCAGGCCAGTTTCAACTATGTGACTGTGTTTGCGCTCAGCTGCACCGTTCTGCTGATGTGTATGAGGACAAGACACATGATGTGAGATGCCAAGCTTCTGAAAGAAGGTGTTAAGGTTACGATACTCAACCCCCCCCCCCAGTCTGACTGAACATGGATAATTTTGTGCTTAAGCAATCGTTCAACATGTGCTTGAAATTGCATAAAGACATGAAACACATCAGATTTGCGCTTAATAAGATAAATCCAAGTAAAGCAACTGAAAGCATCGATGAAACTGACATAATAGTTGTGACCACTAACAGAAGTTTGGGCATAGCCCCACACGTCTGAAAACACAAGTTCAAGAGGAGCCGTGACAACACGACTTGATACAGAAAAAGGCAACTGATGACTCTTGCCTTGTTGACAAGCATCACACACTAGAAACTCCTTATTACTCGACTCAACAGGAAGATGATGGCGATGAAGCACATGGCGCACAATGGGAGTAGCGGGGTGGCCAAGGCGAGAGTGCCACTGCGACGACGACACCCGAACACCACTGAAAACTTGAGAGACTCGTGGCACATCAAGTGCGTATAAGCCGTCGCGAGCTCGACCACTAAGAAGAATGTCCCTCGTGTCCCGGTCCTTAACAAAAAATGGAAAGGGTGAAACTCAACAAACACATTATTCTCACGAGTTAATTTAGGAACCGAGAGTAAACTACGTGTGACTGAGGGAACACGAAGGACATCAAGCAGACGCAAGGTTTTAGTGGTACGTGAAAGAAGAGATGCCTGACCAACATGTGAGATGGGCATACCTGATCCATTGGCCGTGCGGACCTGATCGTGACCGGTGTAGGGCTGGCGAGTGGTCAGCTTGTCAAGCTGACTCGTCAAATGGTCCGTAGCGCCCGTATCCATGTACCAGGCAGGATCCACCGAGTATGAAGGAGTGAACCCGGGATCCGGTGTAGCGAGAGCAGCTTGCTTCTCATTGCCCTTCCCATTGTTCCCAATGCCAAGAAAATCTCGTTTAAAGCGACGATGGCAGCGAGACGCCAAGTGCCCCTCGATGCCGCAGAGTTGACACTCAACCCCAGCACCACATGCCTCGCAGTGGAGCCGCTTGCGGCCCGCCGTCGGAGGTGGAGCGGGCGGACGGGGCTGGTTGCCTGAGGTCGGCGGCGCCTTCTGCTTGGCACCACGGGAGCCCCCGCGGAGAGCAGTGTTCGCAGAAGGGCCTTCTGTGTAGACGCCAACGGAGCGGCGAGCAGCGAGCCTCTGTTCGGTGTTGAGAAGGCGTGCATAGAGATCGCGAGGCGGCATCGGTGTGTCACGTCCATTAATGTTTTCAACGAGAGAATCATAGTCCTCATCAAGCCCATTGAGAATGAACGAAGTAAACTCCTCGTCACGAAGAGGCTTCCCAATAGATGACAGTGTATCAGCCAAACTTTTGACCTTGTTGAAGAAGGCCGTGACGGAGAGGTCATTTTTCTTGACCTCACCCAGCTGGTTACGAATGGCAGACGAACGGGCCAGCGACTGCGAGGAAAAGCTGGAGTCGAGCGTGGCCCATGCATCCCTCGACGTCGCGGCAAAGACCACCATGCCGGCCACGGAGGGTGTAAGCGAGGACTGAATGGCACCCAGAATAGCTTGATCCTGAGCGATCCACCGACGATGAGCAGGGTTGGACACCATGACGGAGCCACCAGCGGCCGAGGGCACTGGAACCATGGCCGGGGGACACGGCAGCGTACCATCGACATACCCCTCAAGATAGTGACTACGCATCAGCGGCAACACCTGAGCGCGCCACAGGAGGTAGTTGTCAGCAGAGAGCTTCACCGTCACCAGGTGAGCGAAGTGGAAAGGTCCTGGTTCAGCCACCGATGCGGAGAGCTGCGAGTCGTACGTCGGAGGAGCACTGTACGGAATCAGCGCATCGGCCAACGGAGACGTACGGTAGTGTTGGTGATGACCGTAGGGCGCCGTAGGAGGTACGCCGTAGGGCTGCAGCGACGTGACGTGCGGCACAGAGGCAGCATAGGGCGCGCCATACGGCGCCTCGTAGGGCACCGCGGAGGACGAAGCATACGGTGCCGGCGCGACATACGGCAACGACGGCGCGACGTACGGCGCTGGATATGGCCCACCGTATGGCACCTGGACGGAAGTGCCACGAGGGCCTGAGGCCGGCGGCGCAGCAGAGTTCGCAGCGGCGCCGTAAGGCAGCTGCGCAGGGGCGCGATCCCGATCCTGCATGGGGGCACCGTAGCCAGGGTTGACGGCCGCCAAGGATGGATCGCATCGATCCTGCATGTGGGCACCGTACGCCAGGGATGGGTCACTGCGATCCTGCATGGGAGCACCGTACGCGAGCGATGGATTTCTGGATGGCTGCGCCGAATCAAAGGCGTGCGACGCCAGGGCGGCATCACGGGCGATCGAAGGCGCGGGCGATCGGGGCGCTGGAGGACGCGACCCCGATGCGGACGGACGGGCCCAGGCGAGCGGGGTAGACGCCATGAACGGCGATTCCGTCGCCAGGGTTGACGGAGGCGGCGCGGCGGCGGCAGAGGAAGCGGAAGCACGGCGCGGACCGAACGCGTCGTCTGATACCATGTTAAACAGATTAGAGTTTTGAACAATGCTCGATACCCTTGATGGGTACGGCTGTCATATATTTATAAAAGAAAACCGTACAAATACCGGTTATGTTACAACACATATATCTAATATATACTTAGTCTAACAGTCCCTCGTCTAGAATCCACACCTCGGTCGTTGCTGAAAGGTTAGCGAAGACAATGCCCAACCTCCCGTGCACCTCCGTCAGGTGGTAATGATCAGGGCTGGTTGGATGTGCGGGTAGCCGCTTGACATAGGTGACACGCTCGTGGTCAAGGTCAAATGAAACGACCCTAATTGTGGGGTCCTCTCTGACCCAGTAAGTCGTGCCGTCGATGCTGATGATGCCAGCGTCGAGGTGGCACCTCCCATCGCCCTTGATACCCGTCTCCATCTCCCGCCACGACGCCTTCCCCAGCGTGAGCACTTGTATGGTGTCGAACTTGCATTCGTGGTCGAATCTACATGTACAGGGGACGTGCACCACCTTGTACTGCCCGGTCGTAGGGTGGTACGCGAAGTTGTACGCCTTGTCCCAGTACGGCAGCGCTGGGACGGGCAGCACCTCACCGGTAGCAGGGTTGACAAGGGTGACGGCGCCGCCAACTCTCTCCCTGTTTTCGCACAGGGATAGCAGGCCATTGCACGTGCCGACCAACTGTGGCGTATCGTAGGTCGTTTTGCCCAGTCTCCACAGCTCCGTGCATCCCCCTGTCGACGACTTGGATATGTCGTCGACGACGTAGGCAACCGCTTTCGAGGTGTCCCAAAGGAGGGCCGTGGCAGGCCCTGCATCTCCATGGTGCGCTCGCCGATGACGTCGCGCCAGAGCAGGCAGACGATGCGGACGCGGCGCCGGGAGCTCGGTGGGAGCCGCAGCAGGATATCCACCAGGACGTCAGCGGGCAAGTCCGGGCATCCCGCGTCCGCCATGGCCATGGGTGCTATTTCACTTCTTCCTTTTCAACTGGTCCTGGATGCCTTGCGCCCCATGATGCGTTGCCCTTGCACGGTCCTTTTCGTTTCTATTTGACGTCCTGGTTGCAGACTTATTCGTTTATTGCACTAGTAGTATTTGGAAAGTTTCTTTGGTTGAATACGAGAGCGTGATGAAAACGGAACAGCCCTGTTGGTTCATACTTCCTACGTGCAATCCAGGTATGTTTTTTTTTGTTTTTTTTTACACAAGATCTGGATGGACAAGCAGGTATAAAGATTGCGAAGTTTCGCCGACTATGCGTAGCAGCAGAAGTTCATGACAATACAATTTCGTTTGTAGCCAGTTCAAATAAGCTAAACAAGTAACGGAAGCTCTGCACACAAGGACTACACGCTGACAGTATTAACAAGATCGTAGAACATGTTACATCAAAGGGAAGCCCAATGCTGGTCAGGAATCGGACGGTTGCTAGGCGCAGAATCATAATAGACCCAAAGCGCGCAGAAGATCAGAAATGCAAAATCGACCTCTTTTCTGAGAAAAGTCAAAATCACTTTTTTTTTAAAGTTTCAAACAATTCTGGAAAAATTTGACATGTTCATACGGGTGTATACTACATGTGTATAAACTCTAATGACTATACGTTAACATGAGAACAACACAAAGAAGACAATTTCATAGTTATTATTAGCACTATTTAAAATCTATGAATTTGGTTGTTTTGTGTAGCTCATCAAGCACATGCAAGCCTTCCACATATTTTTTTATTTTTTGAGCAACCAATAATTCAATTACCATCAAGTGCATGAAGCCATTCAACTTTTTACCACATGCAAACTCTCCACATTATCAAGCACATGCAAGCCCTCCATATTTTGTTTTTGTTTTTAGAACAAATAAATAAACTTGAATGTCAGCAATGTAACATGCATCCACCCTCCATTTATCTCTATGTTTTCTACCATCATATGATGAGAATATCATGTGATATTATTCTCATATATTCTAATTTTATTTTTTGATAATTTCTTTGCTATAAATTTACCAAGCCTTTAGCAAGTTGTATCGATGCTTTCTCCGTCTCCGCTACATACCGGCTCTGCTAAATTTACTTATTCGGGTGGAAATATGACAGTGTGATCAAATCGAAACAGGTTTAATACAACAAGTATTTCAAAATTTCAAATGATGTATATGGATAGAAATTCATACCAGGCTACCAGCACAGGTTCGTTATGTAGCAGTTCGAATACAGCTGAACAAGACACTGAAGCTCTGTACACAAGTCAAAAAATGATGGAAACCGACAAAAAAAATCATTCACCTAAAGATAGCAATTCTAAAAAAAAAAAGACAACACGGCAACCTCGCAAAAAAAAAAAGGCAGCACGGCAAAAGTCGTCTCTCCCCTCTAGTGGAGAAACTAATTTCTCATGAAGAGACGAACATCCTCATTAGCGATTAACAATTGGCGCATTGTAAATGCTAAGTGGCTCCATCGTCTTGACATAGGGGAACGTCCGTCCCCTCCCCCTTGTTATCACGAGCGGCCTCCCATGAGCCCGGTGGCTGACCCGCACCGGTACCGCCTTGTTGGACGATGACCACACGCCTGTCTGTCTATAGTGCCGACGTATCAAGCTCCCAGTGTAGTGCCCGCGTATCAAGCTCTCCTCCAATGTCAAGATGCACTCTCCAAATACGAAGTGTGGCCGCGGGACATTATGCCGCGTAAGGCTGTACTGACAGCTCCACTTCCGCCGCCCCTCGTCCAGAACCCACACCTCCGTCGTCCTTGAAACGCCATGGACAACAACGCCCAGCCTCCCGTGCACCTCCGTTAGGTGATAGTGTTCAGGCCCGGCGGGATGCCCGGGCAGCCCCTTGACACGGGTGACCGCCTCGTTCTCGAGGTCAAGTGACACGACCCAGCTCGCTCCGGCACTCTCTATGACCCAGTACGTCGCGCCGTCGACGCTGACTATGCCGGCGCCAAGGTTGCAGCTCGCACCCTCTGCAGGACCAGCGGGAACCTCCCGCCATGACGCCTCCCCTAGCGTGAGCACCTGCAGGGCGTCGAACTTGTATGCCTTGTTGATGCTGCATGGGACGTGCACCACCTTGTACTGCCCGGACGTAGGGTGGTACGCGAAGCTGTACGCCTCGTGCCAGTCCTCCCAGAAGGCGTATCTCTCCACAGACGGGATATACGGGCGTGTGCAAGGCAGCGGCGGGAGCGGCAGCTCCTCGTCGATGACCGGGTTGAACAGGGTGACGGCGCCGCCGGGTGCCTCCTTGTTGTCGCACAGGCAGAGAAGACCATTGCACGTGCCGATCAGCTGCAGGCTACTGTTGTTCCGGAACCGGAAGTCGGCCGCCACGCTGTCCGGAAGCCACAGCTCTGTGTGGCTCCCCGTCGATGACTTGGACAGGTCGTCGACGACGTGGGCGACGGCGACCCAGGTATCCCAATGGAGGGCCGTGACGCGGCTCTGCATCTCCGTGGTGTGCTTGTCGATGATGTCGCGCCAGAGACTGCAGACGAGGCGGACCCGGCGCCGGGAGATCGGCGGCAGCCGCAGCAGAATCTCCACCACGACGTCCGTGGGCAACTCCGAGCGTCCCGCGTCCATGGGCGCAATCTATCTAGTATTTCCCTTCTTCGGCCTTCTTTTCTTCCGGTTGCCCGGTCTTTAATTAACATCACCACGGTGCGGTTTGAGTCCGACTTGGTTACCGACTTCTTATTGTACTGCTATTTGGAAAGTCTCTTTGATGGGAATACGAGAACGTGATGAAATCGAAACAGTTCGATGCAAGTATAGAAGATTTCGAAATTTGGAACGATGCGTAGGGACAGAAATTCATACTGAATAAGTAACTGAAGCTCTGTACACAAGGACTACATGCTGACAGTATTAACTGGATAGGAGAACATCAAAGCCCAATGCTGGTCAAGAATCATATGGTTGCTAGGCGCAGAATCATGATATGCTCAAATCGCACACAGCAGATGTGTTGTTTTTAGGATTCCGGGCTGTTGATGTTGCTTCCTAGGTGTCGTCGGATAATCGACATGAGCCCTCCACCGTGCACCCTTCCCTCCCGCACGACGAACCCGAAGCTCTGGTTCTGGCTACCACCACCTTCTTGGCACGACGAACCCGAAGCTCTGGTTCTGACGAGGCGCCGGGGACAGAAGAAGAGATCACATGGTCCATGCTGCTGCCCACCGCCGAGGAAGAAGAGACGATCGCGCTGAAGAGGCCATGCCCGATCATGCTTCCTGCTGCCACAAAAGGAGCGTACTTCTTCCGCTACTGCTATGTTTTGAACGTAAGAAGAAAGAAAATAGCTTGCTCAGTTCACAAAAGAGCAGGCTTGATTGTTTTATTTCAGCTGTAATCTTCCAGAACTAGGGAAGTTCACAAAATAGCAAGTTAGAGTGAATATTTGCACAGTAGAACCCCTATCCCTCCCGGGCCGCTCGCGCGGGCGGCTCCGGAGGCGAACCCTAGCCCCCGAGCGCACCCCCTTCTCTGTGCCCCCCCTGGCCGCCGCCGCCGCCGCCGCCGGCGGTGGTGGCGGCGCCCGGCTGTCAAAGGCGGCGGGCGAGTTCCGCAAGCCCTGACGGGCCTTCTTCGCGCGGAGAAGGGCGTCTCGCGGGCGGCGCGGTGGCGGTTGGATTCCGGTGAGGTGACACACGGCGGGGAGCGCGGTAGAGAGGCGGAGCGCGGTCGCAAGGCGATGCGGGCGGCTGTCTTCTTCGGGTGACGTGTTGGGAGCCGGAGGTTGCGGTGCGGGGTCCTGGTGGAGGTGGATCTCGGCCAGGTGCGGCGGCCGGGATTCGCGGCGGTGGCCGGGACGCGCGGCGCGCCTCCTGCTTTCGGCGGGCGTGGCTCGAGGAAGGGCGCCCCCTTTTGGGGTGTTGGGGGCGGCGTGGTCTGGATCTTGCTGGAGGCCGAAGCAGGGTCTCGTGCAGGGCAGCTCCAGTGGGCACGCGCGGTTGCGGCGGGCGGCTCGGCGCGCCTGCTCCGTCCCTACTGGGCCCTGAGCTGCAGCAGCGGCATGGATGGCGGCCAGGTGATGGTGTGGCCAGCCCATGCCTATGGGTGCAGTGGATCTGGGCGGCGCTGGAGGTCTGAAGCTGGAGAAGTGTTCCTTCGACCGTGCAGGTGCTGGTTGGTGGTATGCGTGCTCTCGGCCGTGTGAGGGGTCGGTGTTCCGTGGCGGTTTGATCACGTTGGCGAGGTGTTGCGGAGCGGCGGTGTGACCCCAACAGTTGGGCCTAATCTGTTGACAGAGGATGGAGGTGCGCGAAGGTTCGGATGAAAATCCTGCTCGTCTTCGGTCGGAGCTGGCGGCAACGGCGCCCGTGGGTGTCATTTCACTCCTTGGAGGCGTCGCCGTGGTGTGTCGGCATCTCCCTTTCTTGATCGGGTTGTGGTCTTCGGGCGAAAGCCTTTGGTCCGTTGCAGGACCAGCGATGGCGGCGGTGTGGCGTCGTTCCTCTGTTGAGAGCATCGCATGTGAAGATTTGGCTTGGGTACTATTTGTGGTTCTCCGGTGCTTGCCGCTGTTCGAGCTGATCTTCATGGGCGCTATGCATGCAGCCGCCGGCGTATCCAAGACGATGGCTTTCACGGGTCCGACCGAGTCCTGCTATTCACTCGCCGTCTCCTCTTAGGCATCCAAAGGTGGGTAGTGCGTTGGCAAAGAGTTTTCGGTTAGAGCTGTTGCTTCGAGGAGGCCGGCATTTGTTGTGACGCGGCTAGATAATTGGTCTAGGACAGGCATTTTGTGTTGTGTTTGTATTTGTCGCGATGGAGTGTGGAGTTCGAGCTACACTTGTTGTTCGCAACAAGTTGTAGTTTTTTTTACAATATTTCTGTCTTTTATAAAAATATGATACGCCTAGGCGTACTCTCGGAAAAAACAAAATAGCAGTTTGGCTCGTTTACATTGAACCGAAATCAGCCAGGAACTGAAGAAGTTATTAAAAATAATGTTTCAGATTTCGGGCCCATACAGCTTTGTACAATTAACAAGTTTCACAGACCATTATAATCATCTGTGCTGAAGATATAATCTAATCATGAAGCTTCGGAGAAGATTTTTTTAAAAACGTACGTAGACCATTTAATTAATTGTACGAAGTAGTCGTGTAGTGGATATGGGCTAACGTATGCTCCTGACCTAGCAAGAGCTAAGTTAGAGGAATCGGCTGCCCCTGTAACATCGTGTTACATTTGTACAGTCCCTCTGATAACTATTACTACTACCATTCTTTTCTCTCACCCGAATCTTGTTGTTACAAATATTGTTTTGTGAAGAGGGGACTATAATTCCATCCTACTACTCTGTCCATCCATCAACGTATCATACTTGCATTGCTGCAACTGAAAAATTCTGTCCCAAACATATTGTTCTGTCATAGATGGAATGAAACGGAATGCGTGGAACATTTAGATTGACAGAAAATATAAGGCATTTCATTTGGCATGGAAACAAGTCAACAACAAGTTGGGGCGTTCTTCTTGTTCAAAAATAAAAAATAGAAATGGAGTGCAAACGGCGGTTCTGCTCTACTTTGATGGAGGCAAGTGCAAATCCGAGATCTGGCGATGGTTTCGCGCATGGGCCTACCAAATTTCAATGTGAAAATTACCATATTATTGTTATTTTAACTCACCCTACTATATTGTAAACTTGAAGTCGGACTATTTATAAATTATTGAAGCTTGCAAAGGGGGAGCTGATATTAGAGCTCCATACTCACCTGCTTTGGCAGACTGTTTCCATCTTGCTCGTGAAATAAAACAGGTTCCAGGGCCGGCTCTGGGATTTCAAAGGCCCCAGGGCGGACTCCACCAATGGGCCCAATAGAGAGAAAAATCCAATTTGATACATGAATGAATACAGTTATTATGAGGTCACAAAGACTAATAATTTTTCATGAGAATCAAGTATCTGATAATATTTCTTGCATTTGTTCCAAAACAAGTATCATAGAAGCTACA